>NC_061113.1:38992768-39205920 GCF_002878395.1 Capsicum annuum | reverse complement strand
CAAGAGCAATTTCTTCGAAAGCCAATGCCACAAATCAGCCACCATGTTTTAAACTCACAAATTTTCTTTGATAAAATAGGAAGCATGTTACCTTCAAATCAAGGACTTCAGTGCATAAATATCAAGGGTTTCAATGCCTCACTTCTACAAATACAGGAAGCAATATTGCTGCACAGGTTTTAATTTTTAATTGCTAGGTGATACATTTCTTAAATTGAACCTTGACTCCTAGAATATGTACCTTCTAGTCGAGTCATTTCCCTTACCTCCTAGAAGAGTACCTCCTAGTCAAGTCATTCCTCTTGACTCCTAAAAGGCGTACCTCCAGGTCGATTCATTCCCCTTGACTCCTAGAAGACGTACCTCCTGGTCAAGTCATTCCCCTTGACTTCGAGAAGACATACCTCCTGGTCAATTCATTCCCCTTGACTCCTAAAAGACGTACCTCCTAGTCAAGTCATTCCCCTTGACTCTTAAAAGACGTACCTCCTGGTCGAGTTATTCTTCTTGACTCCTAGAAGACGTAACTCCTAGTCGAGTCATTCCTTTGATTCCTAGAAGATGTACTTTCTAATCGAGTCATTTCCCTTGACTCTTAGAAGATTTACTTTCTAGTTGAGTCATTCCCCTTGAATCTTAAAAGATGTACATCTTAGTCGAGTCATTTCCCTTGATTCCTTAAAGATGTACTTTCTAGTTGAGTCATTCCCTTTGAGTACTAGAAGATGTACCTCCTAGTCGATTCATTCCCCATGATTCCTAGAATATGTACTTCCTAGTAGAGTCATTCATCTTTGCTCCTAGAAAATGTTGTTTCTAGTCGAGTCATTTCAATTAATCCATAGAAGATGCATTTCATTTTTTGGGTTTTTTAAGTAGTTATGATGTGACTTTCACAAAAGTCCTCTGATTATAAAATGGGGCAAAATTTAATTCCTGTGTTTGGAACTTCACTTTTCTGAAAAAATAGAATTTTTATTTATCATAATCTTTGTTTAAGATAACATTTGTTCTAGTTTTAAAATTGAAAGTTAGGAGACCGCCTGAAGAATAGGGTGATGAAACTAAAGTCAGGAGCCCGCCTGAAGAACAGGGTGAAAAAATTGAAAGTCAAGCAACAAGGTGATAAAATTGAAAATCAAAAGATTAAAAATAGAAAGTTAGGAGCTCGCTTGGAGAATAGGGTGATGAAGTTGAGAGTCAAGAAACAAGGTGAAGAAGGTGAAAATCAAGCAACAAAGTGAAGAAGTTGAAAGTCAAGAAACAAGGCAAAAAAATTAAAAGTCAAAAGATTGAAAAAATAGCAAGTCTGGATCCCACCTGGAGAACAGGGTGAAGAAATTAAAATTCAAGCAACAAGTTGAATAAATTGTAAGTTAGGAGCCCTCCTGGAAAATAGGGTGAAGAAATTGCAAGTCAGGAGCCTACCTGAAGAATAGGATGATGAAATAGCAAGTCAAGAGTCAAGGGAAACTGCATATATAGGACTTTTGTAATTTCTGTTATCTTTTAACTTATAATTTTCATTTTTGATGTAATGATAAATCCGCGGACTGGAATCTCGACAGAGCCTCACTCGACTGATCTCCAACTCGGTATGGCCCCTTTTCTTCCAAAACTTTGTAATACCTATGACTCGATCTTCTCATAATCTGGGTAGGTAGGATGTCCAAAATCATAACTCAATGGTACTCTGCCCTTCTTTTTCTACCTTCAAATAATAGTCGGGTCAAAATTTGGTCTTATTGTATATTTCTTTATCTTAAATGTTGTATTGCTGATATTGATCAATTTAAAGTGTAAAACATTATTATAAACTTGATTAAGTTAATCGTGGACTTGATTAATATTTTTAAAACTTTCTAATCCTTTCAAAAATATAAATCAAACCACACCCCTCTTCTCTTCAAATCAATCATCTCTCTCCTCTCTCATCTCTTCTCTCTCATCTCTTTTTTTTCCTTTCTCCCCTCTCCCTCTCGATAGTTTCTCTCAAACTTCTTCCAACCAATAGTTCTACAAATTTCTCTTTTCAATCCCCGGTGACTTCAACCTCTAAACACAAATAGTTGGTCTTCGAGTTCCTTCTTGACTTTCAATCGTTAATCAATGTGACAAAATTGTTCTCTGGTGATTATAGCTTCGAGTTCTTCATCGTCCCTTTTCTTCTTTCACAGGTAAAAAATTAAGGCTTTTTAATTATTAAGAAAAAGAGGAACTTGAGACAACTTCTCTTCTAGTATTGGTTAACTATTTCAATACTTATTGCTTAAATTTGAATTGGGGACGAAAGAATACCCTAATTTCTGGTATTTCTTCTCTTTTATTTTTGGAGTGAAATATAATTTTTAATGTTATTGTAGTTCTTGTTATCAACCTATTGATTCAATTTGTTTGTGTCTCTTGAGTTTTTTGAAGTTTGATTTTTGTTTTTTGTATTTGTACAAACAAAACAACAATGTTGGTATTTTTGGTCACTATTGATAATTTTAGTGTGTGTGTGTTGTGTGTTTGTTGTGTTGGTGTTGCTGGGTTGATTTGTTGTTCTTCTTGGTAAAAATTGTGTATTTAATATTAAATGGTGATATAGTTGTTGTTCTATTGAACAAAATTGTGCTACTAGTTTTTTTATGCAATAGATTTACGTTCTGATGCAACAGATTTACCATCTGATACAATAGATGAACCATCTGATGCTACAGATGAACCAGATGATGCAAAAGATTTACCATAGCATGCAACTGATAAACTATCTATTGGATAAAATCCTATCAACTATTCCAACCAGACAATATGTCCAAGACGTTGATTTCTTCCAATTGATCATTCATCTGTTGCAATAAATGACCCTTCTATTGGAAGAAATCTAAAAAATATTAACAATTGATAACAGTTTCAATATATCACTTATATGTTGCAACAGATGAATGATCTGTTACACAGACCAGTCATCTGTTTCAACAGATTTCAGCAGATAAGTTATCTATTAGAAGAAATCACTATAGTATTGAAACTATTTTTACTATTTCCAATAGATTCTACATTCGTTTCAATAGGTTAGTTATATGCTACAACAGATAACCCTCCTACTGCAACAGATTTATGATCTGTTGGAACTGTTATTTTACTATGTTGTATATATTAGATTTACTTTTATTATTTTTTTAATGATGTATTAATTAATTATAATATTTTATATTTTCCTTTTTTTTAGATATTATGGCTCCCAAAAGAAAAGAAACTGAATCAAGTCCAAGTAAAGGAACAAGTACAACAGCTAGGCTACATCCACCATTCTATGAGCTTGCTTTACAAGTGATATATCAATCAGAAGCAGAAGATAATGAATATGGGGATAAGGAATGTTTCTAAAGATATCATCCAAATGCTAATATCCCTTCCACTGAAGAGTTGGTCAAAACCTTCAGCACTGATAGTTATCCTGCGAGAATGCAAAGCGATGGTGCCACAGATTTAACTGGTGATTTGGTATTTAAGTCAGTCATGAAAAAATCTTTTGACACCTTTAGAAATATACTTCGAGACCAAAAATTGAATGCCTATTTCAGGGACAGCTGCTTTGGGTAATATCATAATTTGTCGGAGGACAACAATGCTGGTTTTAAATGATCATGGTATATGATCTTCTCAAGCGTAGGTTTATGTATGAAAATAAAGATAAGATAGATGATGTGTAGAACAATTACTGTGGCATGCCTGTTGTTTTGGCTGGAAGGAGTTTTCCATAGCTACTCGACTAAAATTTTATCCTCTTTCTCATTCCCAACTTATACTTATTCTAACCAAAAAAAACACTCCGCACACTCAAAAAAGGCAAAGGCAAGTCAAGTGATGGTGGTGATTGTTGCACCCCATTTTTTTCTCATGAAAAGTAAGACTCGATGTGACCACTCTTTTGGGATTGTTTTGGGAAAATGTGAAGAGTCGCCACCTAACAAATTAAGGAGCGTTAGGGCACCGGTATACAAACCTATTTTTTTGGTTTAGTCTTAGTTCAACAGAAATTCGGATAAGGGTTCAAATTACCTCAAAAGGAAGGTGTTAGGCACCTTTCAAAGTCCACAAAGGTGGTTTTCGGTTGAATTCATATTTTACATGGGGATTCTATGTGATCAAACAAAGGTCTCTTATTTCTAACTTAATTGTTAACTAAGTGATAAAGTAATTAACAAACCAACACATGTGATTTAATCATTTCTAATTATTAATTATCTAAGTGATAAAAGTCAATAAAATATGTAAATAAGACAAGCGAGGAAAGAGAAATGACATAAATGATAATAAAGGGGACTGCTTTATGTAATAAACTACCCTAAATAAATAGACACGTAAAGTAAATAAAAAAACAAATTCAAAAAAACAAACAAAGGAAAGTTTTGATTTCATTCGAATCATAACCCCTACTTGTTTAATCCTTAATCGACCCACTAGCCAAATTCTTAAATAAGTAACCATGGCAAATGACGTGTAATGTCTGTGGAGATCATCACTTCCAAATGACTACCTGTCTCACCCCACTTAGGCTGGTTGTTAAGTCTAAAGGTGTTCTAAGAAAAGGATAAAACTAACGTTTTTAGAAATACCTATCGTCCAAGAGGCATTGGACTTTGCTATTTGGATTTGTGGTTTAGACAGAATAAAGTTATGTTTTCCTCAAACTCAAAACGCGTAACAAGTAGGACGTCACATAGCACACAATTGTCCTAAGTTAACATGCTAGAAAATATTCAACGTGCAGGAATTTAATGTTAACATGCTCTAAAAATGTTAACATGGTAAAACATGCAACAACATACTTTGTTTTAATGATTAACACACAAAAATTTAATGTAGGGCTAACATACTGAAAAATATATCACCATGCTTAAATTCAATATGAACATGTTGAAAAAAAAAAAGGTATTAACATGCTTAAACTCAATTTAATATGTTGGGTGTTAATTAAAAACCTCAAAATAAATCCTAAATTTGTTTGCCTACATATTCACATAGAACGTAATACACATAAAATCCTAGGTCATGTTTACCTATACTATTCATAGAGTACGTAAATCCCCGCCTCCCCGAGAAGTCCTCCAAATTTATTATTACAATAATAATGTTTGTTTAATAAAGATGAGGCTACGAAACTAAGAAAGAAAGAGAAATTAAAATAAATGATCCCTCCCAAGTTTCGGTGACTTTTCAAATAATCCCGACCTGTCAAACGTAAAGCAACAACATGGTAGACGCGGAGGCAAATAAAAATATTATGGAACAATTCTAAACACAAAATGACCAAACATCTACATGGTAAACATAACACAGAAGAGTCCCTTTAAGTAATTAAAGTATTCACATTAAAGTATTCAATGAACAAATAAGTAATTAAATTACATTATTTAAATACTTACTGGTGAGCAGCAATAAAAGAAATAATAAGAATAATAAAGTCAAGCACTTGTAAGAATAATATGCAGGGTGATTCCAGTAAGCCTCGAAGAAAAACCAAGAACTTTTAAAAGTATATAATTTCCTTGTATTAAAATAGCTAGTGATCTTTAAATTTTTTATAGGGAGTGACTGTTTTTCCAGAACTGTCTACTAGTTGAAAAGAGGGGTTGCTTTTATTGTAGAAGCGATACCGTGGAAAAAAGGGAAAAAATATGTTTAAAAAATCACTTTCAGAAATTAAGGGGGAGAAAAATATATCAAGAATCAATTAGGGGAGGGCTCAATCAGTTTAATGTTATATTTAACATAAAAGAAAAGTTACCATATGGTAACCACATAATCAAGACAGACAAGAGTTAATATACGTTTACCTTACAGAAAGAAAATTAAAAGTTGACTCAATAAATTATTTCAAGTGTACCATAAATAGATGAGTAAAAGAAAGTTACTAATGTAAAAGAGAATAAATTATAATAATAGAAACATGTATCAACCTTAGTATTTACCATATATGTTAAAATTGATTGACAAACCATAAATTAACTAGTCACAATGATCAAACTAAATCAATTCCACCAATATACTGAATCAATTTAGTACTATCAGTAAACACGTTCAGTATTTTACCATAAACATTGATTTGAATTTCTGTCAACATCAATTAAATCAAACATAATCCACGTATAATATATTTCAAGAACACGAAGAAATCAATAATCATATTGAGTGTCAAAAATTGGGAATTTTTGCATATATCGGTCTAAACACGTAAACACTCACAAGTTTGAGAGAATCAGTTCACAATTCACAGTTAATATTTTCAAACTTCAAATTTAATAAAAAATCCATCTCAAGAAATAAAAAGTAGAAGGAGATACAGGACTTGAAATTAAAACGAGAAATCAAATCTCAGACGGATTATAAAAAAAAATCCATCACAAATATTATGTACTTTTTCTGCGAATTTTGTGGCTGGTGTTGTTATTGCTATTGTTGGGGGCGTTGGGTTGCATGGTGGCTATTTCACTGGCCAGTGATGGCAATTGACGTTGTAGTATCGTCGGATCTGGGTATAGAGATGGAGGAGGACAATGCAGTGGCGGTGGTCGCCAGCTGCATGTCTATTGTGTCACGGCAGCAACAACGATGAGGTATTATTTTTATTATGGTGGCATCACCGACTGGCGGATGGGGAAGGGGGAGGCGCGGGCAGGATGACTTCATCGGAGAGGGGTGAAGGTAGATATTTTTGTCGAAAATGGGAGAGACAGATCAAAGATGAAGCCATTGTTGGCTTATCCGATGGATGAAGGGACATGGCATAAGGGTTGTCGAAGTTGATGTTGTCATTTTTTTCGATCAAAGGGTGCATGGAGAGAGGCAAGCCTTTGGAGGTTGGCCGACAACGACAACCATTGACGGATGGAGCGAAGCTTTAGAGAGAGAGAGATTGTAGAGAGAGGAAGTAGAGAGTGCGGTTGTTTTGGAAATGGTTAGGTTTAGGGTTTCTTTTGGCTTTAGAAGGAAAGAAAGGCATTTTGATCTCAGCCGTTGGATTAGTTTTGATCGACAGCTGAGATTTAAAGGTTGAGAATTTGATCAAAACTTGAATAAAATCTTAAATTGAGTCACAAGTTGGCTAAGATTATAATAAATTGAATAAAACTAGGCTAAAATTGTTATATTGTGATAAAATTGGGTTGAAAATAAATAAATCAGATAAACTAATTTAATTTAGGTTGTTATTTAAATAATAGTAGTAGTAGTAGTAGTAGTAATAATAATAATAATAATAAATATAATAATGAAAACTAGATAATGTATTTGTAAATTGTGAGTGTATATTTACAAAAAAAATGATAAAGTTACGTAAGCTATTATATTATAATTAATAAATTATAAAAATGATAACAAAAAGTAATAAAATAATTTGCATGTATTTTTGAAACCGAGAATGTGACACGTAATTATTCTTTTGACAATAAAATAATACATGAAAATATTGATATTGAAAATTAATAATTTTAATAAAATAACAGCCTAAGAGAGGCATCAGGAGGTCAAAATTATGTGTCAACAACTGCCGCTTTGTTGCTTGGGAATGATAAAAGAGTTGTCAAGCAACGAAAGTTGACGTAGTAGTCAACTTTGTCTGATCGGGGAAAGTTTGTTGGAATTAAGGAAATAGGAGGTGGCTTTAAAAATAGTGTGGCCCAAACTTCAGTTTCAAGTCACCTACATATCTCTGATTTTACGAGAATCAGGTAGTGTGTAGTTCTTGATTTAAGAATGAACAATATTCCTAAAGAGTGCAAATGATAAAGGATAGGGGCATCAACGAGAATGAATTTGATTTGGAAACAATGACGTAAAGAGAGGCACAAAAGTGAAATGTTGGTGAGTTTTGACTTGAGTTTGCGCGAGGGGTGGATAAATAGGGTGATATTTTGAAAATAGGAACGAAAATTATTTCTTTTTGAATTTTGGACGTCTCGATGCAGTGTTGGATCGATTGTTGGGCTTCTTGATATGAGTTAGATCGGCTATTGGTCCTCTCGATATAGTGTTGGATCGTCTGTTGGGCTTCTCGATATGTCATTGGATCAGCTATTGGCCTTCTCTATATAATGTTGGATCTACTGTGGGGCTTCTTAATATGACGTTGGATCAACTATTGGGCCTCTCGATATAGCATTAGATCAGCTGTTGGGCTTCTCGATATGACATTAGATCGACTATTGGGTCTCTTGATGTAGCGTTGGATTAGTTGTTGGGCTTCTCAATATGACATTGGATTGGCTATTAGGCCTCTCGATGTAGTATTGGATCAACTGTAGGGCTTATCGATATGAAGTTGGATCGACTGTTAGGCCTCTCGATGTAGCATTGGATCAGCTATTGGGCTTCTCAAAATAATGTTGGATCGACTGTTGGACCTCTCGATGTACTGTTGGATCAACTATTGGTCTTCTCTATATGACGTTGGATCGAATGTTGGGCCTATCATCTATACCTATTAGTCCTGCCACTTTTAGCTTAACTAGATAAAAATGGTCACACAGATAGATGTATATCTAGAAGATTAAACAATGCAGTGAAAATAACCATAACAATAATACTAAGATGAAATTCAAAAGTGTATTTGTTGTACTATTGGATCAGCTGTTAGTCTAGTCATCATGATGTTGAATTAGTTGTTGGGCCTCTCGTGATGGAGTGATCCTTGTCATTTGTAACTGTCAATCCTATACTCAAAGAAAAATTATGAGTTTGTAAAAAGGGGAGGTTGATTTGTGCTTCTGCCTCAATTGAAGTGTCTTCTTCTTAATGTCGTCGTCTTTTTGAGAAGCCTCGTTCGGGTCTTCACTCGGGTAAACAAAAAATAAATAATTGTTTAAAGGAAAAATCATGTTTGCAAATAGTTGTCATTTAAAGGTGAAAAGTAAAGTTTGTCTTAAAATATGAAATGTTGTTGAATCATTGGTTGTGACATGTTTTGAGATAATACAACATCTTATAAGACCTTGATATCTTTTTTAGGAAATTTTTTAGGACCGCTCAAAAATTTCTACCCTAGTATAGAGTTATTTTGTTGCAAGAATCCCAAAGTCTATTCATCAGAATTTTTGAGATGATCTCAAAAATTCTACCCCAGTTCATAATTTATGCCAATGTCATGCCCATATAGAATTTTAGATGTCCTCTAAAAATTCTACACCCAGTTTCAATGCTCATGGAGAGTAAAAAAGAATTTTGTTATAATGCGACTGAACTCCATAGGAACACCTACATATCCCTCTTAAATGGGAATCAGGTCAACCTTAGTTCCAATTACAATGTGATAGGGCATAAAATAAAGTTTAAACATAATATCTCTTAAAGGGGTCTCAATTGATAGGCTTACACCAAACGGTGCCATCCATTTCTGCAAGTATGAGTGCTCCTCCTATCAAGACTCGATGGACCACATAAGGACCTTGCCAGTTGGGAGAGAGAATTTACCCTTTGCTTCATCTTGACGCGGGAAAATCCATTTCAAAACTAATTGTCCAGGTGTTAAGTATTTGGGATTACCCTTTTTGTTGAAAGATTTAGTCATTATGTTCTGATAGATTTGGCCGTGACAAACAACGTTTATTCTCCTTCCATCAATGAGCATCAGTTGCTCGAATTTGTTTTGTTTCCATTGAGCGTCGTTCAATTTCTCTTTTTGAATGATCCTTAAAGATAGTATTTCTACTTCTGCTAGTATCACTGCTTCATTGCCATAAACCCGAAAGTAAGGCGTGGCACCTGTGGACGTTCTAATTGTAGTGTGGTACCCCAATAATGCGAAGGGTAGCTTTTCATGCCAATGTCAACTATTGTCAATCATCTTGCACAAGATCCTCTTGATATTCTTGTTTACGGCTTCCATCGCTCTATTTATTTTTGGTCTATATGCTGTGGAATTTTGATGTGTGATCTTAAACTTCTCAAAAGTTGTTTTCATCAAATCACTACTGAGGTTAGCACCATTGTCTGTGATAATAGACTCGGGAACTCTAAACCGACGAATGAAGTTATTTCAAACAAAGTTAGCAATGACCTTCTTTGTGACCGATTTGTGACATGTGGCCTCCACCCATTTAGTAAAATAGTCAATTGCAACAAGGATGAACCTGTGACCCATTGGACACGGTCGGTTCGATGGTACCAATAACATCCATGCCCTATGTTGCAAAGGGCCAAGGCGAGTTGGTGACATGGAGTGCGTTGGGAGGAACTCAAATCATATCAGCAGGAGTTTGACACTGATAGCATTTTTACACGTAGCGGATGCAATCAATTTCCATTGTCATCCAAATATAGCCTGACCTCAATATTTTTTCCCCAACATGAAGCCATTCATATGCGAGCCGCATGTTCCAGCATGTACTTCCTCAATTAGTCTGGACGCCTCTCCGGCCTCGATGTATCTTAACAACCCCAAATCAGGAGTCCTCCTATATAGGATTTTCCCATTTAGAAAGAATTGATTGGCTAACCTCCGAATGGTGCATTTTTGTACACTTGTCGCATTCTCAGGATACTTTTCTTTTTCTAAATATTCTTGTATGTCAATATACCATGGCTTTCCAATCCGGCTCTTCTTTAACATGGAAATAATACGTAGACTGCTCATGTATGTAAATGGGAATAGGATCAATGTAGTTCTTGTCTGGGTGTCGGATCATGGAAGATAAAGTGGCCAATGTGTCTGCAATCTCATTTTGGATCCTTGGGACATGTTTGAATTCTATCTTATGGAATTTCTTACATATTTCTTGTACACATTCCGGTAGGGTAAGAGCTTTGTGTTCTTGACGGATCACTCACCTCGTACCTAATGGATCAATAAGTCTGAATCTCCAATCACCAATATTTCTAGCTTAATTGTTAACTAAGTGATAAAGTAATTAATAAACAAACACATATGATTTTAGCATTTCTAATTATTAATTATCTAAGTGATAAAAGTCAATAAAACATGGAAATAAGACAAGCAAAAAGAGGGAAATAACATAAATTATAATAAAAGGGACTGCTTAAGGTAATAAACTACCCCAAATAACTAAACATGTAAAGTAAATAAAAGAATAAATTTGAAAAAACAAACAAAGAAAACTTTTGGTTTCATTCGGATCAGAACCCCAACTTGTTTAATCTTTATCCGACCCACTAGCCGAACTCTTAAACAAGTAACAATGTCAAATATTGTGTAATGTCTCTGGAGAACATCACTTCCAAATGACTACCCATCCCACCCCACCTAGGCTAGTTGTTGAGTCTAAAGCATTCTAAGACAAGGATAAAACTAACGTTTTTAGAAATACCTATCGTCTCACCTATTGTTCAAGAAGCATTGGCCTTTGTTATTTTGGATTTATAGTATAGACAAAATAAAGCTATGTTTTCCTAAGACTTAAAGCACGTAACAAGTTGGACGTCATGTAGCACACAATTGTCCCAAGTTAGCCTCTAGGTTAATTAAAGTTGATTAATGTAAATAACATGCAAAGATAGATAATTATTATTTCTATGTCATTAACCCATAGACATGATATCTAAGGGTCACACATTTATTCACTGAAAAGTACTTGTCAAAACATTTAAAATAATATGGTAAGCATTCATAAAAAGGGCATGTCAAAGTTAAGCAAAATGTGAAAGAATAAGAATGTTAATTTATTATGTAAAAGATAGTTAAGCATGATGTCTAAGTGTCATATAGTGGACTAATGTGATGAAAGATAATTGTTAAGAAATTTTGAAACAGTGTCATAAATTTGTCAAAACAAAAGCATGTCAAAATGAAGTAAATATGTTGGGGTGTTACACCTATAAATTTGTTATGCAAAACACATTGCGAAAAATTAAAGTGCAGAAAATTAATTGAGGGTGCTAGTAAATTAACGTGATGGGGATTACATTTTTTATACCTAAAAATATCGTGGTAAACTTGTAAATTAATTCTAATATGCCAAAAATCTGATTAATATGCCAGAGATTATTTTTTGTGCTGAACATTGTGTTAATCATACTGAGAAATGTTCAATTATACTATTTAACAAGCAGGAAAATGTTTATGCATATCAACATGTTAAAATGCTCAACTATACTATTCATCATATTAACATGCGAAAACTGCCCAAACATAACGTTTAACAAGAAGAAAAATATTTAATATATTAACATGTTAAAACTACTCAAATTTTAGTGTTCAACATATTAACATGCAGAAACCTCTCAAACATACTATGTAACAAGTAAGAAAATGTCTAATATATTAACATGCAGATAAACGTGCTAAAAATGCTCAAATATAAGGTTTGACATATTAACATGCTGAAAAATACTCAACATGCAGGAATTTAATGTAAACATCCTCTAAAATTGTTAACATGCAACAACATACTTAGTTTTAATGATTAACACGCAAAAATTTAATGTAGGGCTAACGTACTGAAAAATATATTACCATGCTTATTGATATATGAACATGTTGAAAAAAGAAGCTATTAACATGCTTAAACTCAATTTAATATGTCAAGTGTTAATTAAAAACCTCAAAACAAGATTTCTAAGTGAATCAAATAATAAATCATAGATTAAGCGCCTAAATAATTCGTGTATTAATAAATCCTAGGTTTGTTTGCCTACATGATTCACATAGCATGTAATACACGTAAAATCCTAGGTCGTGTTTACCTAGAATATTGATAGAACATGTAAATCTTCGCCCCCCGAGTAGTCCCTCAAATTTATTATTACAATAATAATATTTGTATAATACATATGAATAAAGATGAGGCTATGAAACTAGGAAAGAAAAAGAAATTAAAATAAACGACCCCTCCCAATTTCCAGCGACTCTTCAAATAATCCCAACCTATCAAACGTAAAGCAACAACATGGAAAATGTGGAGGCAAACAAAAATATTATGGCATGATTCTAGACACAAAGTTACCAAACAGCTACAGGGTAAACATAACACAGAAGAGTCCCTATGAACATGCTTTCTAAAACATTAAATTATTCAATGAACAAATAAGTAATTAAATTACATCATTTAGATATTTACTGGTGAGCAGCAATAAAAGAAATAATAAGAATAATGAAGCCAAGAACTTGTAAGAATAATATGCAGGGTGCTTCCAGTAAGCCTCGAAGAAAAATCAAGAACTTTTAAAAGTATATAACTTCCTTGTATTAAAATAGCTAGTGATCTTTAAATTTTTTATAGGGAGTGACTGTTTTTCAAGAACTATCTACTAGTTGAAAAGAGGGGTTGCTTTTATAGTAGAAGATATACCGTGGAAAAAAGGAAAAAAATATGTTTAAAAAATCACTTTCATAAATTAAGGGGGAGAAAAATATATCAAGAATCAATTAGGGGAGGGCTCAATCAGTTTAATTCTATATTTACGATAAAAGAAAAGTTACCATACGGTAACCACATAATCAAGACAGGCAAGAGTTGATATACGTTTACCTTACAGTAAGAAAATTAAAATTTGACTCAATCAATTATTTCAAGTGTACCATAAATAGATGAGTAAAAGAAAGTTGCTAATGTAAAAGAGAATAAGTTATAATAATAGAAACATGTATCAACGTTAGTATTTACCATATATGTTAAAATTGATTGACAAACCATAAGGTAACTAGTCACAATAATCAAACTAAATCAATTCCGCCAATATACTGAATCAATTTAGTAATAAACACGTTCAATATTTTACCATAAACGCTCATTCAAATTTCTGTCATCATCAATTAAATCAAACATAATCCACGTATAATATATTTCAAGAACACGAAGAAATCAATAATCATATTGAGTGTCAAAAATTGGGAATTTTTGCACATGTCGGTCTAAACACGTAAACACTCACAAGTTCGAGAGAATCAGTTCACAATTCACAGTTAATATTTTTGAACTTCAAATTTTTTTTAAAAAAAAGTAAATCTATCACAAGAAATAAAAAGTAGAAGGAGATGAGGGACTTAAATTTAAAACGAAAAATCAAACCTCAGACGGATTATAAAAAAAATCCTTCTGAAAATTATGTACTTTTTTGGTGGATTTTAATCGGAGAAGGTGACAGTGAGGCAGCGATGGCTAGAGTTGTTATTACCGCTGTTGGTGGCGTTGGGTTGCATGGCGGTTATTTCGCCGGCCAGTGGTAGTGTCGCCTGATCTGGGTGCAGAGATGAAGGAGGACAACGCAGTGCCGATGGTCTCCGGCTACATCTCTATCATGTCATGGCAGCAATAATGGTGAGGTATTGTTGTTGTTATGGTGGAGGCACCGACTGGAAAATGGGGAAGGGGTCGGTGCGGGCTGGATGACTTTGCCGGAGAGGGGTGGAGGTGGCATTGGCAGCTATTTTCATTGGAAATGGGAGAGAGACATCAGATATGAAGCTATTGTTGGATTATCCGATGGATGGAGGGACACGGCATAAGGGTTGCTGAAGTTGATGTTGTCATTTTTCGGTCAAAGGGTGGACGAAGGGAGGCGAGCCTTGGAGGCTGGCCGACGACGGCATCTATTGACGAATGAAGAGAAGGTTTACAGAGAGAGAGGTTGTAGAGAGAGGGAGTAGAGGGTGCAGCTATTTTTGGAAATGGTTAGGGTTAGGGTTTCTTTTAGATATTAAAGGAAAGAAAAGGCATTTTGATCTCAGCCGTTGGATTAGTTTTGATCGACGACTGAGATTTAAAGGTTGAGAATTTGATCAAAACTTGAATAAAATTTTAAATTGAGTCATAAATTGGATAAAATTGTAATAAATAAAATAAAACTAGGCTAAAATTATTATATTATGGTAAAAATTGGGTCAGAAAATAAATAAATCAGATAAACTGATTTAATTTAGGTTGTTATTTAAATAAAATTAGTAATAATAATAATAATGATAAATAATAATAATAATAATAATAATAATAATAATAATAATGAAAACTAGAATGAAAACTAGATAATGTATTTGTAAATTGTGAATGCATATTTACAGAAAAATAATAAAGTTACGTAAACTACTATGTTATAATTAATAAATTATAAAAAATGATAACAAAAAGTAATAAAATAATTTGCATGTATTTTTGAAACCGTGAATATGACACGTAATTATTTTTTTGACATTAAAATAATACGTGAAAATATTGATGTTGAAATTTAATAATTTTAATAAAATAACAGCCTAAGAGAGGCAACGGGAGGTCAAAATTGGGTGTCAACAATGACTTGATGTCTCTTGTTGTTCCAAGCTTCAGAAACAAAAATTTGATAGATGGGTTGGAGGGTAAAAGACTTTTAAAGAAGAAAAAGTAATCATTGTGCTTGGTTTGGTTTGCACATAATATTATTTGGGCAAGAGACATTAACAACAACATACCACTTGCTTTAATAAAGCTCTCCGAGGATCTTGAGGCATTTAACAGTTATCCTTGGATTATGAAAGCTTCAAAATGACTATAAAATATTGGTTGACTCCTTTAACTCCAAAGACAGGCAACTTATATGACTTTCCATGGGCTTTCATAGTAAATATTTATTTTATTATGATTTATTTATTTTTATTGAATAATACTTTTGATTTACTGGCGTTATTTTATAGGCTTGACATTTGAAGTCGTTCCTTATTTGAGACAACAAGTGAACTACCAAGAAGAAGTTTTATGTTCAAGAATCCTGAGATGGTTGTCAATCAAAACTGATAAAAAAATAAAATTTCTTGGTCTCTTCAACCCCTCGAAGGAACCAGTAAGTCTAATTCTAATTAAGTTTTTATTTTAATTAATAATTTTGAAAAAATTTAATCATCATTCTAGTATATGTACTAATTTATTTTAAATTGTGCATTTGTGGCTTGTTCTGACCAATCGAGAGTTAAAGATGTCATTTTTCTTACTTTACGGTTTGTGTATATTTTATCGGACCCTAAGATCATTGATAGAATAAAATAAATTATTTGGAGCAACAGCAATCACAAGAAATATAATTTTAGAGGGTGAGCTTATTGTTGTTGATGGTATTAGTGGTGATGGAGTTGTTGGTCGTGGTAGTGGTAGTGGTAGTGCTGGTGGTGCGGTTGTTGGGGCTAATGATGCTCCTCTTGTAGTTTTTGAAACAACAAACCATTATGATTATGATTTTATGATTATGATTCTACTGGTTTTACAGATTTTTCTCCTCCTACCGAATGTTCTGCATGCAAATGTCAAAACTGTAAGGCGAAATATAATGGAGTGATTAATGTTATTAATGCATTAACTGCTTCTGTCAAGGAATTGACATCTAAGGTGGGTGTTATTACATCAAAGAGTATTTCATATCCATACACTTTATTAGAGATTAAGGCGGCTAAGAGGAGAAGAAAGGAAATCTTCAAGGCATTATCAAGCATTGAAAAGAGCGAAATTGTAACTCCTCTATATTTATCTTGCACTTTTGGGAGAGAAGCGTGAGATGAATGTGAATATTTCTCATCTATTCCAACAAACAAAAAGACTGTATATTTAATTCAACAAATTACACATCTTCTAAAAATTATCAAACAGACATAGACATCTGTTGCAATAGATGACTAACCTATTATATCTGTCGCATTATAGGTTGCAACATATGCCTCATTTGTTGGAGGAAATCATATAGGTTATTAATTTGTCCCAACAAATAACCCATTTGTTGGGACAAATTACATTAAGACTTCCTTACTATTTTAGGTTGTTCTAACAAATGAGTCATCCGTTCCAACAGATGATTCATCTGTTCCAAAATAAGAGTTATCTGTTGGAATAGATGGATCATCTATTGGAAATTTTCATATAGGTCTTCCTAATATTTTAATTTGCAACAGGTGACCTTTCTGTTGCAATAGATGGGTCATATGTTGAGACAAATTAAATCAAGGCTTCCTACTATTTTAGTTTGTCTAAACAGATGAGTCATATGTTGCAACAGATGGGCCATCTATTGGAAATTATCATACAGGTCTTCCTTCTATTTTAATTTATCCCAATAGATAGCCCATTTGTCACAACAGATAGGTAATCTATTAGGACAAATTAAAATAGGAGGAAGACCTGTTTGATTTTCTCCAACAGATGAGTTATATTTTTCCTTTTTTTTGTATCTCTGTGATTAGCATTAACCATTCTGGATTTTTGGATGGATGTCACAGTAGAAGCTACTGCTGAACAACATAAAATTACAGTTGACAATCCATTAACTGCTTCTAAAGATGAAGGAAAGGTAAAGTTTGTCATTCCAAAAGAACAAAAGAATTACCCATTTGAAGGGTTCAACATCTCAGATGAGGCTCCAAAAAAACTAACAAAGTTGATCAACGACTATTCAGAATGGATTGCTGATGGGCTGTTAAATCTTCATTCCAGCAGGTACAGAAATCATTTTTAAAGATATTGATTTATACAATTCCTTTTGTAAACACATGATATTAACACATATAAGTCATAAAAAAAACAAAATGACTAACACTACAAAGTAAACCAATGGGGTCTTGGTTTTGATGTATTTAACTTTGTTGTTGCACATCCCAGACTGAATAATTGGTTCTATTTGAGGTCACAGCCCCAACCTTGCTGGAATGATGAGGTTTAAATCTCATACATTATCTTACTATTAATTCTATATTTAATTGTATCTGTTTATTAATTTTATTATTACATAATCTAAAATATTTGATAATATGTACAGCACATCGATGTCAGTTTTTACTATCTTCGAAAGAAGGCCAAGTTCCAAACACAA
Source organism: Capsicum annuum (assembly GCF_002878395.1). Lineage (NCBI taxonomy): Eukaryota > Viridiplantae > Streptophyta > Magnoliopsida > Solanales > Solanaceae > Capsicum > Capsicum annuum. The sequence goes on along the minus strand of NC_061113.1, from coordinate 39,188,160 downwards.
CAGATGAGTAATCTGTTACAAAATATAACTCATCTGCCATAATAGATTACCTATCTGTTGCACCAGTGGTAGTAGATGGGCAATCTATTAAAATAAATTGCAAAGATGATCCATTTGTCGCAACAGATGGATGATCTGTTTCAATATATTTCTTTGAGCCAAATTATTTTACTTGAAAGAAGACTTATTGCATCATCCAGAGGATTACAGAGATCAACCTCCTTATTTCTTGTGTTGCTCTTTGCAGCCAACCACCTAAGGATTCTTGGATGAGAAACCTCATCTGGATAATCCTTGACCTACTTTCAGAGGGGATAAATGACTTTAAATGTCCAAACCTAAAAAATATAAACAGAAAGAAAAAAAAAAGTCATAAAAATTATTCAATATAAATTAATGCAAGAGTAAACAAATAGTGATTAAATTTACCGTGAAAGCCCAAGAAAAAACATATAACGAGATCATCTTTGGAGATAGTTTTGTCAATAAATATTTGACAGTCAACTTGTAGCTGTCATATCCCCAGGGATAATATTGAATTTCTTAAAATGCTCAGGAAGCTCCAACAAATTGTCTTCTATGACTCCGTAGATGCCTCTTTCCAATATAAGGGAATAAGAAAACCAAACTAAGCACAATTTATTCTTATATTTCTTTGGTATGGTTTTATCCTTGAGAACTTCTAACAATATTATGGCTTTGTAGCCAGGTCCAGCAATGTACAATAACCCATCTATTTTCTCCTTACGTTTGTCGATTTTGGTGGGTGGTCTCTTAGACCACGTTTTTCTATTGTTTGATGGTAGTTATTTGGTTGTCCTTCTCACCTTGGACTTTTTGAGGGGTGTTTCCTTGATGAGACGTTCTTTTGGATTATTGCATCTCAAGCCTGTCACTATGGCAAACTCTTTAATGCCAAAACAAATTGGTATGTTGTTGGGTTAGAAATCGAGAGGGCATCATGCGAAAGCGTAAAGTTTGCAAATCATAAGACGATAAATCAGACGATAAAAAAACTAAATAAAAAATATAATATTATTAATATGTTTTGGGCAAGAGACCTACATATTGAAAACTAATATTGAAAAATATTAAACCTATTGGAGAAATATCCCCCTAAACAAAGACTCTTTACAGACTGCATTATAGATGATTATTGTGTTGTTGTATGAGAAGGGGATCTTCTATTTATAGATGTCCAAAACCTTTCCTCCAATAAAGAGGTTAGTCAAATATGGAAAAATTTTATGTTTTTCTTATAGGAAAAGTAAAAGTAATTACCGTATTACTTTTATTTTCCTTCTAAGAAAAATAAAACTTGAATTTGGTAAGAAAATCAAGGCAAAACCCTAATAAATCTCCCCTTTTTGGCTTAATTTTTTGGCAAAATATTCTTCATCCTCCTTCTTCACACGATCTTCATATATTAATGATCTTCATATATCACAACTACTTACCATGATTAAAAGTTGATATGGGTTAAAACTTGGAGCCCTATGCATTAAAAGTAAAAACATGGGTTGAAATTAGTGGAGCCCTTTGTTATAAGTAAACAAGGTTGAAAAGTGAAAGCCTTGTGCATTGAAAGTAAGCAAAGGTTAACAGTGGAGCTCATGCGTTAAAAATAAATACATGAGTTAAAAGGAGCCCAAGCGTTAAAAGTAAGCAGGTGTTAAAAGTTGGAGCCCGTAACCATGGGTTGAAAATTAATTTGGTTTTAAAGATGGATTAGCAGCAGGATTGTTGAAAATTTGTTTGAAACTTTTCTCCACATGTAGCTAAACAAAATCGTCATTATCGCCAAACTGTTGCAACATGTTTTTGAAACTGCTTTGAACCTGTTTAATCTCATCTCACCATACCATTGGACCATTGAGCCATAAGCTTTGATACAACTTGTTGAATTTGAAATCGAGAGGGCTTCATGCAGAAGTGTAAAGTTTGTAAATCATGAGACGATAAATCAGACAACAAACAAAACTAAACAAAAAATAATATTATTAATATGTTTTGGTCAAGAGACCTACATATTGAAAACTACTATCGAAAAACGTTAAACCTATTGGAGAAATATCCCCCTAAACAAAGACTCTTTAAAGACTACATTGTGGATGCTTATTGTGTTGTTGTATGAGAAGGGAGTCTTCTATTTATAGATGTCCAAAACCTTTCCTCCAAGAAAGAGTTTAGAGAAAAATGGAAAAGTTTTATATTTTCCTTATAGGAAAAGTAAAAGTAATTATGGTATTAATTTTATTTTTCTTCTAAGAAAAATAAAACTTAAATTTGGTAAGAAAATCAGGGCAAAAACCCTAACACATGCCACAGTAGCTAATAGAGATTTCATCCATCTTTTTACCCTCCCCCCCTTCAAATCTTTATCATCCCTCACGTACTTGATCCAGTGATTAAGAAGATCATATACCATGCTCATTTGGAAACGGACATTATTGTCCTCAGGCAGCTTAAGAAAGTGTCCAAAGCAGCTCTTCTTAAAAACTTCCTCTAGTTTTTCCTTCTTCATAGTATTCCTAAAATCATTAAAAGGTTTCCCCAACTAAGATTTAACTACAAAATCACCAGTTAAATATGTAGGGTTATATATCGGTGTCTCAACTTGAAACCTATCAATACTAATAGTTTTGACAGGATCATGCTGAGATTTTGATATTAATTCACACCCCATTGATGATGAATTATCATCATCTTGATCATCATCATCATCTTTCTCACTTTCTACTTCTTTATCTTCTTCTTTACCTTCTTATTCTTCCTCCTCACTTTTATTTTTCTCACCACCCTCTATAGACCTTCTCCACCTCCTTCAACATCATTTTCATATCTTTCGTCAGCTTCACTTTTTCCTTACTAAGATTGTACAGGAAGCTCCTCCAAATCCATCTATACTCTAGCCTTTTTTGTTAGGTGGTCAGAAGTTGATCCATTTTCACTTTCGTTTCTTTTGGGAGACATCTTTTACCTACAAACAAGAGAAAAACAAAAATACAATATAATTAATGTCTTCATAATTTTTTAAAAAAGGTAACACAAAAATCAATAATTTTTTATACAACACATTATAAAAAATATTTCAACAGATAACTCATATGTTGGAACAAATGAATCACATGTTACAACAGATGCATAACCTGCTGCAACAGATGAACAACATGTTCGAAGAGAACAAAACAACTTTGCTATTGGTTTGTTTTCTTCCAACAGCTGAGACATCTGTTGTAATAGATGATTAATCTATTGGAAGAGCTATTTTATTTTATGCCAAAAGTTGATACATTTGTTGCAACAGGTGGGGAATCTGTTTGAAAACCTATTTTAATATCTACCAACACATGTTCCACTTGTTGCAATAGGTGGGTCACCTCTTAGAAGTTATCAAATTAAGTAGTAGTTATGTTTTGATAACTTCTTATGGATTACCCATTTTTTTGCAACACATGGAACATCTCTTGGATGAAATTGAATCAGGTCTTCCACATTTTCATCAGATGTGTAATTTGTTCAGCAATATAGCATACTAACACCACCACCAACACCATCATTACCAACACCAACACCAACACCAACACCAATACCAACACCAACACTACCAACACCAACACCACCAATACCAACACCATCAACACCACCACCAATACCACAATACCAACACCTCCACTACCAACGCCAACACCAACAACACTACCAACAACAAACACCAACAACAACAACAACACTAACACTAATACCACCACCACCACCACCACCACCAATACCACCAACACTACTAACATCAATACCAATACCAACACCAACACCAACACCACTAACACCACTAATACCACCAATACCAACACCAACACCAGCACCACCAACACCACAAATACCAATACTAATACCAGTACCAACATCATCAACACCACCAACACCACTACCAATATCACCACCAACACCAAAACAAATATTAATACCAACACTAAAACCACCAATACCAACACCACCACTAATACCAACACCACCAACACCAACACCAATACCAACTATACAAACATAATCAAAAGCCACCACCAACACCATAAATACCATCTAATAATACCACGATAGTCAACAAAATATTATGATAAAAACTAGAGTTTTCTCTGGTTCTTCCTATGTTTTTTAGCATCAAAACTCAAAAATGTCAATCCATTCTCGAAGATAATACAACTAAAAAACTTTTTTTCATCATTAACTAAAAAGTTCTAATTTTTAGGAAATATTAACTAATGTAGAACTCTTCTCGAACTTTATTACTTATAAAGAGAGAGGAAATGATAGATACAAGCAAGAAGGAAGTCGAAAATGACAACTATGTGTTCAAAAAATAGAAAGAAAATTGATCTATTGTGAACGATTGAGTAATATATTCAGTAGTTGTTGTTTGTATGGTTGAGAGAGAAAAGGAAGAGAGAGGACTCGAGATTTAAAATGATGAAATGTTATTTCTGCAAATGGATGATTTGTATCGGTTTATTTATATTTTTAAAAAGAATGAAAATATTTGAAATGTTAATTTGGTATGAATTGATCTTAATTAACTTTTTAAAAGAGATAAATTTTAACTATTTCATAATAAATTAAATAATTTCAATAAAATAGTTTTCAGTTAATAAGTTCAATTGGAACTTTAATGAATTTAATATTAACTTAATGATAATATAATATAAATTATTTCAACTCAAATAGATCAATTGATGATTCTGATCAGGACGAACACAATACCAACATCATACAATCGCAACGACATCAATTGAAATTGTAGTTGAACGTATGAAATCTTCCTTAATTCTAGATAAATCAATTTAGATATTTCAAACAATGGTTTGATATGCATCATTTCAACACAAATTAATCAATTGATGACTCCGTTCAGGACGAACACAATACCCATGTCATGCAATTGCAATGACATCAATTAAAATTGTAGTTGAATCTATGAATTCTTCTTTAATTCTAGCTAATTTAATTTAGATATTTAAAACAATGGATTGATATTAATCATTTCAACTTAAATTGATAAATTGATGAATCCCATCAGAAAGAACAGAATACTAACGTCATGCAATTGGAATGACATCAATTGAAATTGTAGTAAAATGTAACACCCCGCATTTCAAGCAAAAATGAAAACTATCATTCCTTCACATAGATGTTTCAAAAGCCATAAATCCAATAAAAATATAGTGTGTTAATCATTTTGTAGTGTGTGAATCTAGTTGGTCATGATTCAAGATCATAGAGGTCCCTTAACTCAAGGACTAGTTGAAAGCTTTCCTATCATTCAAGTTTTAGTAAGCGTCAAAACTTGGATTAACTTCAATCGACCATAACTCCTTGTATATAAAGAACTGTATGGTATAATATATATCAAATGAAAGATATTTGATTCCTCTTTCCAACTCCATTAATTTTTCCAAAATCTGATATCGGAGTAGAAAGTTATACTCATTTTACTTTGAAGTATCTGTCTGCCAAAAACGTAACGACAAGGATGATGACTTATCAGTTGTGTGACGGCCCGTCAGACCTGGTTTTCAGCCTAAGGCAGTGAATGGTGATAACCATCCCAAAAGTGATGACCTGGGTGATGACTTATCACTAAGCAACGGCCTGTCCACCCAGGTCGTCAACTGATGTAAATATACAATTGTTTTTGGGTTCCTTAGGGGTATTTTGGTCTTTTACTCACTCCAAAAAACCTTTCACACAAATTAAATCACCCCTTAAGTGTTATTAATCAATAATTATCAATTTTACAACATCAAAAACTTCCTCTTCACTCTCAAAATAAGATCAAATTAGGATTTTCACCAAGAACAAGAAATTCAAGAAAATAAAGCCTTAAGTTCAATATCTCCAAAAACAAATCAAGATCCGGGTTTCATCTATCAAGATATAGGTTTTATCTTTCGAATCTTATAATTTAAGGTATGTGGAGTTTATCCTAAAAACTACATGGGCTTGAAAACACTAGAACATGATTTAAAGATTTTTCAAGCATGATTTTAGAAAGGGTTTTTGAAATACATGATTTTATTATGCATTATGAATGTTTAAATGCATTGTTGGTTTGGCCCTTAGGCCTTTCCCCTAAGTGATTTACATGTATACATATATGTTTAAAAATTTAAGGTTTAAGATTATTTGAGAGCATAAATTATGGACTCCCTCCCTTGTGATAAATTAAAGATTTTGGTTTTGTTGGAAAAGAGTTGAAATGCATGTGTGTGATTTGAAAGATGTTTTCTCAATGTCATAGTATTTGAAACATTGATTTAGAATTATTGAGAGGGTGTCTTGAGATAACTATGTTTTGTGTTAAAGAGAAGAATTTTCGGACATGACCACTATTATTTGTTAAATTGTTGATAAAGAGAATTGCTTACATGGTTTTACCTGAATTTTAAAGCATGAGTTCCTTGAATGAATTATTGTTATGGTGGTCCTGAATTTCATGATTTGAAAACTGAGATATAAATTGCTATAAATGGCTCAAAGAATGTGACTTGCAAGTTAATAGTGTGATGATACCATATATGTGTATATGTCATGACAGAGTTAAAGATTTCAGAGTATGTTTTCAGATCATGCATGTTTAAAGAACTAAAAATGGGCATAAATAGGGTTAGGTGGTTACCCGAAGAAGGCATGACTTTAAGTAACTCTTAGCCTGAAATCATATTTATTGATACGGGTAGATTATTATTGTACGCTGGCGATGGCCGTGTGGAATAGTAGATTCAAGGACTCTGACCCTTGCGACACACTTGGGTTAGGGGTTTGGCTTCCGAGTTAATGGCAAATACTATATAGCCCGTGGGATTACAGATTGTAGGGTACACCATCTAGCACAAAAATAAGACAGAGTGTCACAGATTTTAGATATTTTTACAGTGTCTTTTAAAATGCCCATGTGATTTTATACTATATGATATATTTATGAACTGCTTTAAATTGCTCTCATATATGTTAAATATAAATTATTATTTTGGATTTGCTCTCCGTACCAGTACATCTGCATTGACCCCCTCCCCTACCTCTCAAGTTTTGAGGCTTAGTCTAGGGGTACATATAAGCAGTAAATAATTCAGACAGCAGATCAGATTATGCAGTGGTTAGCCTTCTCTATTCTAGAAGGCTTGTCCTTTCAGATTATGTCATCTATTATAGTTTTGGTCTACTGGGGGCCTTGTCCTAGTTTTTAGATAGCTGTCAGATTTTTATGTAGTAGAGATTTTGCAGACTGTTCTAGATGTTATTAGTGATTTTTAAATTTCATTCCTTATTGTTAAACTTAACCAGAGTATGACCATGTTTCTATATTAGATTAAAATTTTGCATTTTATTTTATTATATGAATGTTGTGCATAACTGCCAGATAGAGTAGGACATCTGGGCCTTCATGGTTTGGGATGTCTATCATGGCCAGGCCCTAGCTCGGGTCATGAAAAACTTGGTATCAGAGCACGATTCATGGTCCCAGGATGTCTACAAAATCACATCGGTTAAAGTCTTATTTATGGGTTTGTAGCGTGCCACACTTATAAGCAGGAGGCTATTAGGTATTTATGAATGTTTCCCTTTCTTCATGCTCTAGTTCATGCTATGGAGTCAGAATGTTCCTCTTTCATACTCTAATTCATGCTATGGTGTTTCCCATACTAAAGTAAAGTTATCCTAATTCTTTCCTTACTTTGATGGGCTCCAATATGTCTCATTAGTGCAGTGAATCAAGTGCAGAAGTTTAGAATTTAAATGGTATGGTCCTTTCTGATTGAGCCATATAGGATTCTGAAATTGTGCAAGGACTTGTGAAGAATCCATTAGTGCTTCAGGGGGAATAATGGGTAGTAGAATATTGGAACTGTATTTCCATCCGAGTAGTAGTATAAGCTAAAGTATTGGTGTCATGATCTATTAGTAGTGAGGTTAGACCAAGAAGCTAGTGATATGAAGTCACAAAGTTAGAAGTCTGAGTGAGGGTGACTTTTTATGTGAATAAATAATTTAGATTAATAACTAATGTTTGAGAATGATTTGCCCTTTTATAGTGATAGACTAATGTGGTAGCTAGTAGCATGTGTGGATTGTATGGTAGTCTATGGGGAAGTGTCTGACTCAGATTTTTATTTATACAGGGTAAGATGTGTATTCTTAGCTTATTGAATATTGTGTGTCAAGTTTCTATATCTTGTAATTTTGTTATCATTGTGTTGTTGAAACTAAAAGTCTCATAAAGCCATGTGGGGCTCTTTCGATTCCCTAGCATAGCTGCCTTGTCATTCATCTCATTTTCTTGTTCAAAAAAAAATCAAAGTCTAGTGAAGCCATGTGGGGCCTATTTTAATTCACTAGCAACTTTTTGTTAATCTTGTTGTTCCTGTGTTGGTTGGGACTGGGGATTTAGTGGCGTAATGGCAAGAAAAGTTGTAAGGATGATTTATTAAATATATGTATGGCCGAATCTTTTTGCATGAGATTGAGTTGGTAATAAACTGATACGTCTTTGTGTGTTAGTTTAGTAGAAGGTAAGGTAGACAAGGAGTTATTAGTTAAAGAGAATTTTTGTTTACTTGAAGAATGAAAATATTTGTTGACGGTGGTTGTCGTGCAAGAAAATTATAGGTTATTGATGAAGGTACTTGGTGGATAAGTGTTGTTAATTTAGATGCCCCTGAGGTTGCAAGAGGGAGTTTAGTTGGGACTTATAGAGCTATGAACTAAGTTTAGTTGTATAAAAGGGTAGATAGTAATGCTATGTAGAAGGAGGATGTGTTAATGGATTTTAAATAAGATAGATCATACGATTGTGATTGATCTTTACTATTATGAAGTTTTGGCGGATTAATGTTTTCAGATGTTTTGCATGTAAGGAAATTGTGTGAAGTTGTGATTCATCATAGCTAGAACTAGACACTAAGTTGGAATAGTAGATGATGATCAAGGTGGATATAATGATTGATGTGGTGGGTGTTGGTTGTGCGAAAGTGATCTAGTCGGTTTGAATAGTGTATACAAGAGCTTAAGTTTATTTGATTCGTAATCAAGTCTGATGTTGTAAGTATGATGTAGAAATACACCCAAGGTGCTATGGGGCTGCATTATTTTCAAGGATCATTGCATGTTGTGTGGTTAGTAGTACCGTTGAGTTGCTAGGTGGAGAAAGACTAGTTAGATAATAAGTGATGTTCTTGATAGCTAAGTTATGGAGTTATCATTAATGATGTTTAGCCTTTTTTTTTGCATAATCTTGATTCTCATGGTTTCGAAATATAAGTTTGCAGGCATGATGTTGGTAGACTATGACAGAAGTGGTATGGTCCATCATAGATTTGGAGATATCCATGTTTAGTGTTAGAAAAATCAAAGTTGGTGAATATTTAAGTTGTTATATGATGACTTTTGGGCTATAAAAACCTAAGCTTTGAATCTTAGAAGGAGGTATTAGCATTGGTTGTTATACATGAAGATACCGCCTTACACAGTAAGTTTAGTTTTATGTGTATTGTTATATCCCCGACTCTAGAGTAAAGTGATTTCAGTTTATACCAGAGTGTATACAGTGGTTCACAGACTTAAAGTAATGGATTAAATCCAAGGGAGAGATGATAGAACGAGCAACCAATTCAAGTTTTTAGATGCTAATAGATGTGCCAATAAGTTGTGGAATTGGGCGTGAGAAAGAAGAACGCTCAATCTTTTCTTATTTCAGTAGTTTATTTCAGTTATTCCAATACATACTCATGCTTTATGTTTTATCTTTATGATCATAGTCTGTGTTCATGCATATGATAAAGAATCATGTACTCTTCTAGTTCCTAGTATGATGAGTTCCCAGTTTGTTCAACAGTCAGAATCACTTTCCGTAAGTTATGAATTCCAAAAAAAATTTAGGTCATGCAGTTTATGACTCTTCTGCATATGTGATACACTTAATGATCAGTGAAAATTCAGATTTATATCAAGTACGCCCTCAGATTAGATCTCTTTAATGAATCTATGTCGCAAGTGCTCTATTCCTCACGCCTCAATAGGGTATCAAGTTATGATTAGTACTCTCGTCATGTTCTGAATTTTGGTATTCCAATTTTTCAGTGACCTTTTTCCCTTAGGTCGAGTAGTGATAATGAATAGTTGTCTAGATGGAAAAGAGTAAACATTTCTTGTTAATGAAAGATGGTTGTGTGCTTATTTGAGTTAAGGTAGTAATTATGGAATAAGAGTGAGGCCAAGTCTTTGATACATGTCAAGGTTTGTTGAAGTTTTATGTGTTATATTTGGAAAAAATTGTTGTGTGCTTGTTTTATGTAAATCCATAAGTTGAAAGAATTTTGAGGTAAAGTTTCGTGTATGGCTTGGTTAGTTGAGAATATTTTATTTGTATTATCTGAATAGTATTGGGAAGTTGTTATGGATAGAAGTATTAGAGAATTTGAGAAAGATTCTTTATGAATGTTTGTTTAGAAGGGCATATGTCGGTATAAAGATAGGCTTGAATGTTATGTTTATATACATACGAATGGATGCTTTGAGTGTTTGTGAATGTCTAATGCAAAGTTGAAGGTGATTCTTGGAGTGGCAATATGAATTATGCATGAGATGAGGAATTGTGAAATGCAGGGTGTACTAAATTCATGATTCAAACTAGTACTACATTATTATGTGGTGCGTCTTGTGATTTTGAGTTAGGCTTGAAGATGGTGAGGGTATTTAGTTCAGTTTAGACATTAGTAGATGGAAATATCAGCTTCCATGTAAGAAAAATAAGTCGAATTAATGAGCATGATATTTAAGGAGAAAGTATAGTTGAGAGAGTATTTTAGAAGTGTGGCTAACCTTGAAATTAAGAAGTTGCATTGCCTAAGGTTTGGTAATTCTATCCTAGTTTATGAGTTACATGTCTATATTCCGTGCTATAGAGTAGTGCTAATGTTGTGATTCCGTAGTTGGATGCCTGGTGTAATTTGTTCCCAAATTCGTTGCTCCCTAATGCTACTGGAACTTCTTTAGAAAGAGTGTTGAGAGACAATCTATTCCATCCATGTAAATTACGAATCCAGTTCAGTCAAAGCATCATGTTTCAAATTTAGTTATTTAGTCATGACTCAGTTCATAAAAGCTCAGCGCATAATCCAAAATTTTTCCAAGTATTTTAGCTTAGATAGTGTAATACCCTGATGCGATCTAAGTCCAGTTGTCTCATGATTCATACTTGCATAAGTTATCACCCCTCAATTCAATATGTATGATTAGATTATGAACACTCCAAGGAAATCCTAAGCTCTCAGCATGAATCAGTTCCTTGAAGCTAGTAAAGTCAAGTAAACTCAGAATTCAGTTTCATAATAGAAGTTTAAATGTTTCAAATCAGTTATATCCTTTCTTAGAAGACACATCATGTCTGCATTATTCCATACCTTTAATCTTCAACGTTCCTACCCATCATTCGGGGATGAATGATCCCAAGGGGGAGATAATGTAATACCCCGCATTTTAGGCTAAAACAAAAACCATCATTCCTTTGCGTAGATGTTCCAAAAGCCATAAATCCAATGGAAATATAGTGTGTGAATCTAGTTGGCCATGAGTAGAGATCATAGAGGTCTCTTAACTCAAGGACTAGTTAAAAGCTTTCCTATCGTTCAAGTTTTAGAGAGCGTCAAAACTTGGATCAAATTCAATCAACCAAAAATCCTAGTATATGATGAACTGGGTGGCCTACTATATATCAAATGAAAGTTCTTTGAGTCCTCTTTCCAATGCCACAAATTTTGTCAAAATTCGATATCGGGTAATGCTTATTTTACTTAAAAGAGTCTGTCTGCCAAAACGTGATGATGAGGCTGATGACTTATCAGTTGTGTGACAGCCCTTCAGACCTGGTCGTCATCCTAAGGCAGTGAATGGTGAAAACCAGCCCAAAAGTGACGACTTGGGTGACAACTTATCACCTGAGTGACTGGCCGTCAACCCTGGTCGTCAACTGATGCAAATATGTAATTTTTTTTGGGTTCCTTGAGGGTATTTTGGTCTTTCCCTTAGTCCAAAAACCTTTCACACGAATTAAATCACCCCTTAAGTGTTCTGAATCAATCATTATCAGTTTTACAACATCAAAAACTTCCTCTTCACTCTCAAAATCAGATCAAATTAGGGTTTTCTCCAAGAACAAGAAATTCAAGAAAATCAAGCCTTAAGTTCAATATCTCCAAGAAACAAATCAAGATCTGGGTTTCATCTATCAAGATCTAGGTTCCGTCTTTTAGATCTTATAATTTAAGGTACATGGGATTTATCCTAAAAACTACATGGGCTTGGAAACACTAGAAAATGATTTAAAGATTTTCAAGCATGACTTTAGAAAGGGGTTTTAAAATACATGATTTTATTATGAATGTTTAAATGCATTGTTGATTTGTCCTTTAGGCCTTTCCCCTAATTTTATTTACATGTATACATATATGTATAAAAATTTGAGGTTTAAGATTGTTTGAGAGCATCAATTATGGACTCCCTCTCTTGTGATAAATTAAAGATTTTGGTTTTATTGGCAAAGAGTTGAAATGCATGTCTGTGATTTGAAAGATATTTTCTCAATGTCATAGTATTTGAAACGTTGATTTAGAATTATTGAGAGGGTGTCGTGAGATAACTATGTTTTGTGTTAAAGATAAGAATTGCATGAGATAGAGACTTTGGACATGACCACCATTGTTTGTTAAATTATTGATAAAGAGAATTGTTGCATGGTTTTTCATGAATTTTACAGCAAGAGTTCGTTGAATGAATTGTTGTTATGGTGGTCCTAAATTTCATGATTTGAAAACAGAGATATAAATTGCTATAAATAGCTCAGAGAATGTGACTTGCAAGTCAATAGTATGACGATACCATATATGTGTATATGCCATAATAGAGTTAAAGATTTCAGAGTATGTTTTCAGAGCATGCATGTTTAAAAAACTAAAAATGGGCATAAAGAAGGTTAGGTGGTTAACCAAAGAACGCACGAGTTCAAGTAGCTCTTAGCCTGAAATCGTATTTGTCGATACGGGTAGATTATTATTGTACGCTAGCAATGGTCGTGTGGCATAGTAGATTCAAAGACTCCGACCCGTGCGGCACACTTGGGTTGAGGGCATGGTTTCCGATTTAACGACAGATCCCATATAGCCCATGGGATTACAGATTTAGGGTACACCACCTAGCGCAGATTAAGACAAAGAGTGTCACAGATTTTAGATGTTTTCACAGAGTCTTTTAAAATGCCCATGTGATTTCTTACTAGATGATATGTTTATGAACTGCTTTAAATTTCTCTCATATTTATTGAATATAAATGATTATTTTGGATTTGCTCTGCATACCAGTATATTTGTATTGACCCCCTCTCCTACCTCTCAGGTTTTGAGGATCAGTCTAGGGGTCCAGATAAGGAGTAGATAATTCAGACGGTAGATCATATTGTACAGTGGTGAGCCTTCTCTATTCCAAAAGGCCTATCCTTTCATATTATCTCATCTATTACAGTTTTGGCCTACTGGGAGTCCTGTCCCAGATTTTAGGTAGTTGTCAAATTTTCATGTAGTAGAGATTTCGCAGACTATTCCAGATGTTGTTAGTGATTTTCAGATCTCATTCCTTATTGTTAAACTTAATCTAGAGTATGACCATGTTTTCGTATTAGTTCAAAACTTCGTATTTTCTTTTATTATAAGAATGTTGTGCTTGACTGGCATATAGAGTAGGACGTCCGGGCCTTCATGGTTTGGGATTTCCATAATGGCCAGGCCCTAGTTTGGGTCGTGACAAACTTGGTATCAGAGCACGGTACACGGTCCTAGAGTATCTGCAAAACCGCATCGGGTAGAGTCTTGTTTGTGGGTGCATAGCGCACCACACTTATAAGCAGGAGGCTACTAGGAATTTAGGAATGTTTTCCTTTCTTCATGTTTTAGTTCGTGCTATGGAGTCAAAATGTTCCTCTTTCATACTCCAATTCGTGTTATGGTCTTGCCCATACGAAAGTAAAGTTATCCCAATTCTTTTCTTACTTTGATGGGCTCCGATATGTCTCATTATTATGGTAAATCAAGTGCATAAGTTTAGAATTTAAATGGTATTGTCCTTTCTGATTGAGCCATATAAGATTCTGAAATTGTGCAAGGACTTATGAAGAATCCATTAGTGCTTCAGGGGGAATGATGTGTAGCAGAATATTGGAACTGTATTTCCATCCGAGTAGTAGTACAAGTTAAAGTGTCGATGTCATGATCTATTGGTAGTGAGGTTAAACCAAGAAGTTGGTGATATAAAGTCACAAAGTTAGAAGTCTGAGTGAGGGTCACTTTTGTGTGAATAAATAATTTAATTGAATTACTGATGTTTGAGAATGATTTACTTTTTTTATAGTGATAGACTAATATGGTAGCTAGTAGCATGTGTGGATTGTATGGTAGTGTGTGGTGAAAGTGTTTGACTTAGATTTTTATTTATACAGGGTAAGATGTGTATTCTTAGATCATTGAATATTGTGTGTCAAGTTTCTATCTCTTGTAATCTTGTTATCATTGTGTTGTTGAAACTGAAAGTCTAGTGACGCCGTGTGGGGCTCTTTCGATTCACTAGCATAGCTGCCTTGTCATTCATCTCATTTTTTTGTTCAAAAAAAATCAAAGTCTAGTGAAGCCGTGTGGGGTCCAGATAAGCAGTAGATAATTCAGACAGCAGACCAGATTTTACAGTGGTGAGCCTTCTCTATTCCAGAAGCCCTGTCCTTTCAGATTATATCATCTATTACAGTTTTGGTTTACTTGGGGCCTTGTACCAGTTTTCAGATAGTTGTCAGATATTCATATGGTAGAGATTTCTCAGACTGTTCCAAATGTTGTTAGTGATTTTTGGATTTCATTCCTTCTTGTTAAACTTAATCCAGAGTATGATCATGTTTCCGTATTAGATCATAATTCCTCATTTTCTTTTATTATATGAATGTTGTGCATGAATGCCAGATAGAGTAGGCCGTTCGAGCCTTTATGGTTTGGGATGTCCGTCACGGATACGCCCTAGTTCGGGTCGTGACATTGAACCTATGAACTCATCCTTAAGTATAGCTAAATAAATTTATGTATTTCAAACAATGGCTTGATATGAATCATTCAAACTCAAATTTATCAATTGATGACTCCGGTCAGGATGAATACAATACCAATGTCATGTTATTGTAATGACATCAATTAAAATGATAGTTAACCTATCAAATAATCCTTAATTATATCTAATTCAATTTAGATATTTCAAATAATCACTTTATATGAATCATTTTAACTCAAATTGATCAACTGATGACTCCAGTCAGGACGAACACAATATCAATGTCATGAAATTGCAACGACATCAATTGAAATTATGGTTGTACCTATGAACTCATCCTTAATTATAGCTAAATCTATTTATATATTTCAAACAATGGATTGATATGAATCATTTCAACTCAAATTGATCAATTGATAACTCTGATCAGGACATACGCAATACCAACATCATGCAATTACAACGACATTAATTAAAATTGTAGTTGAACCTATGAAATCATCCTTAATTCTAGATAAATAAATTTAGATATTTCAAACAATGGCTTGATAAGAATCATTTCAACTCAAATTGATCAATTGATGACTCTGGTCAGGATGAACACAATACCAACGTCATGCAATTGCAATGACATCTATTAAAATTATAGTTGAACCTATGAAATCATCCTTAATTCTAGCTAAATCAATTTAGATATTTCAAAAAATGACTTGATGTGAATCATTTCAACTTAAATTGATCAATTGATGACTCTGGTCAGGATGAACACAATACAAAGCCATGCAATTGAAACGACATCAATTGAAATTATAGTTGAACCTATGAACTCACATTTAATTCTAGCTAAACCAATTTAGATATTTCAAATAGTTGCTTGATATGAATTATTTCAACTTGAATTAATCAATTGATGACTCTGGCTAGAACGAACACAATACCAACGTCATGTAATTGCAACGGCATGAATTAAAATTGTAGTTGAAGCGATCAAAACATCCTTAATTCTTGCTAAATCAATTTAGATATTTCAAAAAACAGTTTGATATGAATCATTTTAACTAAAATTGATCAAATAATGACACTGGTCAGGACAAACACAATACCAACGTCATGCAATTGTATAGAATTCAATTGAAATTGTAGTTAAACCTATGAACTCATCTTTAATTCTAGCTAAACCAATTTAGATATTTCAAAAAATAGCTTGATATGAGTCATTTTAACTCAAATTGATTAATTGATGACTGCGGTCAGGATGAACACAGTACCAACATCATGCAATTACAATGACATCAATTGAAATTGTAGTTGAACATATTAACTCATCCTTAATTCTAGCTAAATCAATTTAGATATGTCAATTGATCTCTCGATTTGAATAAAAAAAGGACTAACTTGTTGAAACAGATCACACATCTGTTGAAAACTATCAAATAATTATAGACATTTATTAAAGCAGATGTTCAACATGTTGCAATAGATAACTTATATTTTAATCATTATCAAAGATATAATGACATATTTTGCAACAGATGGCTTATCTGTTGGAAATTATCAAACGGATAAAGACATTTGTTGCAACAAATGACTTATATGTTGGAAATTACAAATGACTAATCTGTTGGGACAAATGACTAATCTGTTGGAAATTTTCAAACAGATGTAGACATATATTGCAATAGATGACATATATATTTTAAGATATTTTTTATTTTAAAACAATTTTTTGTCTGAAATAAAGAATAAAAAACACTAAAGCGGTAAAATATTTTGTTGGATAACTCAAAAATCTCCTCCTTGATTTGTCTTATCATGTCTTTTCAATGTCACCATCACCGTCTCCTCGTTCTCTTCAAAGCATTTAACCACCATTAATTATTTTTAAATATTTAAACTCATCTCTAGAATTCTCTCTTCTTCAACCATAAAATAATTCAACTCTCTTCTTTTTCTTTCTCTCCTCATTAGGATAATCCCAAATGCCTCCTCTTTTTTCTCTCCTCTTTCGCCTGAGGATTCTTTTAGATCTCAACTAATCTGTATCTTTTCTTGATTGAAATTAATGTTTTGATCCCTTTGCTTTTGACATGGTAGGTATGATTCATTATTGATCTTGTCTTCTTATCTTCTTATTTGCTTGTTTCATCAAATTTTTCATGTTTTCTATGATGAAAATTGAAATTGTGAATATCATATTTTTACGTTGGTTATTTAAATTAGTTACTTACATCTATTATTTTTATTTATTTACCCATTACCATATCTTATTTATTGAGAAAATTAAAGGAAATGTGTCTTTTAAGACTTGAATGAACGAACCTTTATTTTTATGAAAATATGAAAAAAAAAAGTCATATATTGGGAGAACTTAGAAAGCCTTGTTGGCAATATCAATTTTTTTTGTTTGTCTTTTGTTTGTTTCTTTGTTATTGATGTTATTGTTGGTGTTGGTGTTGGTGGTATTGGTGTTGCAATAGGTGGAACATATGGTGGAATATATTAAAATAGGTCTTTCAAAAGATTTCACATCTTTTGCAACTGATGAATCAGCTGTTGAAATAAATTCAAACAACTCTTCCGAAAGATGACGCATCTGTTGCAACAGACAGGGCACCTATTGGAAGAAATCAAACCAGTAGTAAGGCTGATTTGATTTCTTCCAATAGATGACCCATCGATTGCAATATGTTGGTCACCTATTGTAATAGATGGGTTCCCTATTGCAACAGATGGCTCATCTGTTGAACAGATGGAAAATCTATTGCAATAGATGGGTCATCTATTGGAATGCTTGTTGTAATGTGTTGTATTTATTGAATTTTGTGTTAACCTTTTATAAAATTATGCAAACATCAATTCTAATATTTTTTTTATTTTTCTCTTGTTTGTAGATAAAAGATGTCTTCCAAAAGAAAAGGAAGTGAAAGTGGATCAAATTTTGTCCAACCAGCATAAAAGGCTAGAGTAAAGATGGGTTTAGAGGAATAAGTTTCCTGTAGATGGAACCACTTTCATATGTGGGAGGTATGTATTACTGATCGTGTTATCATGAAAACACACATAGATTACACTAATTTTGTGAATGTTGTTCTTTACTGATTAGGCATTAATCATTCAAACAAGATATTGCATTTTATAGTTAAGATTGATAGGTTCGAACTGATAAGGCTGAGGGACCAAGTAGGTGGTATTGATACCCTATTAAAGTTTAATGATGGTTTTGCAAATATTTATGTGTCAATTTTGAAGAAGGGATCAAGTTTTTGGTAGCAGTGTAAAGATTCAATAGTGATTGGACTGATTTTAAGAGTTCAATGGACTTTTGAAAGGCCTTTGAAGCTTCACACTGCTGCAAACAAGAATTGAATCAATATAGTTATTGCTCTAGTCCAAATATATATGGCTGGGTTACTCAGGGGTGACAATTTTACATCATAAGATTCTTGGGAGAATATCTATGAGGAAAAGGGGAGTTGTTGAAGACTATATATCAACTCAGACCTTATTAAAGAATAAACACAGGGTAGCAAGGAACGTGTGGAGAATATAGCCAATTAAACTGCCTAAAAATGAAAAAATGAAAGTGTATCAAAAAAATGAAAATCCATCACTTGTTGTTGAAAAGAAAAATGGTGAAGTGGACTAGAGTTCGACACTTTTCTAGCTAACTGTGACTAGCTAGTGTAGCCTGAATGATGACCCATAAAGCACAGGATTGGAACTCAAAGAAATCAGCTTTGTGAAAACTAAGGGTTGGAAAGATGGACGGTCAGGAAGGAAACTTAAACTAAGAACTCCTGAAGTAAAAATAAAGGATCAAGCCAAGGTGGCAATTTCCGAAGTTAAACTTGCATCCTAGGCCTTCTGGTTGTGGCTCTGGTCAAGTCAAGGGCAGTGGAAAGAAAAAGGCATGGGATTTCTACCTAACTTCAGACCTTTTTGTTTCCACTGTCATTAACCTGATCAGAACCTCAAATAGAAGGCATAGGATGCAAGTTAGACTTTAGAAAATAATGCCTTGGCTTTTCTTATTTTTACTTCAGAAGTTCTTGTTTAAGTTTTATTCCTGACTGTACATCTTTCCAATCCTTGGTGCTCGCAAAGCTGCTTCCTTGGAGTTCTGATCCTGCGCTTTGTAGGTCTTTATTCAGGCCGTGCTAACTAGTCACAGTTACCTAGCAAAGTGTGCTCATTCAGATTTTTCATCTTTCAAGTAAATTTCATTGTTATCTCAAAGTTCCTTTCCTGCTACCCTATGTTTCTTATTTAATAGGGTCTGAGATGATACAGTCTTTAGAAACTCCTCTATTTTGCACAAGTATTCACCTACAACATATTCTGCTGTATAATCATCTCCTCGAGCAACCCATCCATACAAATTTGGACCAGGGGAATTTCTATTGGTTTTTCATTCTTGTTTGTTGCACTAGGAGGCTTCGAAAGTCTTCTCAAAGTCTATTGCACCATTAAAACCAATCCAATCACTATTGAATCTCTATAATGCCATCAAATATTGATCCCTTCTCAAAATTTGACACATATAAACATGAGAAAAACCATAATTTAATTATAATAAGGTATCGGCACCATCTTCATAATCCCTCGACCTTATCAATTTGCACCTATCAAATGTAGAATGCAGGATATTATTTGAAGAATTAATTTCTAATCAGTAAAAAACTGCATTCACACAATCATTGTACTTTATATGTGTTGTCCCGATAACTTGATCAGTAATACATAAATCCCACGCAAGAAAGTAGATCTATTCATCTGCATACACCTTATTCTTTCTACCTCATTAATATCAAACAGATTTCAATCTTCAGTTCCCATCATGAAGTAGTGTATGAAACTATAGAGGCTTAAAGGTTAACCATCTTCAATGTCAAAGTACTGCACGCTTGTTAAGAAAAAACAAGTGGTACGCTTGTAATGTACCATGATCGTTGTAATACATGTTTTTTGGATTTTGATAATTTTAAATCATTGTTGGGGATGTAAATGTTAATATTTATTATATAAAATATGTTTTTATTAACTTGTGCATCAATAAAAAGAGGTAAAACAAGAATTAATTACAATAGACTATAAAAATATTTTTTGACAGATTAACCATCTACTGCAACAGATGGACATTTGCTAGAAGAACACAATAAAATTCATCAATATGGATTGTATTCAATCAATATATGACCAATATGTTTCAATAGATGGGTAATTGTAATGCTCCGAGAGTACACCCAAGGTGCCACACTGTGCTTACAGTCCCAAGGGACCACAAGCTAACCCATGAGCCGGTACCTACTGTGAGCACTAAATAATATGTTGATGATAGAAGTCATAAGCAGAAAATAATAGATATAATGACATAAGGTTTTAAATCATAGTTCTGATAAAGTCTGTAAAACAATACTGATAAAACGTCTGATAATGACAACTAAAAACTGAAGACTGACTTACTGTTTGTACTAGTCTGAAAAGCCTCTACTGATTAACTAAGGAGCTGATGGGATAAACCCCCAACTAACTCGACCAGATAGAAAAATACTGAACTAATAAAGTAAGTTGAGATAAATAAACCATGTCCTCAAAATATGAGGACTCACTACTGCTACAGCTGATAATTTGACATATCTATGCGCTATCCGGGAACTGGGCATCCGAACCTATGATATTAAACATCAAGCCCAATAAACGAGTATGTGATCAATACTTTGAATGTACTAGTATGCTAAATGGGGTTAGGCTGATATGCATGATTTCATATGCAGGATTAATGACTGACGAAATGAATAGCATAAAGTACTAAATAGAATGCATGAAATCTTTAATACTGAGAATGCATGACCAAGAATAAAACATGTACTAAATATAATCTTTAAACTAAAATACTGAATACTATCAAATGAATGACTTATATCTGTATGTTATGGTCAAGAAAAACTAAAACTAAATTACTGAGTTGGTTTCTGGACTGAGACTGTAGGGGCTATCATCTAATTAACATGCCCCACTGAGCAAATTAGGGTTAAACCTGTGAACCCAGTTGAAAGGGTGTCAGTACCATGCCACGAGTGCTAACACTGGCTGTATGGGTCCACGAATGTGTTATCTCAAAAGACTAAGGGTTTTAACCCTAAACTGACAGGTGACCGCTGAGAGGTAGTCAAGCCTGAACTGACGGGTGACTCTTCATATCCTACACTAGCTATGTAGTTCTGGAGTACAAGGACTACTACTAACGACTATGCCTATCTAATGGGGAAGATGCCACCTCTGCACTCACTCGGTGCTAAATCCTACTCCTAACTGAAATGACTCGGGATACTAAATTGTTCTAAGTTTAACTGATTATGATAACTGACTGAATGGTAATGCTCATAACATAGCTGGAACCATTCTGAAGATACTGAGACTTAGTAAACAGCTAATTTTTTGGGTATTCATAATCTCTAGAACTCGATAGCAATAATATAAAAATAGTACTTAAACTTTGAGGCCATAATGTGAAAACATTTATTCAAAATTCATTCTTGTAGGCATTTTATCAAATGCTTGATATTCGTAGTTTAAGCTAAGCATGGGAATTGTTTAAAACATGTAGTAATAGTATGATTTCAGTATCAACATTACTTAATCATTATTTAAATTAGTGAACAACATTATTCAAATGTGTGGGGTCTAATAACAACAACAATTTCATGTAAACATGGTATAGAATCAAAAATCATGGGGATTCATGGTTAAAATCATAATAACTTATAAAAATCATAATTTTAAATTTGAAATTAGATTCTTGGACTCCATGGGTGGAATGGATCCATGGATAAACATTTAACATACCTTGACTGAGGAATTCATGAAAGTTCTTGAGGGTTTTCTTGAATCTTGAAGGGCTAGGGTTTGTTCTTGAGAGAAGATTAGTTTCTTGGAGGGAAAATATGAATAATAGGGCACATAATGCCCCTTTAGGGTTTTAATTTCATGTTTTGGATGGATTTTAGACCATGGAAAAACACCAAACGGTCCCTGGAAAATTAAAATGTGAATTGGAAATCCCAAGTTTTCACTCCGGCGCAATGCAGTGCTATCTCGTTGCTCCACT
This sequence comes from Capsicum annuum, assembly GCF_002878395.1. Lineage (NCBI taxonomy): Eukaryota > Viridiplantae > Streptophyta > Magnoliopsida > Solanales > Solanaceae > Capsicum > Capsicum annuum. Next base: position 39,165,923 of record NC_061113.1, on the reverse strand, counting down.
GGAAATGGACAATCTTAAAATTGTACCTTGGCACGATGCAGTGCCATCACGATGCTTCACTTGAAAAGGACTATTATTGCACTTCAATGCAGTACGGTGCTTGCTCCACCACGATTCTTAGTGCGACACTGGCCAATCATAGTGCATCACTGGAAAAGGATGAACGTGGTTTTGGCCATCACCGCGATGCGGCATAATCGCGATGAGTTACTACTGCTCACTAAAAGTGTCATAACTTCTCACCCAGATATCAAATTTAGGCAAAATTGGTATAGCTAGAAATTTAATTCAATTTTATACAATTTAGTGGGTATTGAGCTGGAAAATTCTCAGTAGAACAAAAGATAGGCTCGTTTGAAGTTGACTATAGCAACATTCTTCTCAAGAACTTAATTGGTAAGGGATATTTTGATTTTTCTAATAGCTAGGAGTTATTTGAGGCCTTAATATACATCAAACTCACTCATAAAACTACCAAAGAACTATAATGTATTTTGCATGAGCTTGAAACTTGGATCTAATATTGGTTTGGATTTTTGGGGTATTACAATATCTCCCCTTGAGAATATTCATCCTCGAATGAGATTGGTTGAGCTGAAAACACTGAAGAATTGAGGTTACATGCTAAATATACGCAATGACAACATGATTACATGACTGAGTCTGAAATATGAAACATGACTAATCTGGTCTTGTGAATGCATAACTGACATAAGAATGATATGCAGCTGAAACTGAGCATGGAAAATAGAAAATCTAAGAAGTTTGTTACCTTAAGTTAAGTCTGAGTTTGCGAAGAAAAGATGAGGGTACTTGGTCCGCATATCTGCTTCTGCTTCCTAAGTGGCTCCCTCAACGGACTGATTCCTCCAAAAAACCTTGACTAGGGGAACTTGTTTGTTCCTTAGTCTACGAATTTCTCGATCAAGGATCTCAACTAGAATTTCTTCGTAAGAAAGGTTGTTCTGAACATTTACACTTTCTAAGTGAAAAACTACAACTGGGTCATGATAATGCTCAAACTACACCTCTCATGTAAGAATGTAAGTGATCATTGTCAATATATAACCCAACTAGGTTGGGGTCGAATCCCACAGGGAATATGGTGTGAATCTGAGTTGTATGCGAGTTAATCAACTGATAGTTAGTAGTTTTCAATAAATTAGGGGTTATGAGAATTTAGCAAATAATTGTTGGTCACTTTAGTTTTAGTGTTTCTAATCAAGAGTTTATGGAAAACTAGAATTATGTTCACTACGGGTTTTGGTACTTCACAGATGCTAATAGTGATTCAAGATTCTCACGATAGGTAGGAACAACAGATTGTCTTTATCAAAGTTATGCCTAAATGTGTCTCGACCTACTTAAACATTTTCTTACCTAATCCTCTCGGACTTAGGGAATTTATGTTCACTGACCAGACTTCATCTAAGGTTAATTAACCTTGTTACAGCATCAATTATTAAACGAAAGGTTGATAGATTCCAATCCCTATCAATAATTCACTTCCTACTATAATTGATTTCGTATCTCAAGAAAATCAAAATAGGTGCTATCTATCATTTCCAACCAATAGAAAATAATTAAAACCTCAGAATTATCAAGGAGTCCTATTACCTTTAGAATCTTGAACACTTAGCAACTTACCAAGACCTAACCCATAGATCCCATAATTTGGGTTAAAGGAATTTAGCCACTCATAATGTAATAATCGATACAACAAGTTGAATTCATAATTTGAAAGATGAATTTACAGCAAGATGAATAGCAACGAGTGTTTCTGTAGATTAGATCAAAGTTAAAATCCCAAAATATTTATGATAATCTCTTCAAAGTTAATTGTTTTGTTCAAGCTAAGAAACTAGAGAGAGAATAACAAAATACGTGCATTCAAAAATAGGTTCAGAATGTCGAGTACCACCCCAAGAAAATCCTGAACAATATATTAAATAGTTTACCTTAATTATGGAAACAAAATCACAGAGTTCAGTGTTCTTCTCGGATTAGGTGATGATATGCATGACTCCTTATCATGAGGCTGAAGACTTATCACGGATGTCGTCAGCTCCTCTTCACTTTTGACAATTTTTGCTTAAGGCTAACGGTGAATCCTGATGGCTTATCAAAACTGTGATGACATATCAGACATTGTCATCACTTCTTCACTTCAGCTCCCATGTTTTGTCTAAGGCTGATGGCGAATCTGACGGCTTATCAGATCTTTGACGACCTATCACAGATATCATCGATGATTTACTTCATCTCTCATGTTCTACCTTAGGCTAATAACGATCTTGACAGCTTATAACAACTCGGATGGCTTATCACATGTCGTAGTCACTTCTTCCAGCTGAATCCCATTCTCTGTTTAAGGTTAACAATGAAGTTGATAACCCATCAGAGTGCTGATGACTTATCAGGAATGTCGTTAGCCACACTTCTCTTCTATTTGCTTTAGATTTCAACTCTTTTACTTCCATCATTGTTGGTTCTCTTACCTCTTGACTTCCACTGTAAAATCAAAGATAAAACAATCAAAAACGACAAAAGTTGCTTAAGAATTTGCAATTATTCTCAGTTAAAAACCTCAAATGTGTTAGCATATGCTCACATATCAACACCCTCAACTTAAAACAATTGTTTATCCTCAAGCAACTAAAACAAAACTAAGAGAATACAAAGTACATTCAGCAATCAACCATTCATGTTATCTCAAAACATCTTCACCATCTCTAAGGTCAATCAATTTACAAACAATTGTGTATGTTATTAAAGAGCCATAACGTGACATACAGGAATCAAGATATGGCATCAAATCAGCAACAACAACCATTCATGTATCAAGCTTACACTATCTAAATAATTTAGCAACTAGCAACGTAACCAGTGAGCACTCACTAAAAAGAAGTCCCATTGCACTTATATCAGACATCACATATGTAACCATGGGGGAAATCACAAGACACTCACTCTCAGAATGAAGTTCCAATCTATGTATGTCGAATACCATAGGCTTGCCCTTATTTTCATTACCAAGATCTTCAAACAGGTCAGCTAGGATCACTATAGGTCTTCTCTTTGGCTTGTAATGTAGGCTTGGGGCTAGTATGATACTCGATGATATTTAAAGTGACTAAGCCTCCTTGACACTACACTAGATTTTGTGGTTTCACTCATTATCCTTCTTCTATTCTTCTCTTTTCTTTATCACACTTACTTAGTATGGGTGCAGTTCTTTTCTACAATCACTTCTTTTTTTTCACAACTTTTCTTTTCATACTCTTTTCCACCGCATCCAGTTTTTTATTCTTTTCTTTTACTCTACCTTTCTTCATACTCATTTTACATCACGCACCTCTACGATAGCCACTCTCAACTTAGGCCATTTTTCTAAGTCAAGGTACATAATGTCCAAGGAGGACCAGGGCCAAAATAGGTTCATTATGATATAAAAATAGGACGATGATAGGTATCATAAAAAATAGGCCATTTAGGCTCAAAATAGGGATCAAGGGATATTATGCATACAGGGAAGGTCATTTAGGTTAAAAGTGGACTAATATCAAAATGGCCTATGATCTTTTCCTAACCCCTATCATTTAACCTAGATAAGACTAACCGGGCAAGTTCTGAATTCAACATACAAAGGGAACTAAGTAGAATCTCACACGCACATGGCACACAAGTATATCACAAGTTACTACTTATCCGGTTCATGAAATTGTATAGCAATGGTATCAAGTCACTAGAACTAATACCATACAAAGATGTACAGTGGTCACAATTAGATGTAAATCACACAGTTAAATAATTAGACCACTTGAGAGGTGTTTACAAAATAACAAAACCGTGTTAACTGCCTCAGGTACTTGTATTTCTCCTAGTCAACTACAAAATGTTACAATAACAACTCACCCTATACCCTCAACTTAAAATCAAAGAAAAACTGAACTAAGGGTTAGGGTATACCTGGAGTAGATCAAGCACGAGGATCATGGGTCCCTGACCCTGCTGCTGCATCCTCAGCTGCCTTATCTCCATTGGGATTTTCCCCCTCCATTTAGACACATCTAGTCTAGCAGTTGTTGGAGACCTACTAGTTGAGGCACCCATGGCTCTCGCTCGTAGGGCCTCCTCCCATTTTTTATTATCAACTAGTGACTTGATCATTGTCTTCCTCGTCTCCTCTTTTTTATCCTTATTTCTTTCCCTCTTCTCTACTTTTCCTTCTTCATCACTATCAGGCCTTTCTCTCTTACCCTTGCCTTTCTTCTCACCCTTCTTCTTCTTTTACTTCGTTGTTTCCTCTGTGAGATCAAGCAATGATATTTCACCCTCAGACTCATCAATAGCCGGATCTGCCGACACCATAAGTTGGTGTTACTGTAGTACTCCAACATCCACCTTCACCTTGTCCAGGGATACTTTGAATTATGGAAGGTCTGAGCCCGACATTTCTCTTACCTATGTATTAAAACAATTTTCTAATTCATCAATTCGACCGAGCAAGGTTTGAAAGGGCTCTAGTATGACCTTAATCCTCTTGTCCACCGCAGAGGAAAATTACATGGCAGACAGTTGTAGCTAGGCCTCACACCACTTGTCTTGTTTGTCCACTCTCCTAAAATTCATTGGGTTCAAGGCAAATTTTGTGGTAGACACAATAGCTGACGAATTTATTTTATTTCTAGGCACTGATTCTACTATTACTGAGGAGGTTAGTTCTGCAACCTCAGAATTCTACACCGCTACATTAGGTGCTGAACTGGTACCTATAACTAGTGGGTCTATTTCATCCCCTTCTCCTCTGTCAAGTGTCAGTCTCGACTAATTTTCATCATATCAGATGGGATTGTGGGTCTTCTTGGCAAGCAGTTCTTCATCTAACCCCACAACCTCAGGTACATGAGTTGCCTTACATAACCTTGTAATTAGACAAGGGAAAGGATATGCCCTATCAGGCCTTGAGACTCAAATTTTTATCTCCTTAGCAATGATCTCCCCAAAGTTCAACTTGAATTCAGCCACAAGACTTGCGACCAATATTGCTCTATCATCTCCAAGGATATTATCTCCCTCAGTAGGCATCAAATGGGTGCACACTACACCCCACCAAAACTTTTCCTCTTGAGTCAGGGAAGCCTTAAAAATCCTCTCATTAGGGTTGGTCAGTCATTCAGGTTTTTCTTCAGCTATGAGGGTCGCTAACCAAGACCGTTGATTCTCATGATGCTTTAACTGAGCATAGAAAGTAGGTGAAGTGGCCTGAGGAGTAAATCCGGGGCCATGAAGAAATCTATTGATTGTCGTTTTTGAGAGATCCACCATCACACCCCGTACTGGAACTCTATCCAACAAGGGTTGATCTACTGATTTCTCCCCTTCTTTACATATGTTTTCCAATCGATCCTGATAGTTCTCACAGAACTCCCTAACTAGTGTAGGGAAAAATGAGCTTTCTCTTTTTATGGTCCATCCCAAGTCATAGTCTCAAAATTTTTGCTCCACTTCAGGATATCTATTCAGCTTGGTAGTGATGATCTTCTTTTCTTTAAAGATTGGCCTTTTAATGGGCCTTCTGCGAAGCCCATCATAGAAGATTCTCTGTTCCTTGGGAATTTTCCACCTAGCACTATCTCAAACCTCAGGGCTCTTGCATTTAACCATAGTTCCCCGAATCAGAGATTTTTTATTATTTTGTTTCTCAGTAGAAAGGGGACTAAAATAATGGTCCCTCAAATTCATGTTGCTCAGACTCATGTTCCTCGAAATCAGGATGATCTAAATCATGCTCTTTAGATTTAGTATGTTCAGACTCTTGTTGCTCAGAGGTCGTCTGCTCATAAGTTGTATGTTTAGATATTGTTGGCTCAGTATCACTCTCTTCACTTTCCTCCACCTCAACCGGTGGAGGTGGTGAAGGCTTTTTTAGGCTTTTCTTTTTCTTTTACTTCCTGAGCAGTGGCTCATCCTTCTCATAATCGAAGCCCTCATCAAAGAGTCTCCGAGGTACACTTCCGTTAGTCTCTTTCTTTGTAGCTTTTGGGTTCTTTCCTTTGGGTGCCATTATAAGACCTATAGCAAGAGGAAAACCATTAGTCGACACTCCAGAATATATACACAAATACATCAGTCATTAAAGTTCCACACCCCTTGAAAGGTTTTATTAATGCTTCAGGTCAATGGTGTGATGACATGTCTGATAAGCCATCATAGTTGTGATTGCTTATCATAAATGTTGTCAGCTCTAAACAGAACCCACAAAATTTTATCAACTTCTGATGACATCTCTTATAAGCAATCACAAATGTGATAACTTATCAGCCATATCGTCGGCTTAGGACACAACCCCAACTTGACTTTAACTTGATTTTTAATCCAATTTCTTCTTAAAATCCCATCGATTCGTGTTTTTAAGCAGAGCTTTAAGTCCTAAGCTTACACAGCAAACCTTAGTTCTCGATTTTCGCACATTGGCAAGCTAAACTTGACTCAATCTTCTTGGGAACCTTGGTTCACACCATTTTATTACTTACCAACTAAAGAGAAGAGTTAGGTTTTGAGCATACCTGATAAGTGCCTTCAACTTGGTTACACAAGTAAGAGGAAGTAAATGAAAGAAAAACTCTTGATTTTGACTTCAGCCCACACTTACAAGAAAGGAAGTTTTATTTTGTTTTACTTAGAAATACTTTAGAAAGGAAAGAAAATAAACTAAATATGGAAGGAAATAAAACTTAAAGAAAAGAAAGAAAATACACAAAAAGGTGGAAAGACAAAGTTGTGGGTCGGATCGGATCTTTTTAATTTGGCCAAAAAGTTCAGCTACTCTTTTAGGCTTTCTGGCGACAAAGGCTGACGGCTTATCACACTTGTGATAGCCTATCACGAATGTCGCCAGCCTTAACAGAACATGCCTCAGGTTTGATTTCTCTGACGACGAATATGATGGCTTATCATAATTATGACAGCCCGTCAAATATGTCGCCAGGAATACTTAGCTAGATCCATCAATTCCACCTTCTTTGAACTAGAACCCAACTAAAAAATAAATACTTTACTGGAACATAAAAATTTTGGGTTGCCTCCCAATAGAGTTTGATTTAATGTCACGGCATGACTTGGTTATCTTGATTACTCAGACTTCATCAAGATAACATTCTAATACCTCTTTACCATCTTCATAGAATATATCCATGATTGAAAAAACACTCATCTCCTTTTGCTATGTCATAGGTGAGTTCATTGCAAATCTTGCTTTTTTGTCATTGAGCCTGAACTTTAGCTCATTCAGCTCCATGTCTACTTCACTCTCCTAGTCACGAGGAATTGTCTACCCAAAATAATGGGTACTTAAAAGTCCACATCATAGTCAAGGACTACGAAATCAACTGGAAGTATAAAGTCAGCCACCTTTACCAATATATCATGTAATATTCCTACTAGTTGCTCTACAGACCTATCCGCCATCACCAACCGCATGTTTGTTGGGGTATAATCCCCCACACCTAGATTTTTATACATGGCTAGTGGCATCAGATTAATGCTCGTGCCCAGATCACATAAGGCCTTAGCGAATTCTAGAGACCCGATTGTACATGGGATAGTGAATGCTTCAGGGTTGACCTTCTTCTGCACCAAGGTCCTCATAGAAATAGTGCTATAATGAAGGAGATTATCTTCTGGTTCGTAGCTCACTGCTCTTTTCTTTGTCACAAGGTCCTTCATAAATTTAGCATACCCTGGCATTTGGTCAAGTGCCTCCACCAAAGGCACATTTATTGTTAACTTCTTCAACATCATCGTGAACTTTCTAAACTTTGTATCATTATTTTTTTCTGCAATCATTGAGGATAGAGAGGTGGTGGTCTTTGGAGAGTTTTTACCACTACCTCTTTCTCCTTCTCTTTCCCTTTTTTTGGAGCATCACCATAACCATCCAGCTTCTCAAACTCCACCGGAACACCTTCTTCCAGTTCACCATCAACTACTTCATCAACTATATTTTTGCCCACAGAAGGGCCAGGTAATATCTTACCACTTCTTGTGGTAATCGCCATACATAAGCCATCATTCTGCAAATTTTGGACTATATCACTAGGTAATGTTCCACTCTTTCTCTAATTCAACGCTCTGGAGAGTTGTCTTATTTACTATTCCAGCTACTTGATCAAAGCAGAGTGCGAGTTTACCAACTGACTAATAGATGATAGATCGATCTTCATGGTAGTTACCCCTGAGTTGGTAGCCTCCACTCCCTGTAACAATTTAGCCATCATGTTCCCCATGGACATATTTTCAGAACTTGTTGTAGCATCCTCATGATTTATAGGATGGACATATAGCCCGCTCCTATCATTGTTTCCCCTCCAATTTCCCTGCTTTCTATCTTTATAACCAGGCTTATCATAATAATTCAGACCTTGATCCACTTGGCTATTGCCTTGGAAACCCCCCCTGATTATTAACATATTTTGCCTATTCTTGTAAATCAACATCAACTCTATCTTGAGATCCCACAGCTTTCACCTTCTCAATCTTTACTGATAGCAAGTACTTATTTAGAAAGTCCATCTGTGTTTTTAGGTCTGCCATGTCTTGATCACACTCCTCTTCTCTCCTGCATTGTTCCATAGTCATACCCACAGAAACAGTGGGGCTTGCTACCACAGAGTCTCTGGTATGCCATGCCCAACTCTGTTTGGTCATTCTCTCTAGAATTTCTGAAGCCTTCGGGAATGTAAGATCAATAAATAAACCACCAGCAGCATTATCTACAATTGGTTTTGTTACAGATTTAAGAGCCTTGTACAAAGTCTCCATCAAGTTCATGTCCATCATACTGTGGTTTGAATACTGCGTCAGCTTCTTTTTGAATCTCTCCCAGGTTTTATGCATGGCTTTAGTTGGGAGCTGTCTAAAGTTGCTGATCTCATCCCTCAACTGTACCCTTCTGGAAGGTGGAAAGAACCTTTCTAGGAAATCTCCTTTCAACTGCTTCCAGTTGGTTATAGAATCGGGTGTCAGCTCATTAAGCCACAATATTGCCTTCCCAGACAGAGACAATGGAAACAATCTCAACCGAATAGCATTCTGACCCACTCTTGGGTTATTAAAAGATTTACAGATGGTGACAAAGTTCACCAGATGCAAGTTTGGATCATCCCCAAGAAGGCCACCAGACAACCCCTTCAGATTGAGAAGTTGAATCATAGTACTCGTAATGTTGAATTTTTCCCCAGGAGCCAACAGTGGAGGAATACTTGCACCCGTAGAACCTTCTCCATCCATTCCATCATCATCATTATTAAGGTCATACTGGACCGGCTGGTAATCTTTCCTTCCTCATAAAGGATGGTTCTTGTTAGAATTACGTTGTACTGGTGCAGCTACTTGCTCTACAAGCCTTGGGTAACCAGGGTTTAGCAACTCCTCGTCTCCCAAATCTTCATCCTCAGGATTTGGATGCCATAAATGTTGACCGACATTATGCACATTCACCTGAGTACTAGCTAAGGCTGCTAATCTGTCATCCTCCTGCTGGTCTGCCATTCTTCTAATTCGTTGCGGTTCCGGATTAAATGGTAATAGTGGTTCTTTGAAACTTCTGGTTCTATGCATACACTACAAAGATCCTACGATAAAAAAAACAACAAATAAACGTAAAACTAGGAAACTTGACTAATAGTCAATTAGCGCACACAAACTTCAATTTAAAACCGTACTCCCTAGCAATGATGCCATTTTTGATAGCTTTCAAACTACACCTCTCATGTGAGAATTTAAGTGATCGTTGTCAATATATAACCCAACTAGGTTGGGTTTGAATCCCACAGGGAATATGGTGTGAATCTGAGTTGTATGCGAGTCAATCAACTGATAGTTAGTAGTTTCCGGTAAATTGGGGGTTATGAGAATTTAGAAAATAATTGTTGGTCACTTTAATTTTAGCGTTGGTAATCAAGAGTTTATGGAAAACCAGAATTATGTTCACTATGGGTTTTGGTACTTCACAGATGCTAATAGTGATTCAAAATTCTCATGATAGGTAGGAACAATAGATTGTCTTTATCGAAGTTATTCCTAAATATCTCTCGACCTACTTAAGCATTTAATTACCTAATCCTCTCGGACTTAGGGAATTTATATTCACTGACCAGACTTCATCTCAGGTTCATTAACCTTTTTACAGCGTCAATTATTAAATGAAAGGTTGGTAGCTTCCAAGCCCCTGCCAATAATTCACTTCCTACTATAATTGATTTCTTATCTCAAGCAAATTAAAGCAGGTGTTATCTATCGTTTGCAACCAATAAACAATAATTCAAACCTCAGAATTATCAAGAAGTTCTATTACCTTTAGAATCTTGAACACTTAGCAACTTACCAAGACCTAACCCATAGATCCCATAATTCGGGTTAATGGGACGCCACTCATAATGTAATGATCGATTGAACAAGTTGAATTCATAATTTGAAATATGAACTCATAGCAAGATGAATAGCAACGATTGTTTCTTAGATTAGATCAAAGTAGAAATCCCAAAATATTTATGATAATCTCTTCAAAGTTAATTGTTTTGTTCAGGCCAAGAAACTAAAGAGAGAATAACAAAATACATGCGTTCAAAAATAGGTTCAGAATGTCGAGTACCACCCCAAGAAAATCCTGAACAATATATTAAATAGTTTACCTTAATTATGGAAACAAAATCACAGAGTTCAGTGTTCTTCTCAGATTAGGTGATGACATGCGTGCCACCTTATCAGGAGGCTTACGACTTATCACGGATATCGTCAGCTCCTCTTCACTTTTGACAGTTTCTGCTTAATGCTAACGGTGAATTCTAACGGCTTATCAAACTTGTGATGACATATCATACAATGTCGTCACTTTTCTACTTCAGCTCCCATGTTCTGTCTAAGGCTGATGGCGACTCTGACGGCTTATCAGATCTTTGACGACTTATCACAGATAACGTCGATGATTTACTTCATCTCTTATGTTCTGCCTTAGGCTAACAACAATATTGATGGCTTATCACAACTCTGACGTCTTATCACATGTTGTCGTCATTTCTTCCAACTAAATCTCATTCTCTGCTTAAGGCTGACGATGAAGCTGATAACCTCTCAGAGTGCTGATGACTTATCAGGAATGTCGTCAGCCACACTTCTCTTATATTTTCTTCATATTTCAACTCTTTTACTTCCATTATTGTTGGTTCTCTTACCTCTGGACTTCCACTGCAAAATCAAAGATAAAACAATCAAAAATGATAAAAATTTCTTAAGACTTTGTAATTATTCTCAGTTAAAAGCCTCAAATGTGTTAGCATATGCTCACATATCAGGTCACTAATAACTTTTTCAACAAAGAGATATAGAATACTGGGTGCACTGATGCTAAGTCAATAGACAACTCAAGCTTATAAGCTACCATCTCGAAGCAGCTCAAGATTCTGTAAGGGCCAACATATCGGAGACTAAGCTTCCTCTTCTTACCAAACCTCTTTACCCCCTTCATGGGAGGGATTTTTAGCTATACAAAATCTCTAATCTCAAACTCAGGATCCTTTATCCTCACACCTGCATAAGATTTCTGTCAGCTTTGGGTTGCTTTAAGCCTCTCCCGGATTAGATGAACTTTCTCCAAAGCATTAAACACTAAATCAGTCCTTACCAAAGTGATTTCACCTATCTCAAACCAATCAATCAGAGATCTGCATCTCCTCCCATATAGAGCCTCAGGCAGATCCATCTGAATACTAGAATGATAGTTGTTATTATATGCGAATTCAATCAAAAGTAAGTGGTCATCCTAACTACCCTTAAAGTCAACTACAAACACTCTCAACATATCCTCAAGGGTCTAAATGGTCCTCTCTATCTGACCATCTGTATGAGGGTGGAAGGTTGTACTGAGGTGAACTTGGGTATCAAGTCCCTTCTGAAAAGCTTTCCAAAAGTGAGAGAGGTAAACTGAGTACCTCTATCTAAAATAATATACAATGAAACACAATAAGACCTAACCAACTTTCTAATATAGAGCTTGGCATAGTCCTCAGCTGAATAAGAAGTATGGACAGGTAAGAAATGGGATGATTTGGTCATCCATTCCATAATGACCCAGATTTAGTTATGCTGACGACAACTATGAGGCAAACATATCACGAAATCCATGTTCACTTCCTTCCACTTCCAAGTAGGAATACTAAACTCCTGCATAGACCCACTAGGCTTTTGATAGTCAATCTTAACCTGTTAACAAGTGGAGCACTTAGCTACAAACTGTGCAATATCCCTCTTCTTCCCACTCCACTAATAGATTTCCTGCAGATCATGGTACATCTTCGTGGCCCTTGGATGAATCGAGTAATGTGCACCATGTGCTTCTACAAGAATTTGTTCTCTCAACTCATCAACACATGGCACAGACAGTCTACCCTAACAATGCAAAACACCATGTCCCTCTTAGGAGAAAACTTTTAATTTCTGGTCCCTGATTGACTCCTTCAGCTTCACCAGACTGGGATCCCTATCCTGCTTTTCTTTTACTTTGGCAACCAAAGAAGATTCTGAACTATTTTGAGCCCTTACACTATCCTCAACTGAATCAATCAAACAAACACCTAATTTGGCAAGATGATGAACTTCCCAAACTAACTTCTTCTTATCATCCTCAACATGAGCAACACTACCCATACACAATCTACTTAGGGCCTCTGCCACTATATTGACCTTGTCCGGATAATACAAAACACTCATATCATAATGTTTCAACAACTCTAACTATCTCCTCTAATGAAAATTCAAATCTTTCTGCAAGAATACATACTGCAAGCTTTTATGGTCTGTGAACACATCAACATGTACTCTATACAAATAGTTCCCCCAAATCTTTAAGGGAAACATAGAAGCTTCTAGTTCAAGATCATGGGTGGGCTAATTCTTTTCATACGTCTTAAGTTGTCTAGAGGCATAGGCCACAACCTTACCCTTCTGCATTAAAATACACCCCAAACCAACTCTGGAATTATCATTGTACACAACAAACCTATCTGAACCATCTAGTAACATCAAAACTGGGGCTGTGGTGAGTCAAGTCTTCAACTCCTAAAAACTCTTCTCACAAAAATCTGACCACTGAAACTTAACTTTATTTTGAGTCAATCTAGACATAGGGAATACAATAGAAAAAAACCCTTCAACAAAATACCGGTAATGGCCAGCCAAACCAAGAAACTTCTGATATCTGACGGAGAGATGGGTCTGGGCCAGTTTCTCACCACTTCGATCTTTTGAGGACCAACTCTAATGCCATCACCAAAAATAATATGGCCAAGGAAAGCTACTGATCTTAGCCAAAATTTGCACTTACTGAATTTAGCGAACAACTGATAGGCTCTAAGGTTCTACAATACTATTCTGAGGTGGTCCACATGATCAGTTTTATTATAAGAGTAGACAAGAATGTCATCAATAAAGACTATGATGAACATGTCCAAGTACTTCTTGAACACTCAGTTCAACAAGTCCATAAAGGCTGTTGGGGCATTTGTGAGACCAAAGGACATAACTAAAAACTTGAAGTGACCATACCGGGTTCTAAAAGCTATTTTTAAAATGTCACATTCGCTGACTATAAGTTAATAATAGCCAGATCTGAGGTCTATCTTAGAAAAATAACTAGCACCCTGAAGTTGGTCAAATAATTCATCGATTTTGGGAAGTGGGTATGTGTTCTTGATTGTGACTTTTTTCAACTGACAATAGTCTATACACATTCTAAGAGAACCTTTTTTCTTATGCACGAACAGAACTAGTGCACCCTATGGGGAAAAACTGGTCCTTATGAATCTCTTATCTAGGAGATTTTTCAACTGTTCTTTTAACTCTTTAAGTTCAATTAGAGCCACTCTGTATGGTAGAATAGATATAGGCTGGGTATCTAGAAGAAGGTCTATTCCAAAGTCAATTTCCCTTTTGGGAGGAACTCCGAAAAGATCTTCAGGGAACACATCTAGAAATTCCCTTACTATTGGAACTGATTCAAGATTGGGAGTCTCAAAATTAGAGTCTTCGACTCGAAGAAGATAATAAATACACCCCCTGGCTATCATTTTCTCGCTCTAAAGTACGAAACAAGTTGACCCCCAAGTGTTATGGTACTACCCCTCTATTCAAGGACTGGTTCATTTGAAAACTAAAAATGAACTACTCTATTTTTGCAAACAATTAAATCATAGCATTAATGGAGTCAATCCATGCCAAGAATGACGTCTAAATTTGTTATCAATGGACTCAATCCATTCTGAGAATGACGTCAAAATCTGTTATCTCTAACTCTACAAGGTCTACTAAAGTAAATTTCTGAGGCACTATAACTGGGCAGTTCCTATATACCTATTGGGCTATGATAGACTTACCTACTGGGGTAGTCTGTGAGAAAGGCTCTACTAAGATTTCAGGACTGACATCAAATTTGATGGCTATATAAGGGGTTACAAAATAAAGAGATGCTCCAGGATCCAGTAAAGTACTAATATGTAAATAAAAGACTTGCAACGTACCAGTAACCACATCAGGAGAACTTTCTAGATCCGATCCATACTAAGTGCATAAAACCTATTCTGGACCACTAGTAACACTGGAAGTGGCGTCCTACTGAGTCAGGCGGCCGTCTGGAGCCAATGACTGATGGGACTAGCCCTGCTGGCGCAAATCCCTTCCTTTCTGAGCAACTACCCGACATTCCCTAATTCAATGGCTTGGCTTGCCATACCCAAAGAATACATCACTGCTAGTTCTACTCTTACCCTGATGGTTTCTACCATATTTTTGGAAAAGAGGATTTGTGCGACCACTATTTATACTGCCTTGGGACTTAGAGCCTGGTGCCCTATCCCAATTATCATTTATGAAATTTGGAACAAGGGCACTAGCTGAAGATGGAGCAGGAACTAAAGATTTCTAATGGAATTAGGGATGGTTTCCACCCTCTAACTTCGACTTGGTAAAATTAAACCTAAATGTTCTAGCCCTCTTATTCTCTCTCTCCTCTACTTAAGCTTATACTCCTCAATCTATTGAGCATAGACCATAAGCCTAGATATGTCCATCTTCTTAATTAACATAGTAGTCCTACACTCATTGACCACACTATTAGATACCCCAAACACAAACTTTCTCATCCTATATCTATTATCAGCCACAACTTAAGGCGTATACGTGGCTAACTGAGTAAACTTGAGGGAATACTCCTACACACTCATGTTTCCCTGCCTTAAGTTAATAAACTCTAACACTTTGTCTTTCCTCAGCTCCAACGAGAAGAATCTATCTTAGAAGGCTATAGCAAACTCCTCCCATTCTATAGGCCCTGAGTCTACGCCTCTATCCTCTTTTCACTACTTAAACCAGGTATAGGCTACATCCTGCAGCTGGTAAGCAGCCAATTCAGCACTCTCACTAGAAGTCACCCCTATAATGTTTGTTACCTTCTAGACCATGTCTAGGAATTCCTGTAGGTCCTCTTTAGATTTAGATCTCAAAAACAGAAGAGGATTTATTCGGGTAAAGTCTCAAATCCTAGTTATGGAAGTATTGGCCATTGGATTGGCCAGAATAGTGGCTGGCTGAACATTCTGAGCCGCTATAGAGTGATTTAAAGTAGTGAATACAACTCTTTAGTCTGCATGAGAAATTTACTAATTTAGAGGATCTTTCTGAACTGGCGGAGGTGCTACCTAGTTTATATTTCTTCTTCTGTTTGTCTTCCTAGGAGATATGTTCTAAAAATGAAAGAAAGAATAGATTAGATAGAGAGTTTAACAAGGGCTCATACTCTTTCACACGACATGAATACTAAAAGAAGAGAAACTTTTCTTAAAACACCTTTTATCCTCTTGTCCATAAGTGTGGCACTCTTCACACCCATGCAAAAGATCTACTTGATGCGGGTTTCAGACTCTCTAGGACACATTAAAACCATAGGCTCTGATACCAAGTTTGTATTTCCCTGAGAGTATACTCTGGGCTCCACACGATGCTTACAGTCCCAAGGGACCACAAGCTAACCCATGAGCTGGTACCTACGGTGAGCATTGAATAATATGCTGATGATAGAAGTCATATGCAAAAAACAATAGATAGAATGCCATAAGGTTTTAAATCATAGTTCTAATAAAGTTTTTAAAATAATACTGATAAAACATCTGACAAAGACAACTAAAAACTGAAGACTGGCTAACTATCTGTACTAGTATGAAAAGCCTCCACTGACTAACTAAGGAGCTAATGGTAAAAAACCCCAACTAACTCTAATTGAATAGAAAAATACTGAACTGATAAAGTAATCTAATATAAATAAACTATGTCCTCAAAATATGAGGACTCACCACTGCTATAGCTGATAATCTGGTATATCTATGCACGATTTGGGAACTGGGCATTTGAACCTATGATATTAAACATCATAACGCAAGAAACGAGTATGTGATCAGTACTTTAAATATACTAGTATGCTAAATGGGGTTAGGCTGATATGCATGGTTTCATGTGCAGGAGTAATGACTGACGGAATTAATAGCATGAAGTACTGAATAGAATGCATAAAATCTGTAAATACTAAGAATGCATGACCAAGCATAAAACATGTTCTGAATATAATCTGTAAACGAAAATACTGAATATTGTCAAATGAATGACTTATATCTGTATATTTGTAGTCAAGCAAAACTAAAACTAAATTACTGAGTTGGTTTTTGGACTGAGACTATAGGAGCTATCATCTAATCGACATGCCCCACTAAGCAAATTAGGGTCAAAACTGTGACCCCAATTGCAATGGTGTCAGTACTATGCCACGAGTACTAACACTGGCTATGTGGATCCACTAATGTCTTATCCTGAAGGACTAAGGATGTCCATCCTAAACTGATGGGTGACCCCTGAGAGGTAGTCAAGCCTGAACTGACGGGTGACTCCTCATATCCTGTGCTGGCTATGTAAATCTGGAGTAAAGGGACTGCTACTAATGACTCTGCCTATCTGATGGGGAAGCCGCCATCCCTGCACTCTCTCGATTCTAAATCCTACTCCCAACTGAACTGACTCGGGATTCTAAATTATTCTAAGTTTAACTAATTATGATAACTGGCTGAACTGGTAATGCTCATAACGTATCTAAAACCATTGTGAAGATACTGAGACTAAGTAAACAGCTAATTTTTTGGGTATTCATAACCCCCAGGACTCGATAGCAATAATAGCAAAATAGTACTAAAACTTTGAGGACATATTGTGAAAGCATTTATTCAAAATTCATTCTTGTAGACATTTCATCAAACGCTTTATATTCGTAGTTTAAGCTAAGCATGGGAATAGTTTTGTAACACCCCAATTTTTTTAACCGGAATGTTACACGATACCTATACCCCGAAGGACCACAACCTAACCCATGACTGATATCTATACCTATACACTACATAATTACATGAAGAATGCGAAAAACATAAACAATAGGCCATAAGGTTCAACTGAATAAAAATCTATCAAAACATATAAGGTTCTACTGAAAAAAAATCTGTCAAAACATAATATCCATATGGGTGAATGATACCCAAATAAACTAAAAACTGAATCAAATATGAACTAAATTTAAATACTGAATCTGAAAGCCTCTAAGTACTGTCTGAATAAGAAGTTGAAGGAACATATCTTTAACTAACTCCGTCTAACAAAACTGAGCTGAAATAATAAATAAAATTAAATAATATCATCCTTGAATGGATGAGGACTCACTGTAACTCTGTGGCTGGATGTTACTGCTGATCTGGAGCTCGTGTCTCTGAAACTATGGTGTAACATAAAAAGAAAGCACCATAACGCAAATGTATCAGTACATGGGGATGTACTGAGTATACGAGTGAGGTAGGCTGAATGCAAAAGGGTTTACATGCATGAGCAATGCTAACTGACTGACTGATATGAATGTGAGAGTGCAAACATACATGCATAGTAATTGAGATTGTGAATGTGTGATAGCTAAATCTGTACGCTAATACATGGTTTACTGATAACTAATTATGCCTGATACTGTAGTTCTGATAACATGGGTGACTGTATCTGACAGTCCTGAATCTAGTGGAACTGTCTGAGTTCCATACTGTAATTAAATTGATTGTATCTGACAGTCCTGATATACTGAAATATGAAGAACTATCTGAGTTCTTTTACTGAGACTGATGCTGAAACTGTGGGAGGTAGTTGTTTAACCGATATGCCCCATATCTTCCATTATGGCTAAGCTGGGGTCCAATCTCTGCCCTGATTGGAAGGGTGTCAATACCGCGCCACTGGTAAGGACAATATGTGAGCAACCCTTATATAAAAGGTAACTCTAGTGAGAACGGTAGGAACCCTCATATAACAGGCTAAGCCACCTCATCTAACCTCATATAACAGGTTGCAATGTCTCAACCTATGTTGGGTACATAATTCTGGAATGCAAGGATGACTTCTAAGAATCACACCCTCATATAACAGGTGTGTTCCCATCCTTCGGTTTGCTCGGTGCTAACTTTTACTCCTATCTAAAGAGACTGAACATGAGTAACTGACTATACGTGGACTGAACTTACTAAATTTCATTAACTGATGGAATACTTCTGATATCTAATAACTGAATTAGATCATGAGGTTTTCCTAAGTCACATGACTGACTGATTTCTATTTATTCATGGCTTGATTTTGGAGATTGTGAAACATGACAAGGCTCAAGGCACACAGCTATATTTTTTGGGTACGAGTACCCCCAGGACTCGATGGAAGGAAACTGGTGCACATGACTGACTTGAGTACGTGACCAACATCAACAATCCATAATATCATAACTTGGGGAATTCCATGAAGTGCATGGATATCATACATTTTGTACATAAGTAGGATTTGCAAGTAAGCATGGCATAATCTCATAAAACTTGTTCATGAACATCCCAACAACATTTACAAGACACAATATCAACATGAAAATCATTAGAACATAGGGGTATATCATGAATCCTTCACTTAGTCATAATTTAGCTATATTGTATGATTTCTAGTTCCTTAGGCATTTTATCAAACACCTTGCATGCACTCTTTTAAGTCATAGGTATATTTATCAATTCGACTATCTTAATCTATCTAAAATTTATGGGTTTAAACTAACCTATTCACACGCTTCATGAAAACATATCAAGATACAACCTTGAATCCAAACAACAATCATCAACATGAATATAGTTATAATACGACAAGGAAATCATAATTTATAATTTAAAACATCATTCTTGAGCTCCATGGATGAAAGGGACCCGTGGATGAACACTACGCGTACCTTAGTGATTGAATTTTGAAAGAGATCTAATGTTTCTGAAGGTTCTTGAAGAATTCCTTAGGATTTCTCTTGAGGAGATGATCTTGAGAGAAAACCCTAATCTTGTGGTTAAGAGTGTATCAGAGAGCTTTTTGAGATGTTTAACTAAAGAAAATGGAAGATATACACTCCTTTAGGGTTATAAGTCGTGGGAAGTGAAGGAAAAAAACCAAAATACCCTTACTAAAATGTCCCTCAATTGCTTGGAAAAATAGCTGACGACATTCGTGACAAGCCATTATACTGGTGATAGGTCGTCACAAATTATTATCACAAAAAGGTGAAATCTTGGTTTTCTGGTTAAGGTTGACGACATTGGTGATAGGCCATCACAGGCGTGATGGCTTGTCACAAAATGTCATCACTGGGGGTCAAAATCTTCCCAGGGCTGACGACATTGGTGATAGGCCATCACAGGCATGACGGCTTGTCACAAAATGTCGTCACTCAGTTTCCCAGCCTGACATACCAGAGTAAAATGGGCATAACTCCTTTCTCCGATATCGGATTTAGGTAAAATTGATATCGTTGGAAAGATAATTCAATTATATATCTGTTGGTGCGTCATGAACTTAGAGATTCATATCATAATGAGAGATATGCTCGTTTGAAGCTGACTATACCAATATCCTTCTCAAGAATTCAATTGGTAAGGAAATGTCTTGATTCGCCTATTAGCTAGGACACTTTTGAGGCCTTAATATACATCAACCTTGATCATAGCACTACCAAAGCACTAAAATTTAATACTCATGAGTTCGAAGCATAGTTCTAATATTGGTCTGAATTTACAAGGTATTACAATATCTCCCCCTTGGAAATATTCATCCTCGAATGATGACTGATTGAGAGGGAAGAAAAGATAAGACGACGCATACACTGATCATGCTCAACTGGCACATGATTTGAGGACTGAAATGAATTCTAAACTAAATATAGCATAATTGAACATGCATATCTGATGCATGACTGATAAAGTGAACTCATGAATGCATGACTGATGTTCGAATGAACTAAAATTTCTCGCAATGAGAATACATAGCTAATGCGTGATCGCTTGACTGAACTGATACATGAACGCATGATAAGCTATACGATGGTACTTAATACCAAGTTTATACTGGAATTTTGAACATGTAATTGAATAAGCTTAAGGAAAATGGTTACCTTGAGCTAAGTCTGAATTAGCGGAGAAAAGATGAGGGTTCTTGGTATGCGCGTCTGCTTCTGCTTCCCAAGTAGCTCCCTCCATGGACTGATTCCACCAAAGAACCTTCACTAGAGGGACTTCTTTGTTCCTCAACCTACGAGTCTGATAGTCGAGGATTTCAACTGGAATCTCTGCATAAGAGAGGCTTTTCTGAACATCTATGCTCTAAATAGGGACTACAACTAATGGGTCACCTACGCACTTCTTGAGGAAATAAACATGGAAGAATGGGTGAACTGAAGCTAGATCTGAAGGCAATTCGAGCTCATAAGCTACCTTATGAAGCGACGGAGAATCCTAATAGGACCGACATATTTGGGACTAAGCTTTCCCTTCTTGCCGAATCTCTTCACTCCCTTCATGGGAGATATCTTGAGATAGACATAGTCATCGACCTCGAATTCGAGATCCTTTCTACGAACATCTACATAAAAAATTTTTTGGTTTTGAGCATCCCAGAGTCTTTCTCTGATCAACTGAACCTTCTCTAAGGCATCGAATACTAAGCTAGGCCCTATGAATGCGGCCTCACTAACTTTGAACCAACCGATCGGAGACCTACATCTCCTACCATAGAGAGCTTCGAATGGAGCCATCAGAATACTGGAATGATAGCTATTATTGTATGCAAATTCAATCAAAGGCAAGTGCTCATCCCAACTTTCCTTAAAATCAATTGGATACCCTCTTAGCATATCTTCAAGAGTCTGAATGGTCCTTTCTCCTTGACTATCTTTCTGAGGATAAAACACTATACTGAGATAAACTTGGGTACCAAGACCCTTTTGGAACACTTTCCAGAAGTGAGAGGTGAACTGAGTACCTCTATCTGAGATGATAGATAATGGAACACCGTGTAATCAGACCAACTCCCTGATATAGAGTTTGGCATAATCCTTGGCTGAATAAGAAGTACGAACTGGAAGAAAGTGAGCAGACTTGGTAATTCTATCTACAATGACCCAAACTAAATCATACTGATGACGAGTGTGAGGCAAACCCATCACGAAGTCCATGTTCACAACTTCCCACTTCCAAGTAGGAATAGTGACTCCTACATGGAACCACTAGATTTATGATGCTCTATCTCAACCTGCTAACATGACTGATATTTGTACCTATACACTGCATAATATACATGAAGAATACGGAAAACATGAACAATAGGCCATAAGGTTCAACTGAATAAAAATCTTTCAAAACATAATATCCATATAGGTGAAAGATACCCAAAACAACTGAAAACTGAATCAAATCTGAACTAAATCTGAATAATGAATCTAAAAGCCTCTAAGTACTGTCTGAATAAGGAGTTGAAGGAACATATCTCCAACTAAATCCGTCAAACAAAACTGAGCTAAAATAATAAATGAAATAAAATAATATCATCCTTGAATGGATGAGGACTCACTACAACTCTGCGATTGGATGCTACTGCTAATCCAAAGATCGTGTCTCTAAACCTATGGTGTAACATGAAAAGAAAGTACCATAGCGCAAATGCGTCAATACGTGGGGATGTACTGAGTATACGAGTGAGGTAGGCTGAATGCAAAAGGGTTTACATGCATGAGTAATGCTAACTAGCTAACTGATATGAATGTGAGAGTTCAAATATACATGCATAGTAACTGAGATTGTAAATGCGTGATAGCTAAATCTGTATGCTAATACATAGTTTACTGATAAATAATCATGACTGATACTGTAGTTTTGATAACATGGGTGACTGTATCTAACAGTCTTGAATCTGATAGAACAATCTGAGTTCCGTACTGTAATTAAATTGGTTGTATCTGACAGTCCTGATATACTAAAATCTAAAGAACTATTTGAGTTCTTTTACTGAGACTGATGTTGAAACTGTGGGAGGTAGTTATTTAACCAACATTCCCCATATGTGCCATTATGGCTAAGCCGGGGTCCAATCTTTGCCCTGACTAGAAGGGTGTCAATACCACGCCACTAGTAAGTACAACATGTGAGCAACCCTCATATAACAGGTAACTCTAGTGAGAATGGTGGGAACCCTCATATAATAGGTTTAAGCCACCTCATCTACCCTCATATAACAGGTTGCGATGTCTCAACCTATGCTGGCTATATAGTTTTGGAACGCAAGGATGACTGCTAAGAATCACACCCTCAAATAACAAGTGTGTTCCCATCCTTGGGTTCTCTCGGTGCTAACATCTACTCCTATCTGAGGAGACTGAACATGAGTAACTGACTGTACGTGGACTAAACTTACTAAATTTTGTTAATTGATGGAATACTTCTGATATCTGATAACTGACTGAAATCATGAGGTTTTCCTGAGTCACATGACTGACTGATTTCTATTGATTCATGGCTTGATTTTGGAGATCGTGAAACATGACAAAGCTCTAGGCACACAGCTATATTTTTCAAGTACGAGTACCCCCAGGACTCGATGAAAGGACACTGGCGCACATGACTGACTTGAGTACATGACCAAAATCAACAATCCATAATATCATAACTTAGGGAATTCCATGAAGGGCATGGATATCATACATTTTGTACATAAGTAGGATTTGCAAGTAAGCATGGCATAATCTCATAAGACTTGTTCATGAACATACCAACAACATTTACAAAACACAATATCAACATGAAAATCATTGGAACATAGGGGCATATCATGAATCCTTCACTTAGTCACAATTTAGCTATATTGCATGATTTCTAGTTCCTTAGGCATTTTATCAAATACCTTGCATGTACTCTTTTAAGGCATATGCATATTTATCAATTCGACCATCTTAATCCATCCAAAATTTATGGGTTTCAACTAACCTATTCACATGCTTCATAAAAACACATCAAGATACAACCTTGAATCCAAACAACAATCATCAACATGAATATAGCCATAATATGACAAGGAAATCACAATTTATAATTTAAAACATCATTTTTGAGCTCCATGGATGAAAGGGACCCATGGATGAACACTATGCATACCTTAGTGATTGAATCTTGAAAGAGATCTCATATTTCTAAAGGTTCTTGAAGAATTTCTTAGGCTTGATCTTGAGGAGATGATCTTGAGAGAAAACCCTAATCTTGTGGTTGAGAGTGTATGAGAGAGCTTTTTTAGATGTTTAACTAAAGAGAATGGAAGATAATACGCTCCTTGAGGGTTATAAGTCATGGAAAGTGAAGGGAAAAGACCAAAATACCCTTACTAAAACATCCCTCAATTGTTGGGAAAAATAGCTGACGATATTCATGACAAGCCGTCATACTGGTGATAGGTCGTCACGAATTATCGTCACAAAAAGGTGAAATCTTGGTTTTTTGGTTAAGGTTGATGACATTGGTGATAGGCCATCATGGGCGTGATGGCTTGTCACAAAATGTCATCACTGGGGGTCAAAATCTGCCCAGGGCTGACGACATTGGTGATAGGCCTTCACGGGCGTGACGGCTTGTCACAAAATATCGCTACTCAGTTTCCTAGCCTAACAGGCCAGAGTAAAATGGGAATAACTTCTTGCTTCGATATTGGATTTAGGCGAAATTGATATCGTTGGAAAACTAATTCAATTATCTATCTGTTTGTGGGTCATGAGCTCAGAGATTCATAGCATAACCACAGATATTCTCATTTGAAGCTGACTATACCAATATCCTTCTCAAGAATTCAATAGGTAAGAAAATGTTTTAATTCGCCTATTATCTAGGACACTTTTGAGACCTTAATATGCATCAACCTTGATCATAGCACTACCAAAGCACTAAAATATAATATTCATGAGTTCGAAGCATGGTTCTAATATTGGTCTGAATTTTCAGGGTATTACAAGTTTAAACCTTGTAGTAATAGCATGATTTCAACATCAACATCACTTAATCATGATTTAAATCAGTGAACAACTTTATTCAAACGTGTGAAGTTAAATAACAACAACAATTTTATGTAAACATGGTATAGAATCAAAATTCATGGGGATTCATGGTTAAAATCATAATAACTTGTAAAAATCATAACTTTGAATTTGAAATTAGATTCTTGGATTCCATGGGTGGAAGAGACCCATGGATGAACATTTAACATACCTTGACTAAGGAATTCATGAAAGTTCTTGAGGGTTTTCTTGAATCTTGAAGATCTAGGGTTTGTTCTTGAGAGAGAATTAGTTTCTTGGAGGTAAATTATGAATAATGGGGCACATAATGCTCCTTTAGGGTTTTAATTTCGTGTTTTGGACAGATTTGGGGCCATGGAAAAAGACCAAACAGTTCCTGAAAAATTAAAATGCAAATTGGAAATATCGATTTTTCACCCCGACGCGATGCGGTGCTATCGTATTGCACCAAGGGAAATGGACAATCCTGAAATTACACCTTGGCACGATGCGAGGCCATCGCGGTGCTTCACTGGAAAAGAACGAGTGTAAAATTGCACTTCAAAGCAACACAGTGCTTTCTTCGTTGCAATTCTTGGAACGACACTGGACAATCGCAGTGCATCACTGAAAAAGGACGAACGTAGTTTTGGCCATCACCGCGACGTGGTATAATCGCAATGAGTTACTGCTTCTCACTAAAAGTGCCATAACTTCTCATCCGGATATCGAATTTAGGTGAAATTGGTATTGTTGGAAATTTAATTCAATTTTCTATAATTTGGTGGGTCTTGAGCTGAAAAATATTCAGCAGAACAAAAGATAGTCTCGTTTGAAATTGACTATAGCAATATTCTTCTCAAAAACTCAATCGGTAAGGGATATTTTGATTTGTCTAATAGCTAGGAGTTATTTAATGCCTTAATATACATCAAACTAACTCATAAAACTACCAAAGCACTATATATTTTGCATGAGCTTGAAACATGGCTCTAACTTTGGTTTGGATTTTTGGGGTATTACAGTAATCTGTTGAAAAAACTCAAAACTCTCTTCTTCCGACAGATGGCATATCTGTTGCAATAGATCTGCTGGAAGAACATAATACAGTTCTTACCACTAATTTGTGTTCTTCCAACAGATAGCAAATCTATTTATACAGATGGTCCATCTGTTGGAAAAAATGACTGAAAATGGTTATTAATAAAAAAAAAAAGGTTATTAAAAGGGTGAAAAGTCATGACTTAAAAAAATAATAAAGAAATAAATGATAAACATAATTTAAAATCATAAGAAATGGTTATTTAATTTTAATAACTGATGTTAATATTAAATAGGTGAAAAGTCGTGACTCACATTTTTTTATTTTTAAATCGGTTTTTTAAATTTGAATAATCGAAAAGTCATCACCGGTTTGAATTAATTAAGGGATATAATTATTAAAAAGAGTTGAACGGTCTTGACTTTATGTCTAACACATTCAAAATAACCGGTGAATCAAATTTTCTATTTGTTGCAACTGATGAATAAGAAATCAAAATAGCTCTTCCAATAGATAGTCCATCTGTCGCAACAGATAACCCGTCTGTTGCAACAAATGGCTTATTTGTTGCACACATGGACCATCAGTTGCAACATATGGTAAATCTATTGCGACAGATAGGTTATCTGTTGCAATGGATGGTCCATCTGTTGTAATAACTCAACAGAAATTATTATTATTAAAAGAAACGATTATTAAAAACTGCAAAGTCTTCGATTATTTAATTAAGAAAAATGGTTATTTAAATTTAAGAACTAATCAATATTAAAAAATTGAAAAGTCATGACTTTTCACAGTAATCAAAAAGTCACCAGTTTGATTTAATTAAGTCATGAATTTTCACATTAATCAAAAAGTTACCAGTTTGATTTAATTCGGAAATTTAATTAATAAACTGGAGGTGAACAGTCATGAACTTTTTTCCCAACACATTCAAATTCAATCCTTTATAAATAGGTCTCTTCCTTACTCGTTCAATCAACTCCACTTTGATTACTTCTTGCATCTTGTCTTTCATATTACATCTTCAACCACTTCTCCTCAAAGAAAAGATTACTTTTTCGTTGAGGTACTTTTTTTTTATTAAAATCTACCAGTTGGTAGTGTATGTTGTATTACATTTGGACTTTTTTATTTTCTTTAGTGTTTATGTTTTTTTGTTAATGCATGTGTGTGCTAGATATGGTTGATCATGTTTGGGATGTGGCGATCCAGTGCGACACCATGTGGGAACTTCAAAGGCAGTTTAATAAACTCCAGTGGGAGTTGGGCGCCATGAGAGCAAGGATGGTACGTGAGATTCGAAGGCTGAGAAGGGCCCTGCTGCCCATTGACGATTGGCTAGCTGACAACAATAATAATAATAATAATTAGGTTATATTTTTTTCTTTTATTTTTCTTTATTTACACCGGATTATACCTAAGAAATGTATATTTTGTTTTGTTTGTTTAAAAAATCTATGTTTGGTCGATTTTGACTTTATTTCTTGTTTAATTTTTATTCTGTCTATTTCTTCTTCTTGATATGTGAAGGGTTAGAGGTAAGGATTGAGCATTTGGAACAATTTTGAATCTAGTAGCAATAGAAATATTTTTTAGTTTTTCGAATAGATAGACCATCTATTGAAACGGATTGGTCATCTATTTGAAGAACATAAACCAGTGGCAAGAACTGTATTGTGTTGGTTCAACAAATAGCCCATCTGTCACAACAGATTGGTGATATGTTGGATGAACACAATCCAATTTGATAATTTGTACTGTGTTCTTCCAAAATATCTACAGCAATAGATGGTCCATCGAAGAACACACTTCAGTTAAAAATAATAACATTTACGTTCACAACAATGAGTTAAAAATATCAAAGTCCATAACAAACAGCAACACAAGTTTTACTATTACAACGATCATGGTAGATTAAGATATGGGCATGTAGTTCGTTTGTGGCCAGCGTTCTTACATTCGGAGCACTTATTTTTTCTTGATGAAATGGATTCTCCAACTCCACGCCTCCTCTTATATCGCCTTTTTTTCAATTTGATAGTGCTTGAGGGAATATATGGAGGAGGTATTAATTTCCCTAAAAGCTCCACAGGAGTAACCCAAGATTCTTCAGGAGGCACTGGATTAATATTCTCACCATATGCCATTATATATCTTTCCACCGAATAATATGGAGACGAGAACTCATAAATTTTAGTTCCATATTTTAAACTATTTTGGGCTCGAAGCGTTGTCATAGCGTGTGGACAGGGTATTTTATCCAAGTCAAAAACTCTACATGTACAAGATCTTGTTTGAAGATTGAGCGTGACATCACCATGACGGTCGCTACTGAACTTGTAATCTCTATTTGATGAGCAAATAACCTTTTCTCCAAATTGATGTCCGTTGATTTTTATTTTTCGCTTCTAGAACAAATCTAGTTCTTGCATACGCGGACTGCATACGCCTTTTGTGAAATAATTTGGCGTACTTCTTGTTTATTTCATCAAATAACGCCACGATGGAAAATTCTCTTTCAACACCAAACAACGAATTCATTGATTCAACTATGTTTGACGTCATGATATTATACCTATATAAAAGCATCACTTAGTACGACACCATACTAAATGATACAAACTTGTAATTCAAACATGGCATTAAATTTATAACAATGTACCTATTTATCAGATAAAATGCTCGGCTCCATCTCTTGAAACCGACACGTTTGAAATATTGTGCTGTATTGGGTGAGATATCCCTTATTTGATTAAAATGGTCAAAACACACAACTAAAATATATGTTTTAGCTTCTCTATAAAAAAGGAGTCACGACCCTCTTATTGTGAGAGTTGTTTCAAATATCACCTCCAAGATACCTCATGCAACAACCAAAGTAAGCTGAAATGTAGAAAATTGAACTCATCTTTGGGATACTTGAATGCATATCCAAAATAAAACAAAACTCTTCGGTATCATCAACTCAACTTTGAATTTGTTCAAAAAAATATCCTTTGAGGCATCACATTCCTTGTCTGCTACACAAAAAATGATATAAAAGATTTGACCCTCCGTATTTTGTGCCACTATCACTACCAAAACTACTCCATACTTGCTCCTCAAGAAAGTCCCGTCGATGGCTATGACTTTTCTCAATTGTTGAAAACCAAGATCCAAGCACCATAGGATACAAAGTACTTGAACCTTTCGTTTTCATCAACATGCAACGTCGTCTTACTCTTGGGATTTATGGACTCAAGCATGTAACGGTAGGCATCGAGGACTGCATACTTGTGGTCGTGTGTCCCCCTAACCAAGTCCTTGGCAATCCCCATGGTTGTATATATCTTCCAATAACTGACTGTAACACCCAATTTTGTAAGGAGTTGATTGGTCATATCACTTGTAGAAGGGTCTTTACCATTGGAAAATCTATTTTGGAAATATTGATCGAGGACCTTTGTCGTGGTGTGAGGATTATGGCTCGTAATGCACATGTGATACTTTTCATAAACATTAATGACAAATTTGTCGAACGTAAGTATTTCATAGCCCTCAACCACCACTTCCAGTTCGGATTAGCACATCTAAAAGAAAAGACTTTGTTCGAATTAATCACCTTCTTTAGTCTGAAATCTTTTTTCAAGCAAGCAATAAATAGAGAAGTAGATAGTTCTATCTTATTCTTGAATAAAATTCCCTTGTAAAATTCAGTCTCATCATCTTGACGATTGCCCGACTACATTGATTGAGAAGAACTCCCCACCGTATAGCTCGCAACAACTGGCGTAGGTGTTTGATCATTATCTGGAATATTCATGCTCAAATCATCCAACGTATCATCAAACATTTCTTGTTGTTGTTCTTCTTCTACATTCTAGTTCTCATTCTCCCTTGATTTTTCAACCACGTATACCTTTAACACCGGCCTAGCTGAATCTCTCAGATAAGCACGCAACCAAACCTGATCGGTTATCTTGAAAGGTAGTACCCTCTGATTTTCAAAGGAGTTGCGCATGTAACTGATGATGAGTTCTTCCGATTAATAATTCAGTCCACAATGGCTAATGATTAAGTTCACAAAATTAGGGGTGGGCGTTCGGTCGGTTTGGTCTGATTGTTTAATATCGGTTCGGTTTATCAATTTTCGGATTGACAAAAATGACATCCATAATTAAACCAAAATAAATTTGATTTGGTTCGATTTTTACAAATTCGATTCGATTATTTCGGATTTTTATTTCAGTTTGAAGTATTAAAGTAGTTAGCCTCTTTTTTCATAACTAAACATTCAAAATTGATGGATTTTTTTAGAAAAATTATTTTTTCAAACCTGTTTTTTATTCCCAAATATAAATAACTATAAATAACTCAACATGGATGAAACGAAATGAAATAATCATAAGCTTAACATAATACATAACGTCATTAATCATTACATATAATATAACTTTGCACAAATAGTCTACAAAACAACACAAAACTCATAAAAATAGTTCATGAAAAACATACTTTCTGTATAAATAGTCCATAAAATAGTCCAAAGTCACCAAAATAGTCCATAAAATATTTGAATCACTAAAACAATTAATATAATATTATATATATATATATATATAATAAAATATGTATATTATTTATTTATTTATAAAATTTTAATTTTTCGTTTTAACCGGATTTTTAAAAAAAAAATCAAAAACCGAACCAAAAATCAAAATTTTAAAATTACAAACCGAATCTGATCCAAAAAAATGAAACCAAAATTAAATTTCGGTTTGGTTTTTCGGTTTTTTGGTTTAAACCAAAATATGCCCACCCCTACACAACATCATCATACAAAACATCACTTTGGACTGTCATAGCTATCGGCTTTAGCATTTCATCCTCCTTCCGCCACTATACATATATATTGCTCTTCTCGATCCATTCACCATGATAATTCATCCCTATTGTTATTGATCCCTCTATAAGTGATACCTAAATAAAGATATTTTTAAAAAAAAAGTTAATAAAGATGTGATAATAAAATTAGTAGTGATTTTATAGACCGTAAGATGTGTGGGCCTTTTCTGAGAACGGGGCAATTTGGATTGTCAAACAGGTGAAACAACGTGAATAGGTCATTTTTGGGCCAAATCGGTGTGCCACAGCCCACAGTTTTTGGGGTGGACCCTGGGATCGAACCCCAATAGATGAGTAATTTGTTGCAACAGGTGAATAATATATTGCAACATGTCAGTTATCTATTGAAACATGACTTACTTATTGGGATTCATGTTATGGTCCTATAGAAACTAAAGTTGATTCCAACAGATGATTCATCTGTTGGGATAGATGTTACAGTACTAAGAACCTTCGAATCTAATTCCAACAAATGAGTGACATGTTGCAACAGATGACTCACCTGTTGCAACAGATGACTCACCTGTTGCAACAGATGATTCACTTGTTGGGATAGATGTTACAGTACTAAAGAACCTTTGAAGTTAATTCCAACATATGAGTGACATATTGCAACAGATAACTAACCTGTTGCAATAGACGTGTCTATTGGAATCAACTTCAAGTTCTGTTGCAACAGGTGAGTAATCTAACTCAACAGATGACTCTTCTGTTACAACAAATAACTCGTCTATTGCAACAGATGACCTATCCGTTCGATTCATGTACGAAACTATAAAACCATAAACATGGATCCAACGTATGAGTCTTCTGTTGCAACAGATGACTCATCTGTCTCAATCGATAAGTCATCTATTGAAATAATTGACTCTTATGTGGATTCATGTTTGGGTTCTATCCATTGTTGAAAAAATAGCAATAGCAATGTACCTAGATAACAAATTCAACTAAAAATCATAATTTTACTTACCAAAGTCATCTATCAAGTAATGTCAAAGTGATGTATGAAACAAATTTGACCTAAAATATTAGTCAAGTAGTAGTTGTAGCGGTAACAACAACAATGGTCAATAAGAAGAAGGTGATAATGGTAATGAAGAAGAAAATGATGATAATGGAGTAAAAGATGATGAATAAAGCAACAGCAATAATGAACAACAAAAATTGCGAAGAGAGAGAAAACAACAATGAATAAAAAGAGAGAGAAATACGCATTTTTTCCTCTGTTTCCTGTTATATTAGGTTTTATAATTAGATCAAAGTGTAAATTAAAAAACTTGTGGGTTATTCTCAAACTTTTTCAACTTTCTTAATTCATAATAAAGTAATTGTCACCTACACTCAATTATTAAAACTTGAGTCACCTACACCTCATTTTAAAACTCTTTTGTCACTTTTAACTCAATTGTTCTCTAACATGGTAGAAGTAATATGTAGTGTAAATATGCATCTATTGTACAAAATGATAGATAATAATCACAGGAGAGGAAAAAACTAAATATTTAGAGTTATTGGAAAGAAGAAAAGAATTGAAGATAGAGAAATAAAAAAGGAGAATTCTCTTAATAAAAAAGTAGGAGTATAATGAGTAAGGAGAGATTAGAATACCTAATTTCTGAAGATTTCTAGCATAAAATAAGATTTATTTTTTTTTAAACGAAGGAAAAGAAGTGATTTAAGGAAAAGGTATAATTATAAACAACATTATGATGAAGTTAAGAGACGGAAAAACTTCCAAGGTAAAAGAAGAAATTCAGAAAGTTTAAAAAAAAAAGGGGGAATTAATAACATTGATGATGAAAGGAATTAAATGTTGCTATTTTTAATATTCTATAAAATTTTAAGGTGAATTTCTCATCTTTTAAAGGAGAAAAAAATGTCAAAAAAATCAGAAAAATGTTGGTCATTGAAGGGTGCCACATTAGATCCATAATCCTTCTTTTATATATCGATAATTTATATCTATATCTATATCTATAATATATATCTATAATAATATATTAAAAGTATGAAGGCTCTTAGAAATATTGTTTGAACTTTTTGTTCTTCATTAAAAGTCCTTGTTTTAGATAAAATCGTCTTTTCACTATTTTTTCTAGTATTTAGAAGTTAAAAATTAATTAAATATATTTATGGTAAAACCTTTCTTTATTAAAAGTCATCAGAATTAATGACAACTAATACTTTTTCTTAGTTTAACAATTCTAAATCAACTAAATTTAAATTTGAGTTTAAGAAGATTTGAAAAATCTAGAAATAAATATAAAAGTGTTAGAATAAGAAAAATTTAAGAAGTATCAAATTTTAAAAGTTTTAAGTATATAATAAGAATGTAATCAATGATTTTGTAAAGATTTGATTTTAAAAACAAGAAAAGATTTTAAATATAGAAAACAATAATCGTATCACAAATATGGTTCAAATTTATGCGTCTCTCTTAGCCTCTGGCAGCAAGGAAAAGAGGAAATATATTGTAAACGCAAAAGTGATAATTCATCAATCACTTAAAACTTCTGGTGGTAAATATATATGTGCTTACACTAAAATAATTTTTTATGTTTACATTATTATATTAAAGTGTAATGAGTTTTGAAAAGTGATTTGAACTTTTGACACTTTATTAAAACTTTTGGCAATAGATAAAATTATTTAATTTTAAATAATCAAATGTTACACGTACAAGGTACGTGCGGTTACACTAGTATATATATATATATATATAAGCATGACCCGTGTCAGCACGGGTACAACATTAAGATATTTTGATTATGTACGATAATTAGATTGATGTCAATTTCAATTATGAATTGTAAAACATGAATACACAAAACATATTAACTACTTGATAATATTTTTCACGGAGCCAAATTATTTTCACAAGATAATTATGTATGACTTACTTATATAAATAATAAAATTCAATGCATTTTGAAGTTTAGATCTTTAATCATATAACTGAGATTCACTACATTCAGTATAAAATATAAAATATGAGATTCAAATTGATACATAAGACTTGGTACTTGTTATATAAAATAGAGATTAATTGTTGAAAAAAATAAAGCATTATATAGTCATTGCATACTAC
Organism: Capsicum annuum; assembly: GCF_002878395.1. Classification (NCBI taxonomy): domain Eukaryota; kingdom Viridiplantae; phylum Streptophyta; class Magnoliopsida; order Solanales; family Solanaceae; genus Capsicum; species Capsicum annuum. The sequence continues at coordinate 39,132,401 of NC_061113.1, read as the reverse complement.
ATCACATGTGGATTGCAATTACTAACCCAAAAATGCATTGTATTAAGCCGACATAAACATCCTTTGCTTTCATTTTTCCTTCTCTTTTATTTGTCAACTTATTCTTTTTAAGTTAAATTAAATTAATATTTTAAATTTAAATTTTAAGTGTTTTGAAAATTATAATAAAAAAAAGGAAAGTATAAGTAATCATTTGTCATATTAATTTAAGTTATTTGACTTTAAGAACACGATAAAATATACTTCTGTAATGTTTTATCGAACTTTGCTTTTGTATATGTTTCTTCCATTGAAACGTAGGAGTGGTTTGTTAGAGTGTATAAAAATAATTTTGAATAGAATGTATTGGTAATGTTTGCATTAGTAATGTTTGTATTAATAATACTGGTATTATTTATGCTAACATTAATTTTTATACACTGTTTGATGTGTTGTATTAGAACTTACCTTTTCAATCTTGATATATTTAAATGATTTAAAAAAAATTGCATATACATTCTACGATTCATTTGGAATCTAGCACGGATTCAATATATGTTATTTTTTTAATCTCAATTTATGTTACATAAACAGAATTTAGATAATTAATCATACTTTTAATATCTATTTTAGATAATTTAATCTGTTAACTATTGTAATTTATAATATTTTTAATGTAATTTTTAAGTAATATATATTATTTTTTTTGTCCAAACTTTTGTCGCATTGATAGTCAATTATATTTTAAAAATAATTTAAATTTTTAATTGTTTTGATTTATTATACTTTTATTATATTCCACTTTAAGTGACATTAATATAATTTCGGAGTCAACTAAATATTTTATATTTTTAAAAAATTTTAATTTGTTATTATTGTAATTTATAGTATTTTTACATATTTTTTGAAATATATAACAAATTAAGTTGTTTTTTAATATTTTAATTGTTAAATAATGTAATTTATAATTTTGTATGTAATTTTTGAATAATATATGTTACTCTCCTTGTCCAAAGTTTTGTGTCGTCGATAACCAATTATATTTTTAAATAATTTAAATTTTTCATTATTGTGATTTATAATATTTTTCTACTCCAATTTAAGTGATGCAATGCTTAGATAACTATAATAATTAATTAGGGGTGATATGGTAAAATAATGATTGAAGCAACGAAGCATAAATGTCTTAAATGACTTACAACAACTAATTAGGGGTGATATAGTAAAATAATGATTGAAGCAACGAAGCATAAATGTCTTAAATGACTTACAACAACTAATTAGAGGTGATATAGTAAAATAATGATTGAAGCAACGAAGCATAAATGTCTTAAATGACTTACAACAACTATAGAAGTGACATAGTAAAATTACTATAAAAATATTGATTAAAAAAAATTTAAGTGGACCTCATATAAAACGTCAAAAGTTAATTTATCAATTTTACTTTTTTATTAATTATTATTAATTTTTTGATACTTAAATGACTTACAATAATTAAGTAAGATAATATTTAGTAAAAACTATGGTTGAAGTAGCAGCTGAAGTAAACATATCATAAATATCAATTTTACTTTTTTAATTAAATATTATTAATTTTTTAATACATAAATATAACTATAATAATTAATTAGGGATGGTATAGTAAAATCACGATTGAAACAATTGAAGCAGACATGTCATAAATTATAAATAATTTTTTTTAATTAAATCTTATTAATTTTTTAATACATAAATAACTTATAATAATTAATTAGGAGTGATATAATAAAATCACAAATTGAATATTACTTATTAAATTTTTAATATATAAATGACTTATAATAATTAATTATGGTGATATAGTAAAATTATGATTGAAGCAGACATGTCATAAATGGCTATTTTATTTTTTAATTAAATATTATTAAGTTTTTAATATATAAATAAGTTATAATAATTAATTAGGGATGATATAATAAAATCACGGAATAAACAGCCTGCTCATGTCAAAACCACGGCTTCTATATAATTGAAATGAAACATATATGACACGAGTTTAACCATATAGATTCATATTTCAGTTAACAAATCGATATTATAACATCTATACAGACAAGTTACCCACCTTATATTAAAATTTTGTTTCCAAATTGATTTAAAGAATTGTTTGATTTAAAGAATTGAACAAACAAGAGCAACCTAAAGCATAAAGATCATCTAAATAAATCCAGGTTCTCAAATTCGTCATTACGTATTGATATCCAAATTTAGCTCTAGTCGAATGCAAGAGCATTCTGCCACAAGCGAACAGCAACAGTTGCACCTTATGAAACGTAAAGTAAAAGGTAGGTAAATTACAAATTTACCCATGTACACTTAAATCATGTTTTCCACCATCAATTACTTATGGTTCAATTTATGTGATTATTATTTGGCATAATACATAAACATGTCCGTTAACTTGACATCAAATCACATCTATGACCTCTAACTTTGAGTGTGCACAAGTAGACACTTAAATTTGTATAAAATTGAATAAGTAGACACACATGTCCTCCATGGTGTCCTATATAGCAAATTTTTGTCCTACATGGTGTCCTACGTGTATTACGCCACATAGGACGTGTGTATCTACTTATTTAACTTTATACAAATTTAAGTATACTTGTTCACACCCAAAGTTGGAGGTCATAGATGTGATTTGATGTCAAGTTAAAAAGGGCATGTTTATGTATTATGCCTTTTTATTTTGTTCGGTAAGTTACAATTCAATCCTTCTAAACCCAGTATTGTGCATCTACGCCAACTTGTGTGAAGTGAAGAAACATTGACAGCAGCAACATTGAGGCTCCTTTTTACTTCACGTATCAAGTCTTCATGAAGTAATCTTAAATCGGAAAAGCTTGCAAAAATTGCATTGATAAAAGGCAACTTACAGCAGCATCTCCATTGAATCCGAAGTATATAAGAATCCTCTTTAGTCAGTCAAAGACATTTGGAGTAACAACAGAGTTACACTGATAATCAAGAAGCCCTCTTAGGAGGTGCCATGTTTTTAACAAGAGAAACGGTTGTACCAATTGCAAATAATTGTACCAGAAATCCTGCAGAACAAGAACAAAGTCAATACATCAATTATAGAATATGATAAGAACCGGTTTTGCAACAGGAAGCTTACCTAGTAGGACAGCTGCAACCTTAAGAGTCTCCAAACTAGTAAAATTTTGGAAAGACTACACAATAATATCATTAGATTATTTTAGTCGAGCCAAAATGGTACTGAGAAATCAAAGAAGAAGCAATACACAATAACGGCATTAGATAATTTTTAAGAAATCAAAGAAAAAAGCAAATTCACATAAATCAAAAGAACTACCAACCTCCTGCAATTGAGGAAGGGACACTCCAAATGGTTGGCTGGTTCCGAAGGAAGAAAAAAGTTGATACATTGTAAAGATCATGCTTTGTGTACTCCAATTAAGTTATCTTACTTACTGCTTGATTGCATTCTTTTATTTCCATCTTAATCAATCAAGCCTTATGAAAGCAATTTGGAACTGTCAGACACTTTCCAACCTCATGGATTAAAAGAGGGAACCATAAGGTGAGAGAGCATGAAGGGACAGGTGAACACAAAGCAGGGTATCTTCGACAAAGGATACAAAGGGAATACCAGGTGGTGAGGGTGATAGTAAGAAGGGGCAAATAGAGTGATACAAGGAAGAGGAAGAGACAACTGGAACATTTTGTCTTCCCTTTTCTTGGGCATTGTTAGAGATAAATTAGGATAGATAAGTGTGTTTAGCTATATTTTAGGATAATGGCTTAGTGTCATACGTTGGCTATACTATCTTCCTATTCTTTTGCAATTTGTTGTAAACAACCGTGTATATATTCAGTTATCCTACTCAATAGAAAATATACAGAATTCTCTAAATTATCTCATCTTGTAACATGGTACCAGAGCCTACCATGGAATCTTCTTCTTCTCAACTTTCAGATTCCAACCCTACAGCAGCAACGATATTAACCACTCCAAGTCTTTTTGCTACTTTACCTCATGCGCAGCTTTCTTTTTCCATAAACTCAAACCAACAATCTACCCGACTTGGAAAACTCAATTTATTCCTGTCATCAAATGTCACAATCTATTCAATCATATCAATGGTACACCAGCACCTCCCTCCGCCATCATCAATACCACAACAAATCAATCAGAACCAAATTCTGATTAACTAAAGTGGTTATCAATCTAGAGTATTACGTTGCTGTTGTATTACGGTGGAGGATAAGATGCGAAAAGTGAGGTTACATTGATTCGGGCATATGATGAAGAGGGGCTCGGATGCTCCAGTGTAGAGGTGTGAGACACTAGCTATGGATGGTTTTAGGCGGGGTAGAGGTAAACCGAAGAAATATTGGAAGGAGGTGATTAGGCATGATATGGAACAATTACAACTTACGAAGGACATGGCCCTTGATAGGAAGGGGTGGAGGACGCAGATTAGGGTAGAGGGTTAGGGGGTGGGAGTGCGTCAGTAACAATAAGGACGCATTCTTTTGTTTTTGTATTTTTTTATTCGTGGTGCTGTGTGATGTCTATGATTTCGATTGATAGTTCTTATTTTTATCTTGTGGTTGTAGTGTTATCTTGTGGCTAGCAGTGTTAAGTTTATTTTGCACTTAGCTTTTGTGTTTGTTATACTGTTATCGGTTCTAAGCCGGGGGTCTATCGGAAACAGCCTCTCTACTTCACCTGAGGTAGTGGTAGGGTCTGTGTACACTCTACCCTCCCCAAACCCCACTATATGAGAATAAACTGGGTATGTTGTTGTTGTTGTTGTTGTAAAGTGGTTACAAGAAGACCAACTTTTGGTAAGTTGGATCTTATCATCTTTAACTGAGGAAATTTTTCCTTATGTGACTAGTTTAAATACTGCCTTTGAAGCTTGGACCGCTCTTTCAAATACATTTGGCATAAGCAACAGTGCTAGAAGAGTCCAATTACACATCACCTTGCAAAACATGACTCTTGGTGACAAACCACTAGCTCAATTTCTTCGCGAAGCTAAAGTTATCGCTGACGACCTAGCACGGCTGGAACACGTATAACTTCTAATGAATTCAATGCCATCATTTTTCGCTTACTTCCCTCTTATTATCATCCCATCATTGCAACGTTATCTGCAGAAAAGTCACGGGTATCATTTTCTGATCTTTCTAGTAGACTTATGGCTCATGAGATTCTCTTGCAGAACTCTCGCAAATCAATCTCCGTTGTTGCCAATGTTGCTCGACAACACATTAATTGCACGTTCATCTAATCAGAGATCCCAGAAAAACAATAGTTACAGAAATAATGGTGCGTCCTCGACTGGAAACAAGAAGTGGTTTCCTAATCCTTGTCAGATCTAGGACTCAACAATCATCAAGCTAAGAGGTGTCGCAAACGTTATAATCGTGATAATATCACAGCCAATGCCACAAACGTTACCACTTCTTCTGCTGCTTCTCATCACATGACTCCTGATTTGACAGCACTTGAAATCTCAGAGTACAAAGGGCCTGACACAGTCACTATAGGTAATGGACATGGTTTGCACATTAAAAACATTGGTCACACTACACTATCTTCTCGTAATAATCAGTTTCATTTGAAAACTGTTTTACATGTGCCTGCCCTACAACAACAATTGTTGTCTGTTAATCAATTTGCCAAAGACCAACACTGCTGTTTTAAATTTGACTCTGTTGGGTTTACTGTGAAGCATCGGACAAATAAACAGGTGTTGTTGAAGGGACCAGCTGCTGACGGAGTTTACAAGTTTCCTATTGCTGCATTCAAGAACCTTACTGGCCAAACCAAGGCTTTTAAATCAGTTCAAACTGGTGCACCGATTGGCATGCTCAGCTTGGTCATCATCAACAATCAACTGTCTCCTTTATTGTTAATAAGTTTTGTTTGCCTAGTAACTCAATAAAATCATCAAACCTCTGTGAAGCTTGTTGTTTAGGCAAATATTGTCTTACCTATCACTGGCTCTATTGCTAGTAAACCACTGGAATTGATTCATGGAGATGTGTGGGGACCAACTCCCAACTTATCCTTTTATAGCGAAAAGTATTTTGTTCTATTTGTAGATAACTTCTCTCGTTATTGTTGGTTATTTCCAATTAAACAAAAACATGAAGTTCTTGCTACTTTTGTCGAATTCCATAAATTGGTTGAAAAACAATTTCAAACCAAAATCATTAATTTCCAATCAGATTGGGGTGGTGAATTTTGTCCAGTCAATACTTATCTGAAGGAAAATGGTACTCAACATCGCATTACTTGCTCTCATACCCACCAGCAAAATGGTTAGGTTGAAAGAAAAATCCGACACCTCGTAGATACATGCCTCACTCTACTTGCTCATGTTGCAGTTCCATCCAGATTTTGGAACTTCTCTATGCACACTGCTGCATATTTAATTAACAGGCTCTCCAACTCAAGTGCTTCAACATGTCTCCCCATTTGAAAATCTTCATAGAACTTCACCGGATTATGAATTTCTCCATGTCTTTGGTTGCACTGTCTATCCTTTGTTACGATCCTACAATCAACAAAAGTAATCCTACAGCAACTTGTGTTTTTCTTGGGTATGCCAAGGACCATCACGGATATGTTTGTTTCAATCCTCATGATAATAAAATTTATCTCAATAGACATATACATATTGATGAAACCCATTTTCTATATAAGGAGAAACAATTGTCTGATTCCTCTATTCTAGGCACTCCTCCAGAACAATTTAATTCCACTCTTTGGCTCAACTTAATTGCATCAATACCGCCACCTAACTCCATTATACCATCATCTTCAACACTTTCACCTAATTCTATAGATCCTTCTAACAATAACAACTCTGGTTCTAGCCTATCATCTCTTAGTGCTTCTCAAGATCCTATTAGTTCTCCTGCACAACAACACCTGCCTGCCTGTCCTTCCAACTCCTATCGAACCATCACAACCACCTGGACACAGTCACCCAATGGTTCTGAGGCCAAATCCTAATAAAAGTCATCGGCTTTCATGTCTGTTTTGGATGGTAAAGTTCAATCTTCCCGGTTACTCTTTCGGAACCAACATGCTAAACAAAAGCACTCAAAGTTCCATCATGGAGAGAGGCCATCAGCTCTGAAATAACTGCTTTGATACAACATCAAACATGGGAACTTATTCCAAAGCCATCAAATTCTAATATTGTGGGTTACAAATGGGTTTTTCGACTCAAACACCATCTTGATGGTAGCATCGAGCGTTGCAAGGCTCGCTTGGTAGCCAAAGGCTATAATCAAGTTGAGGGAATAGATTATGATGCCACTTTCAGTCCAGTTATCAAGCCTACAACAGTCCGAGTTGTTCTTTCCTTAGCAATCTCCAATAAATGAACTCTTCAGCAGTTGGACATTTCCAATGCATTTCTCGATGGAACCTTGGAAAAGGATGTGTATGTCTCAACCTCCTGGCTTTATTGATCAACGATTTCCTGATTATGTGTGAAAATTGAAGAAATCAATTTATGGCTTTAAACAAGCCCCACGTGCTTGGTTTCACAAACTCAGTTCTTATCTTCTAACAATTGGTTTTGCAGGCTCTCATACTAACTCTTCGCTCTTTATTAAACACCACAATAGTGATATTCTTTATATCCTTGTCTATGTTGATGATATTATCATCACAGGGAGTAACTCCAATGTTGTTCATACCTGCATAACTCAGTTGTCCAAAGAATTCAAGTTGCGAGATCTTGAAAAACTTCACTACTTCTTGGGAATTGAAGTTAGATATCTCAACAATGGTATTATTCTTTCTCAACAAAAATATCTTCAGGATCTTCTCACCACTACTCACATGGAACATGCCACATCTGTCAAGTCTCCTATGGCTAGCACATGCAATTTGCAACTTCATAAAGACGAATCATTAGTTGATCCCAAGCTTTACAGGAGAACCGTAGGCGCATTACAATATGCTTGTCTAACTCGTCCTGACTTGGCATTTGTTGTGAATAAATTATGCCAATTTTTATCAGCACCAACAACCACTCACTAGATAGCTTGCAAACATGTTCTTCGGTATGTAAAAGCAACCTTGCATCAAGGATTGTTTATAACTCACTCAACCAACTCCCAACTTTAGGCCTTTTGTGATGTTGATTAGGCGGGCAACCAAGATGATAGAAGATCCATAGGAGGTTTTGCTGTGTATATGGGACAAAATCTAACATCTTGGACAGCAAAGAAGCAATCAATAGTTGCTCGATCATCAACCAAGGCTGAATATCGATCCGTCGCCAATACCACAGCAGAAATAATTTGGCCTCATTCTCTTCTTCAAGAACTTAAACAACCAACCCATCAGCTCACGATCATCTGGTGTGACAACATTGGAGTTTCATATCTAGCAGTTAATCTATGTTTTAAGGCTCAAACGAAGCATGTTGAAGTTGACTTTCACTTCGTCAGAGAACAAGTCAAGACTGGTCATATATCACTGCAATTCATATCCTCTATCGATCAATTGGCAAATATATTTACTAAGTACTTATCCACCAGCTGGTTTCAATTCATCAAAGGAAAGCTCAGAATCTTGGACAAACCTTCTTAGCTTGAGGGGGAATGTTAGAGATAAATTAGGATAGATAAGTTTGATTAGCTATATTTTAGGATAGTGGCTTAGTGTCATATGTTGGCTATACTATCTTCCTATTCTTTTGCAGTTTGTTGTAAACAACCGTGTATATATTCAGTTATCCTACTCAATAGAAAATATACAGAATTCTCTGAATTATCTCATCTTGTAACAAGCATAAATAAAGAAAAATTGAACCATAACAAGCAACCTTCCTTCAAACAAGAGTCGTCAAAAACCATAATATACAGATGTCGGGAGATTTCGGCCTCTATGTGCATCTATGTATTGGGTTATACTCTCTTTTTAACCTTCCTCAAAAAAGGGTTGTGGACTGGAGGAAGGACAAGTGATATCAATGCATCTTTTTTGGATTGCTATTAACGAGCAACTACCAGAAAAACCATTCTCGTGCAATAAAATTAATCATGGTGTAAATGGAGAAAATAATTCTGTTGATCATAACGTTACTTACAAAGTTAAGAAACATAAGTACTGCTTCTTTAGATTCTAAAAACTATTTGAAGTCAAGATTGGAATATAGTTTATGGAAATTGAGAGTTTATGAATGCAAGTTGAAGATTTGAAAAACTTCCCTTCAAATACAACTTGAAACCACAATTTTAAATCTTGAACTTTGAGATTGTTTTCCCTAAGTTTCGCATCAAAAACTAACTTCAAATTTCCAAGTAAATTTAAGGAATTCAACAAAAATTCCACCAAAAGATCAGACAAGTAAACCAAGGTTTTCTCAACTCAATCATGCCAAAGAATTGAGAGGTCCCTATTCAGCATACTTAAATATAGCAACAAAGTGGTAGGTACATTCTGTATATTACAATAGCTAAGAATCGTTTTTCTCCTCGGAATGCATAACCACGTAATCATACCTCCAATTGGAGATTGCTCATAGCAAGATATGCCACTGACAGCAGGATTGCCATCGATGATCCAACCACATAAAACTTCAGAAAGCTGGATCGGCTTTTCTTTCGACCTAATTATAACAAGAGAGAATGTCCCATTATAAAGTGAACGATTACGTTGATTAGGTCACAAATGAGATCCAGTAGCAAACCTAGTTCTCCTGCCACAATAGACACAAAGCCAATCACAAGGGAAGAAACCGAAATTCTATCTGGAGACTCGTTCTTTGATAAGGAAACAAATACATTAGCCGCTATCATCAATTGAGTGACAACCTGAAGTGCACAAGGCCAACTTATCAGTAGAAAGACCTCACACTTTAATGTTTACACGTTGTTGTTCCAAAACATGTCACTTATAACATTGGAAACTTGATAACTAGTTTAGCTAAAGCCTCCGTTCTTCTTTCTTTACTTTAGTTTAATTTATCAATGTTCCAGTAAGAAAGAAATAATGCAGTTACCAACAAACCTGAAATAGGGCAATAGAGAGTATATTATCCTATTGGACCCTAAACAAAAATGTCAATGGTGGTACGATTCAAGTTGAGATGCAGTAACTGATGAGTTAGTGGTATATTAAAGAACAACCAGCTTCAGAACTTGTTTAAACCCTAACTCAAAATCTGGAAAATAGCCCTAAAATAACCAATCCTGCATTGGACTGTTTTCCTTGAGTCAAAGTCTACCAGAAACAGTATCTCTACCTGTGTACTAGGGTAAGGTTTGCCTACACTCTATCCTCCCCAAACCCCACCTTGTGTTAACTGTTGTTGTATTATGTGATAATAAGAAATTCAGCTGAGAATCTTCGTAGCTCAGTTGGTTGACTACTTGAATTTTCACCTTGTTGGCTTCTACTCCCCCACCTTGTCTCATTTATCCCTCCCATACCCCCAATTTTTTAAAAAAAAAAAAATCAATCTGCGAACCTGAGAAAAAATCAATTTGGCCAGACGAGACTTTGCTTTTGCAACTTTCGTGTATCCTGTCAAAAAAAAAAATTATAAAAGGGTAAGGCCATTAAAGCAATAAAAATGGAAGTGAGAGATTGGGGAAATGGAATCGGGGAGACGGTACTGGAATCAACGACCATGCGGTAGGAGAAATCAGAGCCATCAGTTCCAGACGGCCTCCCTCTAATGGCTGTCCTCTGATTCATGTTCTCTCCCAGTTTCTTTTCAATCAACACTCAGATTGATTGAACTTTGCGAAGCCCCACAGTATCTGTTGAACAGGGCAGATAAAAAAAAGGAAGTACAATATAAATACTAGTGTAGGATGGGCGTGCATTCAACGTTAAAAAGAAGAAAGTTACATGTATAAAAAGAATAAATTCATTATATTTAAATTAAGAAGAAATGACTTTAAAAATATATATAACTGATTTCATGTTATTTATTACTTCTCTACAACGTCATTTTACCTATAATAATAATAACATTTATTATAGTGGTGCATTCTTTATAAAACTACCTATTTATAACACTATACTTAAATATTTATATTTTATAAAAATATATTAGATACTGTATAAAATAAAATATTAATGATAATCATCATTAAACTAAATTAATTATAATTTTTTTTGAGTTCTTCAACCGTTGTATACTTTAGGACAACAAAAGTTCAGTGCCTAAATTTTCTTAGTCTTATGAAAAATCAGATGGAAGTAAAGATTTGGACAATCACAAGGTAAAAAGAAAAAAAAATAGAAATATATTTGGAGCCTCCTTGATCCGCTATTATTTTGGTTAAATTTATTAATAATTTTTCATATTTTTATTGGTAACAATTAAAGGAGATTCAACATTAAATGCCATTATATTTGTATAGCATCACATCTCTATAGTAGCCGTGAATTTTTCGGACAAATGTTGCAACTATGGAGAGGTAATTTGATCCTATAAAATTCGAGTTTATATTGAAAGGTCCATATTAAAGGAGAAAAACACTCTCTAACAAAAGTGACTCCTTATCTAAAGGTGTTCAAACCCAAAAATTCAAATTAAGTATGAAAAATAATCACTCTACAACAATCCTTATTGATAAAGTTAATATATCTAATAATTCATAGCACATAAAAAATCAACCACCAAATGATTCAGTAATCAATATATCTTGATATATAAACATTTTGTCATAGGCCACCAACTTTAATTCATTGTAATGTGTGTATGTAATTAATAAACGTAGACTAATTTTTTAAAATTACATCAATTGTTTGGACAATAGTTTTGAATTATAGAATAAAAATTAAATAAAAATATGTAAATCTAAACAATGGATAGAAGAACAATTAAATAAGGAAAAAAACTGCCTCATTAAAGAAAGTAATTTTTTTTTCCATTTTATATTTGTTTTGCTGAAGGAATATAAGTAATTATAATTATTTTATACAATTATTCAAATTAAAAAATTATGTAAATAAGGTGAAATTTTTGTCAATTTTAAAGTGCTAATATTATGAGTTGTAATCTCTTACAAGTAGGTAACGATAAGGATTTAATTTTTATAACTTTAATTAATTTCATTTAAATTAAAGGATCGTGTAATAAACAATTAATAAAGACATGTATTATTGCACTTCAATATTTAAATCTTAGAACTCTTTCATATATTTTTTCTTTTCTCATATAGGTAGGACTTCTTTATTTTAAAATGTGCTTTTTTCTTATCATATAATTTATCGAATTATTAATTTTAACTCTCCAAACACCTTTTACCATATATTTTAGGATTCTTAAATTTTTAAAATACATTTTTCTCTTACTATATATTTTAGGACTCCTTAATTTAAATATCATAAAGTAATTTAATATTTTCTTAAAAAAATAATAAATAATAATTTTTCCTATTATATTCAACCAACGTTTCTAAAGATCTCTATGTTTTAATATCTACGATATCTGTTGCACATTAATAATAGCACGTAGATGTTTGAATAGTCAACATTTTTCGTTGGACAATTGTTCTTTCATATGTCTGAGTTGACTAAAGTGAATAATAACCACTACTGAAAAAATTATACGTAGCGATGGATAAATTTTGAAGTAAAACACAAAATTCTTCGCTACTAAAACTTTGTGAAGAGATAAAACTTCTTTACATAAGCATTTTGAAATGTCGTTATCGGATTTTAATAATTCTCTTTATTTTGCAACTTATTTATAAAAAAAAACTTTTATCAATTAGTAGTAAGTCTTCAAACAATTATGTTTCTGTGACACTTTCGATCCATTAGTTGTAATACAAGGATTCGTGAAGCGTTCACCTTCTTGTAAGAATTTATCGGACAATAGCTTTTGCTTGGATCATAACATCATATTTTTGACAATCAATTTATATAAAAGTGAATATTATTAAGATTCATTGTTCAACATTTCAAAAATCGAGTACTATCTCAGATACATATTTTGACATATAAATTTTAATTCTAATAACCCTCATCTTTGCAGTTTCTTTGAATATTTGTGAAGCTTTTTCCAAATAATAAGTTGTTAAAATAAATTGGTAAGGACATCATCTACAAAATCACACAACTATTAAAAAGTTGAGTATAAAAAAATGGTTATTTAGATCCCTCTCCAACTTCCATTCGTGTTTGCTAGATAAATTTATGGTTATTTTCATTCTTACGGTTGGATTAAACTTTATAGCCAATATATTTCAAAGTATGTAAAGTATAAAATACTCTCAAGCAGTCATGTGGTTTAAATAAAATTTTGATCTTCCTTTTAAATTGTATTTCTTCAAAGAGGATGTTATTCTCTAAACAAAGAAGATTGATTATAAATTTTTTTTATGCTAATCTATAGAAGACATATAAATATGCCTTAGAAAAAGACTAATGAATTTGAATATGTGATAGGTGATATTTATGATAGTTATCATTCAAGAACTTAATTTGAATTTCCAATTGAATTTTTTTTATTGCAGTTTTATACTGAATGCTATAGACCATGAGAATTTTTTTACCTTTTTGAATCTTCTTTTTGTAGTTTTTATTTCAAAATTAATGTTTGATCATGACATTTTTAAATACAGCTTAAAATTGTATATTAAATTTGAAATACATTCAAACTCTTATTTTGTTTTTTCTTTTTTCGAATTACACGCTAAATTTCATGTTTAAAGATTATTTTATGTATTTTTAGTAAATGTATACTCAAACAAATCAAATATAATTAAGTTATAATCAAATACAACTTCTTCATTAAAAATTAATAGTATGTAGCTTGCAATCTAATGTATGACATATGCGACAATCTATTTTGGGATATAACTATTTTAGAGTAAACCAATTGTATTTTAATGATAATTTTTAAAAACTAAGGTATACACCATATTTTTAAAAATTAAATTTAAATTGTAAATATTCTTTTTGACCAAACACAACTTTAATAATTAAATAAAAATTTTGAATTTCACGATAAAACATTCACTTAATTTTCTACTTACGCCTCACAAATAATGTTTTGCCATTATGAAGGACGTGTAATCGATTGATTTGAAGGGATAAATTATATCTTTAGGGAAATTGAAAATTAATGTTGTAGTTTCTTTTAACCTAATCACTCTTTTATTAAAGGTAAATAAGGAGGTTATCATGAACATGACTTCAAGTGTAGAAATTTGAAAATATTTCCCCCATATAAAAAATAAGTGCAACTTTATCAAAAGAATTTAATTTAAAATAAGTACCATCTTAGAAATTCAAGATAAAAAATTCCATATAAAAAATAAATGTAACTTTATCAAAAGAATTTGATTTAAAATAAGTGTCATTTTAGGAATTCAAGATAAAAATTTGCCGTATGTCTTTTCAACTATTGTCGTAATCTCCACTTCTTAATTAATAGTGTTTTATTTTCAAGAAACCTTTATTGAATTAGAATAGTTAATAAACTACATATTTTATATATTAATTCATGTTATAATGGACGTGATTTTTGTTAAGATGACACTTATTTTTGAGATAACGAAGTAAATATTTGGAGAGTTTCAGATGGACTCTGATCACATTCCATAATATGAAAAATGATTAATTAATGCACATGGAAATTCTAAATTTAATCTTATTCATATAATGATTCAATTCTCAACTACATAAATTAACAACAAAAAATGCATAAAATTAAAACCAACGTCCCAAGAGCTTGTAATTCATATGATTTTAATGCTAACACATATTTAACAGGAACCAAAGTATAATACCTAACATGTATAACTTATCTTGGTGACAACATCTATCAACCGCTACTTCTTAATCCAAGTAATGTTAAATACATATGAGATGAAAAATTTAACGAAAAGAGAAATTATTCTCATATAATAATGAATACTCCCAATTCCACCTTTCAAAATATTATTACAGAAAAAAATTCTCAAAAGGTGAATTTAATTTAGCCAAACTTTGTGCTTTGTATGTCCTGTCAAATCAACCCAAGGATTGTACTGTACATTGAATTTTTACTTCATTCATGAATATTTTTGTAGAAATGCTTATCAACTCTTCCGTATTGTGAATATTTTTGAGAAAAGTTCTCTCGTTCGCTTTTTTGTCTCTTGTTGTGTCTATGTCGCATTGTTATATTTTTTTATGATCAGATTTAGTTATGTTTTTTATCATACCAATTTTTTCTTTGTTGTCAAATTTGATAAACTACATATCATATTATAAAAGAAGGCAAAGAAAAGATCATTACATAAAAAGAATAAGAATAAATAGCTACAACAATTTATATCATTCAAAATTAAAAATTGTCATGCGAAATTAATCACCTTTCAAAAGTAAGATCATCAACTGTCTATATATATTATCATTATCATCATCCATCTTTGAGATACCTACAAAATCAATGCACCTCAAAGTAAATTAAATATTATAAAAATATTTCTTGACATAAAAAATAATTCTAAAGCAAACAATAAAGAATGATCTAAGACCAAAAGTAAATAATCTTGTTCCATATATTTATTAAGATGTTATTGTATTGTTGTAGAAGGATTCTCAATTTATAGAATTTCAAAATCTTTTTCTTCAATTTTTTTTTAATCTAAATATGGTAAATTTATACTTTTTTCCAAATAAACAACTACTAATTTTAGAAGAATGAGAATTCTAGTACGTTTTTTTATAGTTCTTTGAGGACTTTCGTTTGTTTTTTGTTTAATAAAAAATAGGCTTTATTGCTTTATTTTAAAGAATAATTTAAAAACTATGCACACGTAGATTCCTAAAATTTAGGAATATAGTAGTTTTTTTTTAAAAAAAAAAATCCTTTCCGTATTTTCTTAGTATCATAAATTTTAAGTCTCTTACTTCTCATTGAATTTGCTTACAATCGGGTGATCCATTCAAGTACGGGCATCACGCCCTTTGAATGTGTCTACAACTTCAATCCCCTAACCCCCTTGGATATAACTCCTTTGCCAAGTGATGTTGTTTTTATCTTAGATGGAAATAATAGGGCCGAATCCATGAAAAGCTTGCATGAGAAGGTGAGATTACGACTTGAGAAAAAGATGCAAGAGGTGGCCAAGCGAGTCAACAAAGAAAGAATGCATCATGTGCTTGAGCCGGGAGATTGGGTGTAGGTACACCTACGGAAAGACCAATTTCCCAACCAAAGAAAGGGCAAGTTCCTGACAAGATATGATGGTCCATTCCAAGTTCTTGAAAGAATCAACGACAATGCTTACAAGATTGACTTGCCACCGGAATACCAAGTACATAACACATTCAACGTGTGTGATCTCTCACGGATTGATACCATTGAAGATGAATAACCCGTGAGTTTAAGGTCAAACTCCTTTCGATATGGAGCGGATGATATGGGTATCTCGGGTTCGAGACCATTTACAAGAAGCTAATCTCAGGAACTACAACAACTTCAAGGCGCGTTTATAAAAATGGATGCGATTGAGCTTATTGAGAACTTGCAAAAGCGAGTGTACCTCTTGACGTGTGAGGGATGGACTTAGGTTCTCAAAATACACCCAAGGATGCCCTAAAATACTCCACACCCACCACCCACTCATTAAGGGTAAAGGGGTCCTTTTGCCAACCTTTTGTAATACACTATTTAAACTGTGTCCTTTAGTCTTGTTCCTTAGTTAGCTTATTCTTGAAATCACTTTTAATATTGAAGATCATTTTCCTCCCAAGAAGAGAGTAGATCACCAAACATTTGAACATCACAAGTGAAAGATTCCACTTATATTGTGAAACGGCTAGAAACGTGAGTGCTTGAGTGAACCGAGTTTCTCTTATATTCACGTAAGAACTTGGTTCTTGTTAATGTGATTTGTAAAGGTTTTAGAGTTCGATACACTCTTTAGTTGTTGCATTTCATATTTTGCTTATGTCAAGTTACCTATCTTTTATCGTTTTCCATATATGTTTGATTCTAGTGTCATTTTGTTGTCTTGTTGTTGCGGGTTTAGGCATGCTGTTGTAGGTTGTTTATGGACTATTTTGGTTTTGTAGATATCATTTGGTATCACTTTCTAGGGGAGATTTGGGCCCATATAGCCCGTAGGTTCCTTGTTATATGACGATTATGCTACACAACCTAGGTTAAGGCTTTAAAATGCATGCTAAGTTTTGTTCCCTATCCTGACATGATATATGTGTGTATGGTGTGAGTGTGTTTGTGTGTGTTATTGCATATAGTTATTCCTCTATCCCTGAGTTACATATTAATGCTCCAATTGCTAACCATCCCAAACATTATATTCCCATGCGATGAAAGTACCAAAAATTCTTCTACTTTTCCTAGGCAGTGATTAGGTGCTTGAGTTAGTTCATGATTTGACACTGAAGTGATAAGATTCCATACTTCGGAAGGCTTCATTTCATGGTCCTTGTCTCCATGCCTTAGACCTTGTTTAGACTTTGTTTTTGGCTACTATTAGGGTCATGTCCCAATATTTTATTGATTTTGGATTTTGTAGAGGCTTTATTAGACTACTATGGACTTGGTTTATTTGGTTGGTTGTTTGCCAATGGACGGTTTTTCGGTTACCGGTAGTTGGTATAGACTTATCATTGAATTATTATTAGTTTTATTCTACGCTATCTTGTTATATATTTGAAATTCATCTGACACTTATGGTTGTTGTGCTGGTTAGGCTAGATGAAAAGGTGATCTCTATTCCATGTGGGACTTAAGATACCCGTCATAGCCAGGCCCTGGTTCAAGTCATAAGAAAGTTGGTATCAGAGCCCTAGGTTCATGGTCAATAGTGTGTTCACAAAGTCATGTCAATTAGAGTTTTTTTATGGGTAATTAGTGCACCACACTTATAAGAGAGAGGCTACCAGACATATAAGAATATTTCTTTTTCTTGTTGTTCTATTTTGAGCTATAGTGTAACACCCCAAATCTGGTACCCGGAATGCTACACGGTGCTCATGACCCCGAAGGACCATAAGCTAACTCATGACTGATATCTGTACCTGTATACTACATAATATACTGTATGATTGCGGAAACATGAACTGAAAGGCCATAAGGTTAAGGCTATAACATACTGATAAAGATATAACATCTGAATGAGGTATGAAATACCCAAAACAAAACTGAAATAACATGATAAACTTAACATGATAGTCTGGAAAGCCTCTAATTGACTGAACTGTCTGGATGAGGAGTTGTTGGGACATATCCTTAAATAACTCCAACTAATAAATTACTTAATGAGATAATAAATAAATGATCATGTCCTTGAGAGATGAGGACTCACTACTAACTCTGACTGCTGAGACTGGAATGCTACTGATGCTCTGGATCTCGTGCTTCTGAACCTATGGTATAAGACACCATAGCACAAATACGTTAGTACTTTAAATGTACTAGTATGCATGGATAGTAGGCTGAATGCACGGGGTTCATATGCATGAACAATACTGGATAACTGACTAATATGAACGTGAGAATACATGCATGAATACGTAGTAACTATATCTGATATCGTGATAACATAAATTTACAGATAACTAACATGACTGATAACTGAATTCTGATAACTGATTTAACTGATGACATGGGTGACTGTATCTGACAGTCCTAAATCTAATGAAACTAGCTGAGTTCCATACTTTATCTGAGTTGACTGTATCTAACAGTCCTGAATTCTATAGAGCTATCTAAGTTCTATTACTGAGACTGAATGACTGTATCTGATAATCCTAATTCTGTAACTAAAACTATGGGAAGTAGTTATCTAATCGACATGCCCCTATTACGCCATTATGGCTGAGTTGGGGTCCAATATGTAACCCCAATTGAAAGGGTGTCAATACTATGCCACTGGTAAGGACAAGTTGTGAGTGACCCTCATTTGACAGTGTCCCTAAAAGAGAATGGTGGGGCCCTCATCTGACAGTGCTTATCCACCTTATCAACCCTCATTTGACAGTGTTGATGTCTCAACCTATGCTGGCTACATAGTTCTGGAACGCAAGGATGACTTTTAAGAATCACATCCTCATCTGACAGTGTGTGTTCCCATCCTTGGGTTCACTCGGTGCTAATTTCTACTCCCATCTGAATAGACAGTGAATATGGATTACTGAACTGAACTGGACTGAATTACTAAGTTCCGCTGACTGACAGAATAGTACTAAGATTACTATATTATTAAGTTTTCCTAAGTCACATGACTGACTGAGTTCTATGGATCATGGATTGACTGAGGATATCGTGAAAATATGACACTAAAACTAGGCACACAACTATATTTTTTTGGGTACAAGTACCCCCAGGACTCGATGGAAGGAAACTGACAAGGCATGACATTCTTGAATACATGACTAACATCAACAATATATAATCCATTGAATAAGATATTTCATCATACACTTGGCATACATAACTTATACATGAATGGGGATTTCATAATATCATACTAGTATGACATTTTTCCTTCACATAGGCATTTAATCAAACATGTAGGGAGCATGCTTTGGTTATACAATCATCAACACATGTAATAATCAAGGATACATCAATCAACTTGTAAATTGAAGGGGGTTTATCATGATTATTATGCAAATCATCACATACTAGGGTCAATCAATGGAATATGTAATTTAAAACATGAATCAAAATGACACAACATCATGAACATGAATTTCAATTCAATTTGAAACACGAACATTCACAAATACCTAAATCTTGGATTTTGAAAAGAAATTCTTGAGCTTCATGGGTGAGAGAGACCCATGAATCAACACATGACATACCTTAGTTCTTGATTTAGTGAAGATTGACGGAGAGATTTCTTGAAATTGAATCCCAATTGAAACCCTAGCTTGTTCTTGAGAGAAAATTGAGAGAAACTAGTATATTTTGGGTTCGAAATAGCCGAATCTCGTGTTAAAAGGTTTAAATAGGGATGAAAAATTGACCCTTTTAACCCTGGACGCATCTTTTATTTTCAGCAAAATTTTCCTAAATTGGACCCCTGGCGTGACGTGGTGCTATCGCGCCGTGTTATTGTAATTTGACAACTGGAAAATTGAGGCATGACGCGATGCAGAGCCACCACGTTGCCACTTATTTGTGATCTTGAAGTTTGGTGTGATGTGCCACTATCGCAAACCCCAACTGGAATTTGACAATTGCCATTTTCTCCTGTAGCGCGGCACGCTACTAACTAATATGGCGCTATTTTATGATGGGGACTTGAAATAGTCATAACTTCTTACCTGGTTATCAGATTTAGGAAAATTTTATATTGATGGAAAGCTTATTGAATTTCACACGTCATAAAAAGTAAAAATATTGAAAATTCTCCATGGAATAAACATCATTCAATTTAGAATCCAATACTTGACATTCTTGAGACAAAATTAGTTAGGAAACTTCAGGGTATTACATGTAGAGTCTAAGATCTTGGATTCTTCTAATTCTCGTTTGCTAAATTTTTCAAATCATGCCTCCCAGATGATCTGAAGCTCATGGGAACTTCTCTATTCTACTTGGGGACTCTATTAATGGGACACGCCCTGTTTATGAGGTTCAGACTCGGTTTAGGGGTCCAGCTCCCGATTTTCCTCCTAGAGCTGCAGCAGTTCCCTCTATCCTTCCTCGAGATCCTCAGGGTGATGTGACAAATATTCTAAGTTTTGTTAGTCTATTCATATTTTGGCTCAGCTGGTAGCTTCTTAGTTCGAGCATAGTACTCTATCTTTTGAGGCCACTAAGGTTGGCTAATTAATGAGGTTGAGTCTTCCTAATTTTACTAGTGTAAAGGTTGAGGAAGATTCTCAAGCTTGTATTGATGATATGAAGAAGATTTTTTAGACTATGCATGCATTAGATGTTAAAGGTATGAAGTTTACTGCCTACCGATTGAAGGATGTAGTGTACTAGTGGTACGAAGAGTAGGAATAGTTTTAGGGAGGTGATGCTGAATTTGTACTATAGGGTGACTTTTCTAGTGCCTTTTTAGACCAATTCTTTCCCTGGGAGTTGATGGAGGTAAAAGCGGAGGAATTTGTGAATCTGAGACAAGGTAGGATGTCGGTCAAGGAGTATGCCTTGAAATTCCATTAGCTATCTAGGTATTCTCCTGAGTTGGTGTCTAGCATGAGAACTAGGTATTTTTCTAAGTTTTCTTTTGGATTATCTCATGAGTTAATTCTGGAGAGTAAGTCTGCCTTGCTTAATAAGAATATGGATATTTCTAAACTAGTGGTGTATATACAGCAAGTTGAGGAAGAAAAAAAGAAGCAGGCTGTGATTGGTAAGAGGCAGAGTAAGAAGTTTAGATTTTCTGATCAGGGTGGAGGCTAGTAGCAGAGTGGTAGAGATAGATAAAAGTGGCTTAAGAAGAAATAGGGGAGTTTTGGTTCCTCCTCTATGGCTAGTAATCCTTACCCAAAGTTGTTAGGTGATTATTTCTCTCAGCATGATGGAGGGTACAGAGCACAGGGTACCCAATCTCAGGCTGGTGGGGCTAAGTTTGCTTTATCGTATCCTTCTTCCAGATTTTATGGTCAGCCACACCATGGATAATATGAGAAGGGGAGAAACTGATATTTTAATTATGGTCAGATTAGCCATATACAACATGGTTATTCTTCTAAATTTGCTTTTGGGTCCAATAAGGTTCTTGTTTCCTCTTCATCTTCTTCTTCACTAAGGGGTGCTGCTTTTACTTCTGGTACAGGCACTGGTCGTGATCGCTTATATGCTCTTGCTTCTCGTCTGGACTCTGAGACATCTCCCAATATCGTTACTAGTATGTTGAAACTCTTTTTCCATGATGTGTACTATTTACTTAATCCAGGGTCTACTCTTTCTTATGTGATCCCATTTGTGGCTGTATATTTTAGTTTTTGTCCTGAGTATATTTTAGACCCTTTTGTTGTGTCTATTTTGGTGGGTGACTCTGTGGTTACTATAAGGGTTTATAGAGGTTGTGTGGTATCTATTGGTGGTTGGGAGGCTTTGGTTGATTTGTTTGAATTAGATAATAGTTGATTTTGATATCATATTGGGGATAGATTGGCTTCATTCATGCTATGCTTTTTTAGACTGTCAGATCCGTAAGGTTATCCTTAAATTCCTAAATAAAATGGTTATTAAGTGGGAGGGTGGTTCTCTAGCTCTAAAAGGGAGGTTCATATCATATCTTAGAGCTTAGAGATTGATCTCCAAGGGATGTCTCTATCATCTGGTCTGGGTTAAAGATTTTAGCTTAGAGGGTCCTTTTTTATATTTAGACCTGGTGGTGATGAATTTCTCGAGGTCTTCTCTAAATACTTTCCTGGTATTTCTCCAAAAAAGGAGATTGATTTTGGGATAGATCTTGTCCTGGACACTCATCCTATTTATATTCCCTCATATAGAATAGCTCCGACTGAGTTAAAAGAGTTTAAGGAGCAATTAAAAGATCTTTTAGACAAGGGATTCATCCATTCTAGTGGGTCTTCGTAGGGTGCACCGGTGTTATTCATGCATAAGAATGATGGTTCCTAGTGGGTCTTCGTGGGGTGCACTGATGTTATTCATGCATAAGAAGGATGGTTCTCCTCGAATGTGTATTGACTACCAAAAATTGAATAAGGTGACGATTAAGAGTAACTATCCTCTTTCAAGAATTGATGATCTTTTTTATCAGCTTCAAGGTGCCAAATTCTTCTCTAAAATTAATTTTTGGTTCGGGTATCATCAGTTATAGATTAGGGAGGTAGACATCCCTAAGACAGTTTTCTATACCTGGTATAGGCATTTTGAGTTCTTGGTAAAGTTGTTTGGCTTGACTAATTCCCCTGCAGTTTTCATGGACTTTATGAATAGGGTCTTCCATCAGTTTCTATATTTGTTTGTAATTGTCTTCATTGATGATATTTTGGTATACTCTAAAAGTGAGGAGGATTATGCCGATCACTTCCGCATTGTGTTGCAGACCTTGAAAGATTGATAGTTGTATGCTAAGATCTCTAAATGTGAATTCTAGTTGAACACTATTATATTTCTGGGTCATGTTGTGTCTAGTGAAGGGAGCATGGTGGATCCTCAGAAAGTTGTTGTGGTTAAGAAATGACCAAGACCCACAACGCCAATCGACATCCGAAGCTTCTTGGTTTTAGCTAGTTTTTATAGGAGGTTCATGGAAAGTTTTTCTTCTATTGTTGTTCCATTGACCAAGTTGACTTAGAAGAAGGTAAAGTTCTTGTTATCTGATGCTTTCAAGGGTAGTTTTGAGAAGCTGAAAGATAAGTTGACTTTGGCTTCGGTCTTGACCCTGCCTGAAGGCACTAAAGGTTTCATCGTCTATTGTGATGCATCTCAGGTTGGTTTGGGCTGTGTTTTAATGCAACATTATAAGGTGGTTGCTTATGCCTCTATACAGTTGAAGGTCCATGAGAAGAATTATCTGACTCATGACTTAGAGCTATTGGTTATGGTGTTCACATTAAAAATTTGGCATTATTATCTGTATGGGGTCCATGTTGATATCTATTCTGATCATAAGAGCCTACAGTATGTGTTTACTAAAAAAGAGCTTAATCTCAGGCAAAGTAGGAGGGTTGAGTTGCTGAAGGACTACGATATAAGTCTTAATTATCTTCCACGTAAAGCTAATGTAGTTATTGATACTTTTAGTAGGTTATCCATGGGGAGTCTAGCTTAGGTGGATAAGTATAAGCGGGAGTTGGTGAAGGATATTCACCGTTTGGCTAACCTTAGAGTTTATCTCTTAGACTCTGAGGATGGTGGAGTTTTTGTGCAACAGGTGGCGAAATCGTCCCTTGGTTCAAACATAAAAGAGAAATAGGTATTAGACCCTCTCTTGATAAAAATCAAGGATGATGTGGGTAAGAAGAAGATGATGGCCTTCGAGATCGGTGGTGATGGTATCTTGAGGTACCAAGGGAGGTTGTATGTTCTCGACATTGATGGGTTGAAAGGTAGGATTTTGGACGAGGCCCATGAATCACGGTATATGGTTCATTTTGATTCAACAAAGATGTATCATGATCTCCAAGATATATATTAGTGGAATTATATGAAGCGAGATGTAGCCAATTTTGTGGCTAAGTGTATGGTGTCTCAACAAGTAAAGATGGAGAACATGAGGCCTGGTGAACTAATTCAAGAAATTAAATTGCCGTTGTGGAAATGGGAGATAACTAATATGGATTTTTTTACCAGCCTTCTATGGCGTTGGAATTGATGTGACTCCATTTGGGTCATCGTAGATAGGATTACTAAGTCCGCTCACTTTTTGCCAGTGAGAACTAATTATTCTGTCGAGGACTATGCGAGTTATTCCTTCAAGAGGTTGTAAAGTTGCATGGTGCGCCTGTCTAGATCATTTCAGATTGTGGTACTCAATTTTCATTGTATTTTTTTATTTCAGCATGGTTTGGGGACCAAAGTGAGCCTTACTACTACCTTTCACCAACAGTCAGATGTGTAAGCAGAAAGAACTATTTAGATTTGGAAGATATGTTGCAAACTTGTGTAATCGACTTTAGTGGTAGTTGGTATGACCACTTGCCTCTCATAGAATTTACCAATAATAATAATTACCATTCTAGCATTGGTATGGCCCTGTTTGAGGCATTGTATAGAAGGAGGTGTAGATCTTCTTTTGGGTAATTCAAAGCGGAGATGTTTGGCCCAAAATTTGTTCACCTATTTATGGATAAGGTAAAGGTGATTCGGGATATTCTTAATACTGCCCAAAGTAGCCAAAAGTCCTACGCGGACGTAAGGCGAAGGGACTTGGAATTTGAGGTTAGATATTGGGTGTTCTTAAAAGTATCTCCCATGAAGGAAGTAATGTGGTTTGAGAAGAAAGGAAAGCTCAGTCCCTGGTATGTTGGCCCGTTCTTGGTTTTAAGAAGGGTTGGTAATATCGCGTATGAGTTGGAATTACCTTCTAGCATGAGTTCCATTCATTCGGTATTCTATATGTGCATGTTGCGGAAATGCGCAGGTGATTCTTCATTGGTTGTTCCCTTGGAGAACATTGGTATTTTAGATTTTTTTCCCATGAGCAGGTCTCAGGATCTTGGATCGGCAAGTTTATCAGTTGCGAACAAAAGATATGGCTTCAGTGAAGGTTCTATGGCGGAACCAAAAGTCTGAGGAAGCTATTTGGGATGCCAAAGAGGACATAAAGTCCAAGTATCCATTCCTATTCCTTATTTTGGGAATTCGTGCTTGAGGTATGTGTATATTCTTAACATCCTTATTTTCTGACTTTGTTAAAGGAAAAAAAAGGTGGTTTACTTGGCATCTTTGTTTTCTAACTTGGTTAAAGGTGAGAGTAGATGGGTGTAGAGTTCAAATCATGCTTGTATTGCCTTGTCCCATCATTCTAGGATGAATGATCCTAAGTAGGGGAGACTGAAATACCACAAACTTTGGACCTTGCAAATCTCTTTAGTTCTAAGCTTTCTGATCATCTTACGTCTCACACCATAAGTCATATGGTGTGGTGATGGGTCTAGGGACCCTAGTCGTATGTTTGTCAGTGTTTTGTTGGCCAAGTTTTGTCCTAGTTACGAGAGACACCATACGAGTCGTATGGTCATGTGACGAGGGGTTAGAGTCCAATCATATGTTGTCCATTGTTTATCCCTTGGTATTCTACCTTGGATACGAATAGACCTTATAAATTGTATTATCTAGTGACGAGTGGTACAAAAGAGTCATAAGTTGGACAAAATGTGGTGTCCAACCTTCTATTCTGGTAACGACTTAATGGTACTAGTCATATGATGTGGTGACGAGTTGGAGAGTCAACTCATATCCACCTGTGGGATTTTATAGCTTTTAAGCTGAGGATATTTAGGACATCTTCCACCCAAAGCCCTTAAGACCTCACGTCTTATAACACAAATTAGACATTCATTCTACACTTAGCAAGATTAAAACACTCTCTAAACTCTCTCAAGAAGATTGGTCTAGGGTTTCTTCAAGGTGGTTATCTAGAGTCTTAAAGATTAAATTTTCTCTGTGAATCTTCATAACTCAGGCATGTGACTCTTTCTTCATTGTTAGTTCACTAAAATCATGTATTTTAAACATTATTCATGAGTCATTAAGAGTGGTTTTGAAAACCAAGGTTGAGGGTTTGAATGATTGGTGATTAGGTATTGCTTTCTCATGATTTGAATTATGATTATATATGTTTTGATAATGATTTTGCATATGTGGGTGCACGAGAATTATTGTTTAACAAATGGGTCATGTTTAACCCTAAATTTGTTGGTTTTTGGCTTTAATAATGGTATGTCCTCAACTTGTTTGTGAAAATGCCAATGAGAATGATCTTGTCACGTGTTGAATTGTGTTTTGAATTAAGGCATTGGCCTATGGATGTTAATGATAGGTAAATAGTTTATGTAGGCCTTGTTGATCATAAATTGATTTGAAATACTAATTGGGTTCAATTCCATAAAGGTTGAATTAAATTGATTTCTTTGTTTAGACAATGGGTTCGAGTCCCAAGTTGATTAATAATGGTTATGGCATGTTGTACTCTTGCAAGTGAGGTTGGTATGATGATACCAATGAGATGCCTTTGGTAAGTAATTAGATTAATGGTTGTGTATGTGTAATGAATGTTTTAATCTGGGCTCTAAAGAGGGATGTGCAGCTGGTCCATGAAAATAAAGTCTGAAGGACTAACAATGAAAACCACGCTAGCTAGTGCGGATGTCTATATGATCGGGAGGTTCGAGTCCCCTAAATGAATATATGAATGAGAGGTTTGATTCCCCTATACTATACACATTGGTGCTTAAGTTACCTTGTTTATGCCTGGAGCTTCGAGTCCTACATAAAGGTATATACAAATATGGATATTCTCTGATTCGTGTGGCTACACGCGCTGGGGCCTTTCCAGCTAGGGGAAAGCTGGCCCCATATAGCCCATGAGTTCCTTGTTATATGACATTTATCCTACAAAGGCTAGGTTAAGGTTTTAAAATGCATGCTAAGCCTTGTTCCCTTTCCCTACATGATATATATGTATATATGTGATTGCATACGGTTATTTGACTTGATTTTGAATGATGACATTATTTTATTCCTTTATTCCTGAGATAAATGCTAGCGCTCCAACCGCTAACCGTCTCTGGATGCTATATCCCTACGTGATGCAGGTACTGGAACTTCTTCTATGTTTCCTTTGCAGTGATCAGGTGCTTGAGTTAGTTCGTAAGTTGACATTGAAGTGGTGAGCTTCCATACTTTGGAAGGCTTTATTTCATTGTCCTTGTCCATATGTCTTAGACCTTGTTTAGATTTTATTTTTGGCTACTGTTGGGGGCATGTTCCGATATATTACTGATTTTGGACCTTGTAGAAGCTTTGTTATACTATTGTGGAATTCGGTGGTTTGGTTATTTGTTTGACGACGGATGGTTGTATGGTTTCCGATAGTTGGTATAAACTTATCATTGAATTGTTATTAGTTTTATTCTACGCTATCTTGTTATATGTTCGGAATTCATCCGACACTTGTGGTTGTTGTGCTGGTTAGGCTAGATGAAGGGGGTGATCTCCGGTCAACGTGGGACTTGGAATACTCTTCACGGCCAGGACTTGGTTCGGATCATGAAAATTGAATAATAGTTCGTCAATGATATGAAAGATATGCAAAACAGTCACAATACTTGCATTTTTAATTTCATCAAAATCAACTCCCCCCAGTATTTGCGTTTTTTAATAAATGATTTTCATAGAATTTTCAAACTTTTTTTTGTTTTTGGATTATTGAATCTAATTGATATAGGACAGAATAAAATGAAAATGGTTATGTTATTTAAAATGGATCCTTTTTAAAATGAGTAATATTTTTGGTGGGTCTAATTTGGTGATGTGTACCTCTAATAAGAGGTCACATGACAAATGTGGTTTTACAAAATTATCATTAAAAAATTGTGACATAAATGAGCCTATTTTGTAACAGCAATGACATAAACGAGCCAAACTTTTAACAGATGGCATAAATGAACTATTTCTAATAGTTCAATGGCATATTTGAGTCTTTTTTCCATATACATTTTATCATCCTAGAATCTGAAAAGATTTTTATTTTTTGAATTGATGGGACAACAAGGGATCATTTTTTCACACACTAAGGACTCATTTCATCAATGCACCTTTAATCAAATAACAAAAATGCCCTTATGAGTTACCTCCAAAAGTGATTGTTTATCTTTGCTTTATCTCAACTTGACCTACTGTCCCGCTTCTTCACCACTGTAGTTTTGTTCAAGATGGACCCTACAAGCTTTATTTAATACACTAAAAATAAAAATTTACAATATTATCGAAAGATGGAGATTTAGAACATTTATCAATCATCCATAGAAAAGGTAACTTTATGCTTATCATCCATAGAAAAGGTAACTTTATGCTTTCTTTTATTTTTACATTTTTTGTAGTTACTTTTAAAATTTGTGTATTAATCTTTTATCATATTTATTTTTTTCATTATAATATTTTTGTCCTACTATGATTGCTTTATTCTTATAGAATATGAATATAATAAAAAGTATCTTGTAGAATCATCTTTTGTAATTTTAATTTATTTAAATTTATCTTAGAAATCAGTTTGACTTCATTTTTTTCTCTAGTTTAGCCTTTATGGTTTTCAATAAGGCAGTTTTGGTGAATGTTACAAATGAGTTTTCCATATACTAATTTATTTTTTGTGAATTAAATTAACCCATAATTTTTGTTTTTAGGTCTTATGGCACCACCTACTGTGCATCCGACTTTATTTGTTTCGAGTGTGCTTGTAGGACAGATTAGTCATCATAGTGAAGATATTTGGATTAATGGCATATGTGACACATTGACATGTCGTCGGTATGATGGTGAGTTTTGGGACTACATAAGTAGAAATTCATTACATGAGCGTGTGTGTAGCTATGTAATACCTCATACTTCTACCTAGCTTAAATTCGTCTAAAAAATATCAAAGATTTGTTTTAAAGATGAATCCACTTTTATAAATGTGGAATTTCTAAGATTTACACTTTTTTGAGTGGAAAATTAAATAAGCTTTCCATCGATACCCATTTTATCAAAATCCGATATCGGGGTAGAAAGTTATGATCGAAATACAGAAAGCAGTCAAAACTGTCCAGGTGCGATGGTGAGAGCCGACAGACCGTCGATCTTGCGACGGACCGTCGTCCAAGCCGTTGCAGGGGAGGCAGTGAGACCACATTCTGCCTAAGAACGACGGCTCAGGCCAACAGACCGTCGAGCTAGCGACGGACCATCGTGCAAGCCATCGTAGGAGAGGTAGTGAATCCCTATTCTTCCCAAGTATGACGGTTGAGACCGACTGACCGTCGACCCAGCGATGGACCATCTCACCCACCGTCGCATATTTCGTTCAGTTATTTTTAGTCATTTTTAAAAAGGGCTTTTTGGTCTTACCACCCTTTCTAATACCTAATAATATCAGATCAAGGCTCATAAGTTCATTATCTATCAACAATATCAAATTAGGGTTTTCTCTCAAAGAAAATTCCCAAGAACAAGATCCAAATCCTTTTTCAAGAAATTAAGAGATACAAGTTATTCAAGTCCAAGGACTTCAAGAAAATCACAATCAAGGTATGTCATGTGTTGATTCATGGGTCTCTTTCACCCATGAAACTCAAGAATCTCTCTTCAAAATCCAAGATTTATGTATTTATGAATATTCATGATGTAAATTGAATTGAAATTCATGTTCATGATGTTGTGGGATTTTGATTATGTTTTAAATTACATATTTGAATAATTGACCCTAGTATATGAAGATTTGCATAATAATCATGATAAACCCTTCAAATTAACAAATTTATTTATGCAACCATGATAATTAGATGAATTGATGATGGTATAACCAAAGTATGCTCCCCATGTGTTTGATTAAATTCCTTTGTGAAGGAAAAGTGCCATACTAGTGTGATAATATGAAATCTCCATTCATGTACAAGTTTATATATGTCAAATGTTTGATAAAATGTCTCAATCAATGAATTATGGATACATGTGTAGCTCTTGTGGTGCTTTATAACTTGTATTTTATGAAATCTCCAACTTATTATATTATGGATTGTTGATGTTGGTCATGTATTCAAGAAAGTCATGCTTTGTCGGTTTCTTTCCATCGAGTCTTGGGGGTACTTATACCTAAAAATTATAGTTGTATGTCTAGAGCCAATGTCATGTTTTCATGATATCTTCAGTCAAGCCATGATTCATAGAACTCAGTCCATCATGTGACTCAGGAAAGCTTAAAAATCCAGTATTCCTTAGAAATCTCTGGCAGTTATCAGATCTCAGTAGCATTTCATCAATCCACGGAAATTTAGTTAACTTAGTCCAGTCAGTTTAGTTAATCATGTTTTGCGTCTATTCAGATGGGAGTAGAAATTAGCACCAAGCGAACCCAAGGATGGGAACCCACCTGTTATATGGGGGTGTGAGTCTTAGAAGTAATCTTTGCATTCCAGAACTACATAGACAGCATAGGTTGAGACATCATAGCCTGTTATATGAGGGTAGATGAGGTGGCTTAACCTGTTATATGAGGGTTCCCACCGTTCTCACTAAAGTTACCTATTATATGAGGGTTACTCACAGATTGTCCTTACTAATGGTGCAGTATTGACACCCTTCTAATTGGGGTTATAGATTGGACCCCAACTCAGCTATATTGCATTATTTAGGGCATGTCGTTTAGATGACTGCTTCCAATAATTTCAGTTATAGATCAGGACTGCCAGATACAGTCGTTCAGTCTCAGTAATAGAACTCAAATAGTTTTATAGAATTCAGGACTGTCAGATACAGTTAACGCAGAATAGAACAAAACTCAGATAGTTTCTTCAGAACCTAGACTGTCAAATACAGTCGCTCAGTATCAGTTATCAGTACTCATGTTGGTAGTATTCAGACTCAGTAGTCAGTATTATCATGAATTCAGTTATGGTTATTTATTTATGCATGTATTCTCATATTCATTTTATATAGTCAGTTAGCATTGTTCATGTATTTTAACCCTTTACATTCAGCCTACCTCACTTGCATACCAGTATATTCAATCGTACTGACGCATTTGTGCTATGGTGTTTTATACCATAAGCACGAGCTCCAGAGCATTAGTAGTATTCCAGTCTCGGTAGTCAGAGTTAGCAGTGAGTCCTCATCCTTCGAGGACATGATCATTACTTTATTATTTTATTAATTAATTTATTTTAATAATTGGAGTTAGTTGGGGACATGTCCCATCAACTCCTTATTCAGACAGTTTAGAAGCTTTTATACTAGCATATTTAGACAGTTATTTTAGTTGTTTTGGTACTAATATACCATATCTTCAGATGTTATGTTTTATTATATCTTTGAACCTTATGGTCTTCCAGCCTTTATTTCCGCATTTATACAGTATCTGATGAAGTGTACAGGTACAAATATCAGTCATGGGTTAGCTTATGGTTCTTTGGGATCATGAGCACCGCGTGGCATTCCGGGTACTAGACTCGGGGCGTTACAAACTTGGTATCAGAGCCTAAGGTTAAATAAAGTCCTAGGAAGTCTGAAAGCCGCATCTAGTAGAGTCTTGTGCATGGGTGTGTTGCGCGCCACATTTATGTGCAGGAGTCTATAAGATATTTTAGGAACAGTTTCCCTTCTTTCAGTAGTTATGTCATGCTAGTGAACATAATCTTAAGTCAATCTCTTAGTCTATTCTATTTCTTCCTTTCTTCTACAGAACATGCCTCCTAAAAGAAGAAATGGAAATTAGCCAGCCCCTCAGCTCGAAGATCCTTTGGGCGAACATGTCTCTTATCCAGAGTTTAGAGCTACATTTACTACTCTTGCTCAGTCAGTTGCTGCTCAAAATGAATGACCAGCTATTGTTCCGGCCAATCCAGTGGCCAATTCAGCTGCAGCCAGGATTCAGGACTTCACTCGAATGAATCCTTCATTCTTTCTTGGGTCTAAGTCAGATGAGGACCCTCAGGAATTCATCGATCAAGTTTGGAAGGTTACAGACATCATGGGGGTGTCATCTGTTGAGAGTGATAAGCTAGCTGCATATCAGCTGTAGTTGTTGCTCACACTTGGTTTAAACAGTGGAAGTCAGAAAAGCCAGATAACCTATTGAGTGTTAGGAGTTTGTCACCGCATTCTTAGATAGATTTTTTCCCCAAGAACTGAGAGAGGATAAGGTGTTAGAATTTATCAACCTCAGGTAGCGCAACATAACGGTGAAAGAGTATTCTCTTAAGTTTACTCAATTAGCTAGATATGCCTCTTATGTGGCTGCAGACAACAGAGCCAAGATGAGTAAGTTTATTTTGGGGGTGAATGATAGTATGGTAAATGAGTGTAGGTCTACGATGTTAAATAGTGACATGACTTTAGCCAGGCTTATGATGCATGCTCAACAGATAGAAGAGCAGAAGATTAAGATAAGGGAGAAGCAGAATAAGAAAAAAAGGACAGGTAGTTTCAACTTTGCTCAGCCCAAATCAGAAGGAGGAAACCGTTCTCAGTTTCATCCTAAGTCATCAATTTTAGCTTCTTCTTCAGCTAGCGCTCTAGCTTCTAAGTTCAAAGATAGCAACAGTGATAGAGCGCCAGGCTCTAAGTCTCAGGCAGTGATAGCAGTACCCGCATCTATCCTCTTTGCCAGACTGGCAAGCACTATTAGGATATTTGCAGAGCTGGCAGTGGTATTTGTTTTGGATGTGGCAAGCCAGGCCACAGAGTCAGAGATTATCCTTATCTAGGTCCTCAAAGTCAGCAAATCCGTTCCTCAGCTCGGTCCGGTCACCTAAACTAGCAGGGTGCCATCTCCAGCACTACTAGTGGACAACGCCCAAACAGACTCTATGCTCTTAAATCCCAACAGGATTAGGAAAATTTTCCTGATGTAGTTACTGGTATTTTACAGATCTTTTATGTATATGTTTACGCTTTGCTAGATCTAGGAGATTCTTTGTCTTTTATTACTCCCCATATAGCAGTTAATTTCAGAGTCAGTCCCGAAATTCTAGCAGAGCCCTTCTCAGTCTCTACCCTAGTGGGTAAAATCATCATAGCTCAATGGGTATACAGGAAATGTCCGATTATGTTATCTTAGAAAGTTACTTCAACAGACTTAGTCGAATTAGAGATGACTGATTTTAATATCATTCTCGGCATAGATTAGCTTCATTCATACTATGCCATAGCCGACTGCAGAAACAGAGTGGTCTAATTTCAGTTTTCGAATGAATTTGTCCTAGAGTGAAGGGGTAGTACTTCAGCTTTCAGTGGTCAGCTTATTTCCTATCATTTCGTTCTAGTTAAGGACACTAGTTCTAAAACTCCCAGTCTTGATTCAGTCCTAGTTATGAATGAATATCCGGATATCTTTCCTGAAGATCTTCCAGGAATTCCTCCCGAAAGGGAAACAGACTTCTGTATTGATTTTTTTCCAGATATTCAGCCTATCTCTATTCTTCCATACAGAATGGCACCAGTGGAACTCAAAGAATTGAAAGAGCAGTTGAAGGATCTCTTAGATAAGGGATTCATCAGGCCCAGTGTTTCCCCGTGGGGTGCACCAGTCTTATTCATGCGCAAGAAAGACGATTCTCTCAGAATGTGCATTAATTACCGTTATCTCAATAAAGTCACAGTTAAGAACAAGTATCATCTTCCCAGAATTGATTACTTGTTTGACCAACTTTAGGGTGCTAGTTATTTCTCTAAGATAGACCTCAGATCCAACTATCATCAGCTTAGAGTCAGAGAATGTGACATTCCAAAAATAACCTTCCGTACTCATTATGATCACTTCAAATTCTTGGTCATGTCCTTTGGTCTTACCAATGCCTTACTAGCTTTCATGGACTTGATGAACTGGGTGTTCAAGCAGTACTTAGATATATTCATCATAATCTTCATAGATGATATTTTGTTCTATTCCTGCAGTGAGCATGATTATGCAGACTATCTCAGAATTGTACTTTGAACCCTTAGAGATCATCAACTATTCACAAAATTTAGTAAGTGTGAGTTTTGGCTAAGGTCAGTAGCATTCCTTGGTCATATCATTTTCGGTGATGGCATTAGAGTAGATCCTCAAAAGACCAAAGCAGTAAGAAACTAGCCTCGCACTATCTCTCCATCAGACATTAGGAGTTTCTTAGGTTTGGTTGGCTATTACAAATGGTTTGTTGAGGGATTTTTTTCTATTGCATCCCCTATGTCCAGATTGACTCAGAAGAAAGTTAAGTTTCAATGTTTTGATCCTTGCGAGAAGAGTTTTTAGGAGTTAAAGACTCGACTCACCTCATCTCTAGTCTTAGCTCTTCCAGATGGTCCAGATGGGTTCGTAGTGTATTGTGATTCATCCATAGTAGGTTTGGGTTATGTCCTCATGCAGCATGGTAAGGTCATAGTCTACACCTCCAAATAGCTGAAACCCCATAAGAAGAATTATCTGACTCATGATCTTGAGTTAGCAGCCATAGTTTTTGCCTTAAATATTTGGAGGCATTATCTATACAGGGTTCATGTAGATATGGTCACAGATCATAAGAGACTTCAGTATGTCTTTTCTCATACAAATCTTAATCTTTATCAGAAAAGGTGGTTAGAGCTCTTAAAAAATTATGACATGAGTGTCCTTTATCATCCGGGCAAGGCCAACGCTGTGGCCGATACTCTCAGTAGACTATCTATGGGTAGTGTTTCTCATGTTGAAGATAGTAATAAAAAGCTAGCTCAAGAAGTCCATCATCTTACCTAACTAGGCATTCGCTTAGTCAATACAGAAGAGGGTTATATATGGGTTCAGAGTAGTTCAGAATCATCTCTAGTTTCCTAGGTGAAAGAAAATCAAGATAGAGATCCCAGTCTAGTCAAGTTGAAAGAGTCAGTCAACAATCAGAAAATAGAGGTTTTCTCCTAAGAAGGAGATGGTGTTCTACGTTGTCAGGGTCATCTGTGTGTTCCATGTGTAGATGACTTAAGGTAGCGAATTCTTGTAGAAGCGCGTGGTGTGCGCTACTCTATTCATCCAGGGGCCATAAAGATGTACCGTGACTTATGGGAGATATATTGGTAGAGTGGGATAAAGAGAGATGTTGCAGAGTTTGTGGCTAAGTGCTTTACATGTCAGCAGGTTAAGATAGAGCATCAGAATCCTAGTAGGTCCATGCAGGAGTTCAGTATTCGTACTTGGAAGTGGGAAGAAGTGAACATGGACTTTGTAACGGGGTTTCCTCATACTCATTGCCAACATGATTTAGTCTGGGTCATTGTAGATAGAATGACCAAGTCAGCTTATTTTCTTCTAGTCCATACCTCTTATTCAGCCAAGGATTACGCCAAACTGTACATCAGATAGTTGGTCAGATTACTTGGTGTTTTGTTATCTATTATCTTAGACAGAGGTACCTAGTTCACCTCACATTTCTGGAAATCATTCCAAAAGGGCCTTGGTACCCAAGTTCATCTCAGTACAACCTTTCATCCCCAGACAGATGGTCAAGCAGAAAGAACTATTCGAACTTTAGAAGATATTCTAAGGGCGTGTGCAATTGATTTCAAGGGTAGTTGGGATGACTACTTGCCTTTGATTGGGTTTGCATACAACAACATCTATCATTCCTTTATTCAGATGGCTCTATTCGAAGCCATCTATGGTAGGAGATGCAGATCTCCAGTTGGTTGGTTCGAAGTTAGTGAGACTTCAGTTATAGGGCCTGACTTAGTATTCGATGCCTTAGAAAAAGTCCAGTTGATCAGAGAAAGACTTTAGGCTTCCCAGAGCCGATAGAAGTCTTATACAGATGTGCACAAAAAGGATCTCGAGTTTGAGATTGATGACTATGTCCATCTCAAGATCTCTCCCATGAAGGGAGTGAAGAAATTCGACAAGAAGAGAAAGATTAGTCCCCAATATGTCGGTCCCTTCAAAATTCTTAGTCGCTTCTACAGCGTAGCTTATGAGCTTGAATTGCCTTCAGATCTAGCCCCAGTCCATCCAGTCTTCCATGTCTCTTTGCTCAAGAAGTGCATAGGTGACACAGTAGTTGTAGTCCCTATTCAGAGCATAGATGTTTAGAATGGACTCTCTTATGAAGAGATTCCAGTCAAAATTCTTGACTATCAGACTCGTAGGATGAGGAACAAAGAAGTCCCTCTAGTCCAAGTTCTTTGGTAGAATCAGTCTGTTGAGGGATCTACTTGGGAAGAAAAAGCAGACATGCGAATCAAGTACCCTTACCTCTTCTCCGCTAACTCAGATCTAGCTCAAGGTAACAGTCCTCCTTAAGCTTTTCAGTTTCATGTTCAGATTTCAATTATAAACTTGTATACAATTCATGCTTAGA
The DNA here is from genome assembly GCF_002878395.1 of Capsicum annuum. Taxonomy (NCBI): domain Eukaryota; kingdom Viridiplantae; phylum Streptophyta; class Magnoliopsida; order Solanales; family Solanaceae; genus Capsicum; species Capsicum annuum. Next base: position 39,095,953 of record NC_061113.1, on the reverse strand, counting down.
ATTCTATTATAAACTTGGTATTAAATACTATTTCATATTTAGTCATGCATTCATGCACCAGTTCAGTCATATAATCATGCATCAGATATGAATTCTCATTTTGAGAAACTTAGTTCCTTAGAACACCCAGTCATGCATTCATGAATCAGTTACCCATGGATCAGATATGTGTGTTCAGTATGATATATTCAACTATCAGTCATGAAATCATGTTCCAGTCATTCATGTTTAGTATGTACGTCATTTTGTCTTTCTCTTCTCTCGCTCAGTCTCATTTGAGGATGAATGTTATCAAGGGGGAGATATTGTAATACCCCGTACTTCTACCTAGCTTAAATTCTTTCTAAAAATGTCAAAGACTTGTTTTAAATATGAATTCACTTTTATACACATGGAATTTCTAAGATTTTCACTTCTTGTTGAGTGGGAAATTTAATAAGCTTTCCATCGATACCTATTTCATCAAAATACGGTATCGAGGTAGAAAGTTATAGCTGAAATACAGAAAGCAGTCAAAACTGCCTAGGTGCGATGGTGAGAGCCGACAGACCATCGCCCAAGCCGTTGCAGCGAAGACAGTGAGACCACATTCTACCTAAGAGCGATGGCTCAGACTGACAGACCGTCGAGATAGCGACAGACCATCACACAAGCTGACATAGGAGAGGTAGTGAACCCCTATTCTGCCCAGGTACGATGGTCAGGACCGACGGACCGTTGACCCAGCGATATACCGTCGCACCCACCGTCACATAATTCGTTCAGTTATTTCAAGTCATTTTTTAAAAAGGGATTTTTGGTATTTTACCACCCTTTCTAATACCTAATAATATCAGATCAAGGCTCATAAGTTCATTATCCATCTACAATATCAAATTAGAGTTTTCTCTCAAAGATAATCCATAAGAATAAGATCCAAATCCTTCTTCAAGAAACTAAGAGATACAAGTTCTTCAAGTCCATGGACTTCAAGAAACTCACAATCAAGGTATGTTATGTGTTGATTCATAGGTCCCTTTCACCCATGAAGCTCAAGAATCTCTCTTCAAAATCTAAGATTTGTGTATTTATGAACGTTTATGATGTAAATTGAATTGAAACATATGTTCATGATGTTGTGGGGGTTTTGATTCATGTTTTAAATTACATATTCCAATGATTGACCCTAGTATATGAAGATTTGCATAATAATCATGATAAACCCTTCAAATTAGCAAATTTATTTATGCAACCATGACAATTAGATGTATTGATGATGGTATAACCAAAGTATTCTCCCCATGTGTTTGATTAAATTCCTATGTGAAAGAAAAGTGTCATACTAGTGTGATAATATGAAATCCCCCTTCATGTACAAGTTTATGCATGTCAAATGTTTGATGAAATGTCTTAGTTAGTGAATTATGGATACATGTGTAGCCCTTGTGGTGCTTTAGAACTTGTACTTCATGAAATATCTAACTTATTATATTATGGATTGTTGATGTTCATGTATTCAAGAAAGTCATGCTTTGTCGGTTTCTTTCCATCGAGTCCTGGGGGTAATTATACCCAAAAAATATAGTTGTCTGCCTAGAGACAGTGTCATGTTTTCACGATATCCTTAGTCAATCCATGATCCATAGAACTTAGTCAGTCATGTGACTCAGGAAAGCTCAGAAATCCAGTAATCTTAGAAATCTCAAACAGTTATCAGATCTCAGTAGCATTCCGTTAGTCCACAAAACTTTAGTTAACTTACTCCAGTCAGTTCAGTTAATCATGTCCAGTGTCTTTTTAGATGGGAGTAAAAATTAGCACCGAGCAAACCCAAGGATAGGAACCCATCTGTTATATGAGGGTGTGAGTCTTAGAAGCAATCCTTACATTCCAGAACTATGTAGCCAACATAGATTGAGCCATCATAGCCTGTTATATGAGGGTAGATAAGGTGGCTTAACCTGTTATATGAGGGTTCCCACCGTTCTCACTAAAGTTACCTGTTATATGAGGGTTACTCACACATTTTCCTTACTAGTGGTGCGGTATTGACACCCTTCCAATTGGAGTTACAAATTAGACCCCAACTCAGCTATATTGCATTATTTAGGGCATGTCATTCAGATGACTACTTTCTGTAGTTTTAATTACAGATTAGGACTATCAGATACAACCATTCAGTCTCAATAATAGAACACAGATAGTTCTATGGAATTCAGGACTGTCAAATACAGTCAACTCAAAATAGAATGAAACTTAGCTAGTTGCATCAGAACCTAAACTGTTAGATACAGTTTCTTAGTATCAGTTATCAGTGCTCATGTTAGCAGTATTCAGACTCAGTGGTCAGTATTATCATGAATTCAATTATAGTCATTTATTTATGCATGTATTATTATGTTCATATTGTATAGTCAGTTAGCATTATTCATGTATTTGAACCCTCTGCATTCAGCCTACCTCACATGCATACTAGTACATTCAATCGTACTGACGCATTGGCATTATGGTGTTTTATACCATAGGTTCAGAAGTAGGAGCTCCAGAGCATCAGTAGCATTCCAGTCTCAGCTAGTGAGTCCTCATCCTTTGAGGACATAAATATTACTTTATTATCTCATTAATTAATTTATATCAGTAGTTGGAGTTAGTTGGGGACATGTCCTATCAACTCCTTATTCAAACAGTTTAGAGGCTTTTAGACTAGCATGTTTAGACAGTTATTTAAGTTGTTTTGGTATTGATATACCATATTTTTAGATGTTATGTTTTGTCAGATCTTTGAACCTTATGGCCTTTCTGCCTTTATTTCCGCATTTATACAGTATATTATGCAGTGTACAGGTACAAATATTGGTCATGGGTTACCTTATGGTCCTTCGGGATCATGAGCATCGTGTGGCGTTCTGGGTACTAGACTCAGGGCATTACAAGTTACTTGATCGATGCTGGATTTTATGGTATATATGCAGCTGGACACACGCCACTTGATCATGCTATAATCACTACGTTAGTAGAAAGACGACGACTAGAAATACACATATTCCATCTTAACTTTAGGGAGGCCACAATTGCGTTGAAAGATATAGCTATGTTATATGGGTTGCCAGTCGATGGATTACCTGTGATGGGAATAGATCTTACCTTGGACCCTACGGAGTGGGAAACACATATGGTAGATGTTCTTTGTTGTGCACCGGTAGATATTGATCGAGAAATTTAGGATGGTAGATTTCTTATGACTTCTTTGATTAAAAGTATTACAAATCTTCCTCTGATTACTAATGACAGTCGTGATGTTAATGTTCAACAATGAGTGCATTTGTACTTGTTGTGGATCATTGGAGGCATTTTTGTCATGATATATTGGTTAACAAAGTTATGTTTATGTTTCTAAATTTTCTCGCGTAATTGTCCAAAGTTGGTTAATAAGTTGGGTGTGCAACAACACTTACAATACTTTATAGATGTCTTTGTCGTGCATCACAAAAGGGGATTAGAGTTATTGGCGGTTTTTTACCCTTACTTTAGGTTAGATTAATTTATTTTCTTAAAGTAATACATTTTTAGTATTTGCTTATTGTATTTTTATGTGAAGGTATGGATATATGAGAGGATTTTGCCTCTTAGGCCACAGAGAGATTCAAATTTTCTAGTTGACGAGTAGCTTATTTCTACCCTTTTAGGACCGCCTCATGCTCATGTATGGTCTAATGGGTTATGCCACAATATAGAAGCACCTCACCTATTATATTATTTCGTGATCAACTGGATTTACTTATAGAAAATCTGATATTTTTTTTCTACTTTTGAATAATAGTTTTCTGCCTTATTTTAATTTTTTAAGTTGTAAAAACTAACTAATTTATACATATATAATTTGCATGGCATCCATACAACGTTGATATTTTTGCTACATTATCAAATTACAGTATGAACGGTTCTAGTGTTTGGCATGCTACTATACCCGTAATAGCTTGGGATGCAATTCAGTGGCACTATCCAAATAGGGTACTATGTCAGTTTAAATTAATTCACATATTTCATGTAGAATATATGGGATTTCAAACATTTTCAGTTTTATAGGAGAGGTAGAACTAACTTTAATTTGCATTATTTCATTATTAAAGAGGTTCAAATTTGGGGGGATAGAAGTCAATGAGTATGTCCAGTGGTATAACATGATTACTTAACATTTGATCAATAATTCGGCTCATCAATTTAGACAGGGTTATCAGAGTTTTGCAGGAAAATACAAAATTTGGTACAACACTACCTTGTAGTTATCTCCATAATAATGCTTTACTTTTAGCTTCCTTAGGTAACTTCTGATAGGATATAAAGTTATGTGTAATGTGACAATATAAAATATACTTTTTCTATAAATCACTCTATTTTAGATTTTGATGTAATTTTCATCTGACTGATATGCATCATTTAGAGAGTTACTGTGAGAATTGTCATTCGCATGAGTATCAACATAGGCATCAACTTCTTTCCTAGCTTGTATTTCAGAAACTCTTTGAATCTCCAGAATCTGAGGTAAACTAATAGTTCCTTCACCATCTCTAAAATCATAATAATGATAATTATCAACATCAAAATTTGTACCAAAATCAGGACATCAATGACCATCATTACTGAATGAAATATCAACTTTTGGTGTTATACTCTGTGACACGAAACTCATAAAACTTTGAAATTCTTAAAAACCACTTGTCATATTTGTAGATGGTTCATAAAAATTAGGAGAGGGGTCATTACGATTCAAAGAGGGTGTAACAAAATTAAAAGAGGGAGAATTTAAATTATGCATAGGTTGAACAATAGCTAATGCTTTTGTTTTAATATACATCTCCAACAAATCAAGATTTATCATATAACACACCATATCAGGCGCCACTATAAATTATTGCAATGACTCATTATCAAGTATGAGAATTTCATAATAATGAGCATTACCCTGCACAGTTGATAATGACCATCTGTCCGAAATAATAAGCTTTATCTCATTTAGATTAGTTTTCATTTTAATATGTAAGTTTCTTACTATACAATCATACTCAACATTTAGAAGAAGTTTAACAACTGTACAAGCACCACAACTATATCTAACCGTATCAGATTCATATATGACATCGCTGTCCTAATATAATGCAACTCGAACACGACGCTCATTCGACCTTTTTAAACTTGCTAAAATAACTTTTGTTGTCAATAAATTATTTACTCAATAGGGAGAGTAATATACTAAGAAAAAATCACTAACCTTTTTTACTCCAATTCAGATTGAAGGATGCATCAACTATAAAGTACAATATTTTTTTATGAATTTAGTAATATATATGGCAATGAAGAGCATGTCTATAAATAGATAAACAGAAATAAGTTTGAAGGTATAGAAAAATATCTGTGGAGAAAACTCTTTACTTAAGAGTGTATGTCTAATTTTCTTGAAGGTGTATTGCTCATATGAGCTTTTAGGGTTTGAAAAAGCTATCCTTTTTTGTTCCATCAATTCAGAAAATGACAACTTTTTTCAGATATTTGGACAACAAAATTAATATCAAAGGCTTATGACCCTAATGAGCCTTTCTTTAAAATTTTAAAAAAATAACCTCATTGAAGGCTCGTGACAGTAGAGCACTTTTTGTGTAAATATTACTTAACGATTCCTTGGTTTTGAACTTGAAAATTGCACATTGAAGATGCTCTCCTACCATACATTTTTATCTTTTTGGTCATGAAAAATCTGACAAACCCATTTGTTAGAATTTTTCCGCATTCAATACCATTTTGATCCAAAATTCCTATTTCATTGTATGTAATAATTAACAAAAAATCTGTCAAAGTTTATATTTCCTCCATTTTATTTTATGAATCAACCATTTTCTTTATAATCCGTCCCAAAAAAAGTCAACTTTCCTTATTTGACAACTATTTAATGACATTATTTTTATTTTGTTCTTGTCCCACTTAATAAGAAAAGACAATTAAAAAGTAAACATTAAAGTGACATTAAAATAGAAAATTTTGTAAATCTTATTAATTCATTATTTATTTCTTAAATTTCATATCTGATTAAATGGCAATACATAAAATAGAATGGAGGGATTAACACAAATATCTACTCATGTGTCTATTCTTTCCACCACATACCCATTAAATTACATTTCAGGAACTGATGATGTTTCTAGAATTAATAAATTAAAATATCTTTTGTGCTTAAATTTTCATTTGGCATAAGTATCTATTTTCATGATCCAAAAACTAGGGTCGTGATGGCACTTGTCGCGGCGTACCTTGACAAGTAAGCCTATCATCCAAATTGATACGAAATGAGAAAAAGACAAAAATATCCCAAGGTAAGGCTTCTATAATGAAGCCAAATCATAAAAATAATCATAAAAATGCGGAAAGAACTTATCCAAAATATCAATCATGCCCAAAACCAGGTGTTAATAGCTTAAGAACTACTAATACAATTCAAGAGTCAAATGCATCAAAAAATAACCACAAATAAATAATATCTATCTTTGAATACTAATAAAGACATAACTACTGTGGAAATATAGAGGTGAACTTCGGATGCATGAATGTCCAACTGCTACCTTGGAAGCTCCAACAATCATCCGAGTCAAGCAAGCTGAGGCGCACTCGAGCTGGACCTACACCGAAAGGGCGTAGTAGGCATGAGTAAGATCCACTTGTACTCAGTAGGTAACATAGGCCGACCAAGAAAATTGGTAAATAAAGCATACAAATATACACTAAGGGAACGTCACCTGCAATCAGAAAATATCCCACAACGATAGCCCACACCGTTTGCACTGATAGTTCTAATATATCTCACATATATTCCAATATCACACTAAGATAAAACAAAAGTACGTATTATATCACATATAAAAAGAATAAGGGAAACATGTGTAAGACCCCGCAAAATTACTAGCTTAATTCAGTCCTTTAAGCTTGTTAAGGTGTCCCAGACTTAGAATATATTAGCTAAGTATTCAGACTTAGTGCTATTTTAGCCTTCAAAAGTTTGAAATACTATTTTAAGAGTTTACATCCATTAAATGTTGATATTCAAGTTAATTCATTATTAGGAAGGTCAATAGGTATTCCCGAACAAGTTTTGGAGTTTTCGGACCTTGTTTAGACCATGTTTGAGTACCCAAAATAGTGGGTCAATGCGATCTTGATGCATCACGTCGACCATTACGTCGATGGATGATTTTTCCCCCAGCTTCAATGCCATTCTAGTGAGCCAATATAGACTCAATGTGGCGCGTTGGTAATCGCATCGATGCCAGCGACACGGCACGTCGGTCTACGCAACAAGACGTTCAGTTTCACTCATTAAAAATAGCATCCAGAAGGGGTATTTGGAATATTTTCTCACTTCTACCCAGCCCCTAAAATACGAAATTCAGCCCCTACAAAGCAAGTGACACCCCTTTTCTCTCAAATTGCTCTCAATAAAAACCCTAAAACATCAATTTAAAGATCAATTCTCAAAGAAACTCGATCAATCTTCAAGAATCCAAGAAGTAAGGTATGTGAAGTGTTCATCCAAGGGTTCCTTCCACCCTTGGAATCCAAGAAACTATTTTTAAACTTCAAGTATATGAATTTCATGAATTTGGGTTTGATAATATCCATATTTATAATTATTAATTGGGTTTCAAATCTATGTTTCAAGATAAATTTCATGTGGGGTTAATTGATTTATATGTGTTATCATGTGAGATCATGCTAAAGCCTTCAAATTGTGAATTTAATATTTGGAATGGTGTGCTCACGTGTTGATTTGTATTATGTACATATTTTATGCCTTTCAAGTGATTGATGAATTATTCATGTGAGTTAAATAGTGGAATATTATCATAGTAACATGTATACAAGTCCATTCCATGCAATTATTTGATAAAATTCCTCTATAGGTGCATTGTGAACATGTGAGCATTTTTATGCTATGCAAAACTATTTTATGATTTACTTTTCATGCTATCGAGTCCTGGGGGTATTTAATACCTGAAAATCTAGCTATGTACTTAGAGCCAGTGTCAGTTACGAAGTAACATCAGTAGTGACTCAATCAATAGAACTCAGTCAATTATCGAAACTCATAAAATCTCAATAGTATTCGTAATTCCGTCATAGTACTCAGTTTAGACCTCAGTAGTACTCTGTGCTTAGTTAGTTAATAGAATTCAATAGTATTGCATCAGTCCATGGAACTCAGTGAATTCAATTTAGTTCAGTCAAACAGTAATATCAGTAACAGTTCAGTCCAGCCTAGTACAGGCTAGAAATCAGTTCAGTGTCCATTTAGTTGGGAGTAGGATTTAGCACCGAGCAAACCCAGGGATGGGGGCATTCCTGTCAGCAGAGGGTTTGACCCTTACTAGCAATCCCTGTATTACAGAACTACGTAGCCAGCGTAGGTTGAGATATCTTTCTGCCAGATATTATGAGGGTTGATACATCTCATTTGAGTTTTTCTACCAGGGAGGGTTGACGAAAGAGCTTCATGTCAGAGAGGGTTAAGTCACAGCTTGTCTCTACCCATGGAACGGTATTGACACCCTTCTACTGGGGTTATAGGTTGACCCCAATTATATTAGAGAAGGGTATGTCGGTTAGATGATTACCTCCCCGCATTCTCAGTTTCAGTCTCATTCTCAGAATAGAACTAAGTTTAGTTCTACAGAATTCAGAACTATTAGATACAGTTATTCAGTTATCAAAAATATAGTATCAGTAAAATCAGTATCAGTTAGTTAGTATTCAGACTTAATTTTTAGTATTTGTCACGATCTTTGTTATATTATACGTATTCATACATGTACTCTCATTTAGTCATACTCATGTTATTCAGATATTATTGTTCATGCAGATGAACCTAGGCATTTTAGCCTATCTCACTAAGCATACCAATACATTCAAATTCTTGACACAAGATTTCTTTTGCGCTATGATATCTAATATCATAGGTTCAGGCACACGGGATCCCGAGCACCCTTAGCAGTTCAAATTCTCAGCATACAAAGTTAGTGGTGAGTCCTCATAGTTCAAGGACGTGATTATTATTTCAGCATTTCAATTTATTTTCAGTAGTCGTAGTTAGTTGGGGACTTGTCCCATCAACTCTACAGTTTAGATAGATAGAGGCTTTTTTGTACTAGAGTATTTTTAGACAGTTGTTCAGTATTTCAGTATTAATGATAAATTTTGGTATTATGATATCGTAATCAGTATTTATTTATAGATTTGAACCTTATAGTAAGTTTTTGCCCTATTTCCACAACTATTTACAGTATTATTACTCAATTATTGCTGCAGGTACTAGTCATGGGTTTGCTTATGATCCTTCGGTATTATGAGCACCGTGTGGAATCTGGGGTATAGACTCGGGGTATTACAAACTTAGTATCAGATCCTAAGGTTCAACAGTGTCCTAGGAAGTCTGAAAGCCGCATTTAGTAGAGTTTTGTGCATAGGTGTGTTGCGCGCTACACTTATGGACAGAAGGCTACAAGATATTTTAGGAAAAGTTTTCCTTCTTTAAGTAATCATGTCATGCGAGTGGGTACAAGCTCAAGTTAAACTATCAGTCTAATTAATCTCATCCTTATGCTTCCAAAACATGACTTCCAGAGAAGTTAACAAAAAAAGTAATGAAAATCAGTCAGCCCCTCCGCCCGTTCAGGAAGATCCCCTGAATGAGAATGTCTCCTACTATAAATTTAGAGCAACTTTCACTGCCTTATCATATTCAATAGCTGCTCAGAATAATCAGCTGGCCATTATCCAATCAAGGATTATGTATCATGCTCTGCAGAATGGGGAAAAGAGGCATTGGAAGAAGGGAGAAAGAATAAGAGTGCTAGAATACCTAGGCCAAAAAGTGGCCGAACAAATCCTCTCTGCCAGTAGTGTGGCAGAAACCATCAAGGTGTCTGCAGATCTGGCAATGATGTGTGCTTTAGATATGGCAAGCCATGCCACAAAGTCAGATAGTATCATCAGGTTAGTTCACAGAGTCAGCATACCCATCCCCCAGCTCAGTCCAATCTCCTAAATCAGCAGGGTGCCTCTTTCAGTGCCACCAGTGGGCAACACCCAAATAGACTCTATGCTCTCTAATCCTGACAAGATCAGGAAAGTCTCTTAATGTGGTCACTGGTAAGTTACAAGTTTATCATTTGTATGTTTACGCTTTGCTAGATCTAGGAGCTTTTTTGTCCTTTGTTACTTCATACATAGAAGTTGATTTCGGAGTCAGTCCCAAAATTCTAGCAGAGCCTTTCTCAGTCTCTACCTCAGTGGGTAAATCCATCATAGCTAGGTGGGTATACAGGAACGTCCGTTTATGATATCTTAGAAAGTCACTTCAACAGACTCAGTCGAATTAGAGATGACTAATTTTAATGTCGTTCTCGGCATGGCTTGGCTTCATTCTTGCTACACCTCAGTCGACTACAGAAATAGAATTTTCTAGTTTTAGTTTTCGAATGAACCCATCCTAGAGTGGAGGGTTAGTACTTCAGCACTTTGGGGTCAGCTTGTTTCTTACCTTCGGGCAAGAAAAATAATATCTAAAGAATGTGTCTACCATCTCGTTTGAGTCCAGGACTCTAGTTCAGAAACCCCTACTCTTGAATCAGCATAGGTACCATATGAATTCCCAGATGTGTTTCCCAAAGATCTTCCCAAAGTTTCTCCCTAAAGGAAAATTAATTTTAGAATTGATCTTCTCCCAGATACTCAACCTATATCTATCCTTCTATATAGAATGGCTCCAGTAAAACTCAGAGAATTGAAGAAATAGTTAAAATATCTCTTAGATAAGGGATTTATCAGATCTAATGTTTCCCCGTGGGGCACACCAGTATTATTTATGTGTAAGAAAGACAGTTCTCTCAGAATGTATATAGATTACCGTCTGTTAAATAAAATCACGATCAAGAACGAGTATCCACTTTCCAAAATCAATGACTTGTTTGACCAACTTCAGGGTGCCAGCTATTTCTCTAAGATAGACCTCAAATTAGGCTATCAGTAGCTTAGAGTCATAGAATGTGATATCTCGAAGACAGCCTTTAGAACTCAGTATGGTCACTTCAAATTCTGAGTCATGTCCTTTGGTCTTACTAATGCCTCAGCAGTTTTCATGGACTTCATGAATCGTGTGCTCAAGCAGTACTCGTACATGTTTGTTATAGTCTTCATCAATGGCATTCTTGTCTATAGCAAACCCATCAATTATCATGAAATCTATTTATGTCTTATATGTCTACGCTATGATCATAGCCTATATTTGTGCACATCAGCAAAAATCATACATGATTATAGTTTCTAGTATAAAGGGTTCCAGTTCACTCAGTATCATGAATTATGTTCCATAAATACCGAAACTCCAGACTCAGGTCATGCAGCTCATGACTAATGTGCCTATGTCATGCTTTACAGTATGTTCAGTTTATATAACCTATGCTCCGCACCTAATGATCAGCTAAAACTCAAATTATTTCAAGTATATTCTCGGTTTAGATCTCTTAGTGAACCTATGGTTTTGATATTCAATCCATCAGGCCTCAGTTACAATGTCAGTTCAACATTCAGTACTCAGTAACTAGTATTTAGTCTCAAAATTTAGTAAAGAACTCAGATAGTTCTACCACGGATATCAGTATCAATTACTTAGCTATCAAAATTTAGTACTTCAGTTATAATCTTAGATATCAGTTACTAAGTTATTAAAACTTTGTATTCAGTTCTAGTATGAGTCTCAATTACAGTCTCAGTTACCGCTTTAGTTACAGTCCCCATCCAACAATCAGATCGTAACTCAGTTCAATTTTAGATTTGCTTGACCATAGTGTACATTTATCAGTTATTCAGTTATCAGTATTTCAGTACCTCAGCTTACATACTATTTTAGAATTATGTTATATGTTTGGTCTTGCATTCTCAAATAATATAGATTTCACGAATTCGTGCTCAGTTGTCCCATGCTACTTAGTCAGTCCTTGCCTCATAGGCATGATACTCTACAGTTCCAGTCTAGTTATTCAGACTAAGTATAATTTAATATTCCATGACTAAGTATTCAACTATTAGCCATTCAGATTAGTTAGTATGCCTATTCATTTGTGCGCAGCGCCCATGTGAATATTTTTCAGTAGTCCCAGGGAAAGTGTCGTGATGAGGTGGAGAGTACATTTGAGAGAGTGTCAAGGAAATGCTCCAATCGAGTATTAGTTTGCATCATGAGTTAGTCGGTAAACCCAATAAATTAGTTTAGCAGTCAGGTAGACTAGTTCATATGGTTTGGATTCCCATCTTTCCATCTAGTTGCTCCATCCGAATGTCTTGTGAATGTAATTATTCCATGATGGAAAAGCTAGGTAGTATGTGTTCAGCTTGGTTCATGTATCATGTCTCAGTTTTAGATCCCAGATATTCAGTCACGACTTAGTTTATGGGTGCCCTGAGCATTGTCCCAGTTTTTCCTTAGTATCTCAGCTAAGTCAGCATTCTTCGAGGGGCATAATGTCCCAAGGGGTAGATGCACCATAACCCTCGATCTTACATGTACTACACCTCCCAGTTTCTTTTTATGTAACAATCTAATTTGGAGTAATGGGTACTTATGAGTGGACCCTTAAGTTCCAAACCTAGTGTAAGACATGTATTCAAGGGGGCTTAGTTCAGTTTACGATATTCAGTTCATGTATCATGTTTCGGGCTCAGTTATGTTCTCATATTTTTGATCATGCGTGTTTAGTAAAGGATCTTGATTTTGAGATCAGTAATTTCATATTCTTTAAAATATCTCCCATGAAGGGGGTAAAGAGGCTTGGAAAGGAGGGGAAGTTTAGTCCCCGATATGTTGACCCTCACAAATTTCTCAACTATTTTGGAAAGGTAGCTTACGATCTTGAGTTGCCTTCAGGTCTATCTTCAGTTCATCCAGTGTTTCATGTCTTCTTGCTAAGGAAATGCATAGGCGACCCAGCAGTCATAATCCCTGTAGGGGGCATTGATATTCATAACAACCTCTTTTATGAAGAGATCCCAGTTGAAATCCTTGATTATCAAATTCGCAGACTGAGGAACAAAGAAGTCCCTCTAGTTAAAGTTCTTTGGCGGAATAAGTTCGTTGAGGGAGCTACTTGCCCAAGGGAACTAAACTCATCATAAATAATGCCATGTTTTCTCCTAAGTCTCAGAGAAACTTGATGTGTTTTAAAGATATCTGTAAAAAATTGTTATCATATTAAGACAATTGATGAGATGAATCTTGAATATCTTGATATCACCAAGAATGTCTTTGGGCAGACATGTGTTATAGAAAAGTTTCCTGCTTTATCTTCTGGTTTGTATTGGACAAAGATTTGTGCAATTGAGGTACATTCTATAGTAAACCAAAAGTTTACTAATTCCAATACTTCCGTACTTTGGCATGACCGTCTGGGACATTCTGGATCTATAATGATGAGACAAATCATAGAAAATTCAAATGGGCATCCATTAAAGAACTTGAAGGTTCTTTCAAATGGTGAATTTTCATGCAATACTTGTTATCAAGGCAAACTTATTGTGAAGCCATAGCCAACAAAAGTTAGGATTGAGACCCCTGCGTTCTTGGAACACATACATAGGGATATTTGTGGACCCATTCACCCACCTAGTAGGTTGTTTAGATACTTTATGGTCCTAATAAATGCTTCTTCTAGATGGACTCATGTGTGCCTTTTGTCATCTCGCAACTTGACATTTGCAAAATTATTGGCACAAATAATACGATTATGGGCAAAGTTTTTCGATAACCAAATTAAGTTTATTCGCCTTGATAATGCTACAGAATTTTCATCCCAAGCATTTAATGACTATTGCTTATCGATTGGGATAAGAGTGGAACATTCTGTACCTCGTGTTCACACTTAAAATGTCCTTGTCGAGTCATTAATTAAACGTCTACAGTTGATAGCAAGACCATTGCTAATGAAAACTAAGTTTCCCCCTTTTGCTAGGAGTCATGCAATTTTGCATGCTGCAACACTTGTTCGTCTTAAACTGACAAATTATCATAAATTTTCTCTATTGCAATTGATTTTGGGTCAACAACCTAATATATATCATTTGAGAATTTTTGAGTGTGCTGTATATGTGCCTATAGCACCACCAAATCGCACCAAGATGGGCCCCCAAAGAAGGTTAGAAATTTATATTGGGTTTGAATCACCCTCCATTATTCACTATCTTGATCCATTAATGGGAGGTATGTTCACTGCTCGATTTGCATATTGTCGGTTTGATGAGATAGTTTTCTCAAAATTAAGGGGAGAAGATAATGACATCAAAATAGAAATTTTGTGAAAAAATTCATCACTATCTTATCTTGATTCACGTGCTTCTATTTGTGAGCAAGAAGTACAAAAGATTATTCATCTATAGAAAATCACAAATCAAATGCCGGACGCATTTACATATTTGAAAAGGATCACTAAATTACATATTCCTGTAGGGAATGTCCCAATTTGAATTGATGTCCCTAAAGGACCATCCAGTAGTGTCATAGATAATGAATCTAAAACATACTTGAAGCGTGGCAGACCATTAGGTTCTAAGGATCTAAATCCTAGAAAAAAAATAAATGGTCAAGATGACACTACGAAAGATCCACATATAGAAGTTCAAGATTTAAGAAATGTTGATATCCCTGAAGGAATCAATGAGCCTGAGACTCAAGAAAATGATGAACTATCCATAAATTCAAGTGATGTTGGAACTAATTTGAAACGATCTGAAATAATAGTGGATTATGTCTTTGGATATAATGTTGCAATGAAAATCATGCAAGATAGTGAGGATCTTGAACCTTGATCTATCACAGAATGTTAACAAAGAAATGACTGTCAAAATGGTAAGAAGCAATTCAATCTAAATTGAATTCACTTTCCAAACGTGAAGTTTTTGGACCTATAGCTCAAACACCTAATGGTGTTAAGCCTATTGTCTATAAATAGGTATTTGTTCGGAAAAGAAATGAGAAAAATGAAATACAAAGGTATAAGGCACGCCTTGTTGCACAAAGGTTTTCGCAATGTCCTGGTGTCAATTATGATGAGACATATTCACCAGTTATGAATAACATTGCATTATCTTATTAGTTTCACTGTCCACGAGAGACTTGAAATGTATTTGATGGATGTGGTAACAACCTATCTATATGGATTACTTGATAGTGAGATATATATGAAAATTCTTGAAGGATTTAAAATGCCAAAAACATATAGTTCAAAGCCTCAGGAAATGTATTCCATTAGATTGTAAAGATCATTGTATGATTTGAAGCAATCTGGACGCATGTGGTATAACCATCTTGGTGAATATTTATCTATGAAAGGTTATACGAATAGTGAAATTTTCTCATGTGTTTTAATAAAGAAAACAACGCCAGTGTTTGTTATACTTGCTGTCTATGTCGATGACATAAACCTTATTGGAACTCCAATCGAGCTTTAAAAGGTAATTGATTACCTAAAGAAAGAATTTGAGATGAAATATATTGGTATGGATGGAGCACATCCATTAAGTACTTCGATGGTTGTTCGATCACTTGATGTGAATAAGGATCCATTCCGACCCCAATAAAAGAACGAGGAACTTTTTAGTCCTGGAATACCATATCTTAGTACAATTGGTGCACTAATGTATCTTGCAAATAATATAAGGCCTGATATAGCCTTTTCAGTTAATTTGTTAGCAAGGTATAGTTTTGCTCCTACTAGGAGATATTAGAATGGGATCAAATACATATTACGGTATCTAAAAGGGACTACTGATATGGACTTATTTTATTCTAAAGATTGCAGTCCTGATCTTGTTGGTTATTCTAGTGCTGGGTAACTGCAATAACTTGGAGATCTACAAAGCAGTCTATAGTAGCCACCTCATCGAACCATGCTAAGATTATAGCTATTCATGAAGCAAGTTGAGAATGTGTGTGGTTGAGGTCCATGATACATCTCATTCGAGAAAAATACGGTTTGAAATGTAACAAAGTACCTATAATTTTATATGAAGATAATACAGCATGCATAACACAACTTAAGGGAGGATTCATAAAAGGAGATAGAACGAAGCACATTTCGCCAAAGCTTTTCAATACACATGAGCTCCAAAAGAATGGTGATATTAATGTGCAACAGATTCGTTCAAGTGACAATGTAGCTGATTTATTCACCAAGTCAATTCCAACTACAACTTTCAAGAAGATGGTGCACAAGATCGGAATGCAAAGGTTCAAGGATGTTCTCATTAGGGGGAGTTAATTTCGCGCTGTACTCTTTTTTCCTTACGATGTTTTATCCCACTAGATTTTTCTTGTAAGGATTTTAATGAGGCAACATATATGCATATTATCTATCAATTAGACATTCAAGGAGGGGTGTTATAAATGTACCATATATATTGAATGTCTACTTTACCATATATAGTGAATACCTACTTTACCATATATTGTGTATGTCTATTATGGAAAAGTTACAAACCCCAAGGTTAGTTTTCCCTGATAAATAAAGGGGATTTCCCTCATTGTAATTCATCCCTCGTGAAATAAGAAATATTCTCTCTATTCTCTCTACTCTTCTTCTTTATTCTTTATTAGTTCATAACAATTTCCATTTCTTATCGTGTCACACTTAATGAGAAAAGACAATTACAAAGTAAAAATTAAAGTGACTTTAAAATAGAAAATTTTGTAAATCTTATGAATTTATTATTTATTTCTTAAATTTCGTGTCCGATTAAATGACGATACATAAAATAGAATGGAAGAATTATTTTTCTAACACACGAATATAGATTCGTGTGTCTATATTATTTCCACCACATGCACATTAAATTACTTTTCAGGAATGGATGATATTTCTAGAATTAAAAATTAATATATTAAAATATCTTTTGTGTTTGAATTTTCATTTGGCATATGTGTCTATGCAATACAAAATTGATATAAAACTTGCTAGAGTGCGTAACATACAAGTACCCTACCCCGCCTTTTCACATTATCTAGCTATGTATATAAGATATTTTTTTTTTTATTTGTGAAACAGTTTCTAACTTGCACAGTCACATTAAATTACATTTCAAGAATTGATGATATTTCTAAAATTAAAAATTAATAAATTAATGACTCAAGCATTCTAGAATAGATGACTCAAATAAATAGACAAAAGTCTCTTCATATTACTCAAAATTCTTTCTTCTCTTTATTATTTTATTTTATTTATTTATTTTTTATTATATATTATTATATAGAAAGATGAGCAGGAGGACAACCAATGACATAGTTGTAATTTAGAAGCAAATAAAGGGAAAATTTAAATATTCTTTATATTAAGTAGCTAGTTTATTATTGAAGACACAAACAACCATGTTTCTCGTGTCATCAGCTAACTATTACTCGGTTCCTTTTACTATTCAATTTTTTTTATAAAATTGATTTCATTTATTATTCAAGTTTTCTCTAAAATTGATTATTTATGTTATGTCATAGTATTATATATTTTAAATTTTTATAAAAAATGAAAAATAATTAGGATAAACAATACTCTCATTATTATTATTTATTTATTTATACATAGAAGAGTGAGCATGTGGGACCATTAAGGACATTGCTGTTATTTTAAAAAAAGAAAAGTACATTGTTTGCTTATTATATAAGCCTCAAAGTTTGCATATTAACTTTTAATGACAAAAAGACTTCTTTTTTGTTATTGTCAATCCTATCCAAAGTTGTATAATATCTCATGTGGATCCCACGATTTTATTCACAACTTTCTATAAATATTTTTGCGTTTTTGTCCATCTTAATACACAATATTCATTTTTATTCCCTACTATAAGTGGTGAAATTTCAATTTTATTTTATTCAAATGAAATGTCCACGTGCAATTAGAATTAAATTTTTTCTTTGCACATTTGATTATATTAAATTATTTAGTAGAGTAATAAAAAAATAAAAAAATATATTACTTCATTCGTAAAGAATGACCTATTTTAACTTGATAATGAATATAGGAAAATAAATAAAACTTTTGTATCTTGTGATCATAAATTAAAGTTATGTCAAAGGTACCAAAATATCTTTTTATCTTGTGGTCCTAAATCTGACACATGAAAATTGAAATTATTTTTTTTAAAAAAGGAAAAGTTCTTTTTTTAAAAAAATAAATTAAAACAAAAAATAGGTCTTTATTTTGAAATGGAGAGAGTTACAAACATCTACAAGGCATTCATCTCTCCACAATTCACATCATTCAAAAATTATTTCAAGTTGAACTTCTTCACGATATCTAAAATAATTTTAAAATAGTATAATTTTTTTTTAGTTTTAACCACCCGGTGTTCGGTACCCGCTTTTTAGGAGTCCGACTATATCCGGATTCGCCCCGCGTCGGGCCCCATTTGGGGGGAGAGCTCCCAACAAAGTGTTTGTCCATACCCATGGTCGAACCCTCGACCTCTAGGTAGGTTGGGGTAGCCCCTTTCCGCTGCGCCACCACTGCTGTTGGTAAAAAATAGTATAATTTGTTAAACCTTAAAAGTAATTTAAGTTGTGAGGTTTGTTCATATTTTATTATGATATGTGAATTTATGAGATAATTTTTTATTAAATGTGAATTAAAATAATATACTTGAATCAAATAGGAAGAATAATTTTATATTTAAAGAGAAATTATATTTAAAGTTTATCCTATTTAAATATTTTTTTCATCAAGATGTCCAGCCGAGCTTTCTCTCCTCGTCACTAAATCCACAAAATAAGCAACTTACTTTTGCGTGTAACATTCATTATTATTTTTTTATTATTTTGCCTAAAATTATTGATGATAAATCTATCTTCAAGGTAATGCTTACAAATATAATTAAGGGTGTAACTTTTTTTCCATAATTTTCTTAATATTTTTATATAATCTTTTATGTGGATCCCACTACAACTCTAATTTAAATGAAAGAATTAGATATAATGGTCATTTCATTAGAATCTTTTCAATATAATTGATGATGTAATCTTTCACATAGATCCCACATATCTCAAGTACACGTCTATTTTAATGTGCAGCAAAAAAAATTAAATGCATTATATTAGAATGTTTATTTTAATACATCCAATATCTCAAGTTTAAATGATATATTTTCTTTAGTAATCAATTCTAAAAAAAAAAAAATTGAAATTTTTTATTTGATTAGTATTTTATAACATTATCAATATTGTAGTCATGTTGAATTTCATTTATTTGTCAAAAAGTCAACAAAGATATATTCTTCTATTTAAAATTTAGTTATTTTAAAATAATTTGAAACATTGTAAAGTTTTTTCATATATCTTAAATTTGATGTCTAATAAAAATAATATAAATTGAAATAAAGAGAGACATAATTTATAGAAGGATGTACAAATACTAACATATATTCCATAAAAGATTAAAAAAAAGTGAAATTAATTTTGGCCATGCATTTAATTGCATAAAGTAACTATTACTACATTATAGTAATATAATAAAAAGAAATTCTCATAAATTTGAATAGGTTTTTATTTATCAAACACAACAAGTGATTACTCCATAATTTCAAAATTTCACATGATACATATCATTACAAAGATTTATAATATATATAATTTATGAAAACATAATTATTTACTAATCACCTGCTAAAATTATTTTAAACAACATATTTAAAATGTAATATTAAACACCTCATGTTAAATTATTACAATATATATCATGTTAACTTTTATTAATTCTTTTGATTCACTTTATTTGAGGTAGTAAAGTTCCTCATCAAGTAGACAAATCACTTTAAAAGAAATTTATTGCTTATTATATTAAATTGTTCTCCTATTTTTGATGTATATAAGATAAGACATAGAGACAATCCTTTAGCATTATGATTCATTAAAACGTTTATCCAATATGTTCTTTTTTTCGTTGGTAAACAACAATAAAATGAATTTAAATTTATTTAAAATCAATTTATGTATAGATTAGTATGATTCTATGAAAATATTTAATTATAATTTTAGTCTATTCTCTTTTATAATGTTTAAATAAAGTAAAAAAGAAAAACATTAAAAATAGTTATTTAATATAAGAGAATTTGTTGGACCTAATTTTAAAATAAGCATTAGAGTATATGATATTTTAATGTTAATAATGAAAACTTAAATAAATTTTAAGCAATTATTTGATTTTATAAAAATAAAAAGTTATATTTTATTATTAGTGTGATTTCAACTTACATTTCCTATTGTATTTATTCAAAAATGTTATTAATCATTTTTTTGAAAAACTTATTAAATAAATATAAATATATTTGAAATGGTAATATTGGGACTATAAACAGTCCCTTTATTAGCTAGTTATATTATTATTATTATTATTATTATTATTATTATTATTATTATTTTTTATAGAAGAGTGAGTTGAGGACGACCGAGGGCAAAGAAGATATTTTCCCATCTTTTTTCACAATATTTCCATAAGACTATATTCCTTCATCTCTTTGTTCCAACAATGGAGAAACATCCGTTCTCTCAAGTGTTTAGAATTTTTTTTTCTCCAAGTATTCATTCTTATCTGGATGTACAATTTTAGGTCAGTCATTGTCGCAATATTCTTCTTAACTTCAGGTTTCCTTTTCTTTTATTTTTTACTCAAATTTCTTTTCAGTTCTATTCCACAAGTGGACTTCATGGTTGATATGTTGTGGTACCGTCTAATCACTCCCTAATTTCATGATTGATGATAAATTGCACCCCATCACTTTTCCACTACAAGTGTGTACATTTTATTTCCCAGATTTGTTTTCAGTTCTCTTCAAATTTTCTATTTTAGTGGCTAAATTTTCAAAATCAATTCTCTATCTCACCTCTAAGTTAGATGTAAGATCTGCGTACACTCTATACTTCCAGACCCTACTTTGTGGGAATATAATGATAGTTGTTGTCATCGTGTTAGTGGATGAATTTTATGGATGTTGAATGAAAGATCAAACTTTTAATTAAAATAAATTATAGTTGTAATTTCATTTGCTTGAGGATTCTTGTCAAATTTCAAAATATGCTCGTTTTGGTTCTGGTTATAAATTGTTTCCTTTTTCAAAAATAAAAAATAAAAAGTCATTTACAACTATAACAATTTTCTTTTCATTTTTATCTCTTGATGATTGCGAGGACAAGATTGAAATGATAAAATTATTGCGGAACATTTTTTTGTTGACCAATGAAAATCCCACTATAGGGAATGATTTGGGTGTGGTGAGGAGAGCCACTAAGGCATTTTTGCAGGGCATAAATCAGTAGGTCAATTGATTTAATTCTCCTTAAGTTGTTATCGTTTCTATGAAAGCATCTTAAATTACAAAAGAAGCTGCAGAAGTCTATGAATTAATTTGTCACATTCTAATTTGATGGGGATATTTCTACTAAATTAGTTAGGGCTTAATCTTTGAAAGCATCTTGAAAGAACTTACATATAAATTTCTGTTGTAGTTTAGTCACATCTGTCGGATCCTATTGTAAAAAAGACTTCTTTTTCTGAATAGGGAACATTGCTTTGCTAATTGAATTGCTAAGACTTTTCTTTGATATCTTCTCAAGGTTGTTGTAGTTTCGTCACATTTGTCGGATCCTAATGTGAACAAGAACTCTTATTCTAAATAGAATATTGTTGTGTTAATTGAATTGCTAAAACTTTTCTCTGATCTCTTATCAAGGCAAATATCTTGTTGATAAAGAAGTCGGGTCTCAAGTAAGATGATGATAAATAAATTAAATTATTTATATTATATATCCTAGCCATTTTAGATGAGTTGTTTGTGAGTGCCTCTCTGGTCCTCAACTAATAGGTTGTAATGTATGGAGTCTTGACCGCCCTACTATTTACAAAGTCAAGATAGTAGATTAGTTAAGTGTTAATCAATATAGACTATTTTTTGTGATTCTCTAATACATAGGAGAATCTTGAGGTCATACTGGTCAATATAGGAAAATATGTCCTTAAAATAACTCTTGAAAAGTTGAAGTTTTGACTTCAAATAAAAAGAAACTTAAACATTGAGATTAAGGTGGATCTTTATTTGATTTAAATATGAATGCCAAGACTTTCTTTAGTAAAATTGAATTTTTCTTTGACCTCTAATTCTATTTCATTTCTTTTTTAAAAAAATTTTAGAAACAAAAGATTTGTTTTAGATAGAGGTACCATTTATTGAAAAATAAATACTTTTACACGAAGATAAGATTTCAAGCTTTATTTTTAAGTTCAAAATATGTCGACGATGTAGAACAATAAACTTTTCATCATCCACATATGAATTTTTTCTTTCTAGGTGCTCACTTTGTATTCTATGGCCAAAGAAGCATCCTGTGATTTAATAAAATGGTGCGGATGAGATTTCAAACAAGCTTCCTGCTGCTTCAATTTCAACATCAGTCGTCACTATTGCAACTGTAGTTTTATTTCAATATCTCAAAACTGAATCATCTGAAACTACATTTCATAACGTGGATTCATACAAACATATTTTTTTTATAATATTGTTATTTTTAGTTTTTTACAAAATTTTATGGTTAAAACTTTATTTTCTAACAAAATCATGCAGTGAAAGTAACTGCAAATTGCCTTCATCCTAGAATAGTCATAGTCAGAAATTTTCATCATACAACTGTCATTGAGGGTAATTGGAAAATTCCTAAAATCTCAATATCAGTTGTGATGCTATTATTAATTTATGAATCTGGTATTACTTTTCTTATACTCATATGTCTTGGGAAATTGTAATAGCCCGCATTTTTTAAGCTAGAAATTGAAATGTCATTTCAACGTGTATAAACTCTAGAGGTGCTAGCGTGTGAAGTGCTTATGAAGTGAAGAATATTCATAGGAATCACTTAAGAGGAAAGTTGAGCTAAGAGCCTTTGATTCGGTCAAATCCTGATATTTGATTCTACAAGGGTCAACTTTGAACGTATAAAACTTTTGACATTTATGGATTTTTGCATCTCAATACCCATCAAATTATATATAATTGAATTATCTTTCCAACGATATCAATGTCTCCTTAATTTGATAACCGAGCAAAAAGTTATGACCATTTTCGTCAAAGATAGTAAGGTCCTGCAATAGCGCCGCGATGCGGACCTAAGTTATTGTGTCAACCTCCGTGATGCGGAGGATAACTTTCCTGTATCTGTAAGTACAAGCCTAAAGGGAGTTTTAGTCATTTTTCCTTGCCCACAATCACCCAAGTGATGGATTAAAGCCCTAAAAGGGCATTATTTGCCCACTTTTAATCATCTAACCCTTATGTAAATCCTTCCTTCTCAAAGAACAAAATCCAAAATCTTTTCCCTAAGAAATAAAGAGTTTAAGCTTCCAAGTTCAATAATATTCAATAAAATATCAAGAATGGGGTTCCTTTCACAAGTTCACCATTCAAGTCCCAAGATTCAAGTTTTCTTTACAAGTCAAGAAGCTTAAGGTGTGTGGTGTTTATAAACAAGGTTATTCTTTCATCCTTGTGCCCAAAACTTGTTTTAAAGTTTAAGTTATATGATTTGAGTTAGGGTTCATACCCAAATTTCTATAATCTTGAAGTATGTTACTACCATGAGATTGAAATCTTTAAGTGAATCAAGAATTGCATATATTCATGTTTTGATTTCTAAGATTCATATTGTGATTTTAATTTCATCATCCTAACTTGATATTGTTGAAAGATTTCAAGAGGATAATTGAGCATGAAATTTTGTCATGAATTTCTAAGAATTTAAGCATGTATTATAAGCCCTAAGTACAAGTATTGAGTTTACAAGAAGATTATGCTCTTAAGCTCCATTTATAAGTTTATACTATGATACAGAGAAAAGATTGATCTTTTGATCTTAAGATAAGATATGGAATCCACATTTTTTCATCTTTATTATGATTTAAAGTAAAGAGAAGCATAAATGGTTTTCATTCTATAAACTCTTATGCTATTTTAAGGTGGATTTCCTATAGTATGAGCATATAAGTAATATGAGAGTAGTATTTAGCAGCAAGTTGGGTATGAGTCTGAGGTCGCATGCCCCAGAACTATGTGCCATCGTAAGATTAAGTTCCCAAGATAGGTTAAGTTCAGTTATCACTAAGATTAAGGTTCTATTCTGATGGCAAGGGTAGAACAGCTCTCCTCAACATGGGTAAGACATTGGTGTAACACCCCGTATATTTATGCTAGATTTGAAATGCCATTCTTATGTGTGTTAACTCGAATCCCATGAATTTATTTTAAATGCACTTGTCATGATCTTTATCCTAGTGTTTAATGTAATCTCGAGGTGAAAAATGTTCATAAGAATCACTTAGAACAAAGTTAAGCTAAGAGCTTTTGATTCGTCCAAAGTTTTATATTCGATTCTACAAAAGTATACTTCAAACGTGTATAACTTTAGATATATCTATAATTTTGCAGCTTATGACCCACCAAATTGTATTTGATTGCGTCAGCTTTCCAGCGATACTAATTTTGCCTTAATCCTATACCCGAGTGAAAAGTTACTGCCATTTTCATGAGAGAGGCAGTGAGGGCATGCGATTAACCCACAGCGCCCGCTGTAGTGTACTACAGTGGAGCCCGCGGTGCCCGCTCCAGTGCACCATACCAGAGCCTGTAACACCTACTCTATAGCTCGCCTCTCAATTTTTCTAGTGCTTGTACTTATTTATGCAAGGACAAATGGGTCTTTTATATTCACCCAAGGGTTCCATAACACGGGATTAAGGGTCCCAAAAGGTAAGTGTAATACCCCGCATGTTTCTAAGCTAGGAGATGAATAATTTTTTTTCCTACATATTAAATCTCCTATCCTGTGATTCATACTTGAGTAGATGACTTACAACGAGTATCCTAGTGATAAGATAGCTTATGATGCATTAAGCATGTTCATATGAGTCACTTAAGGTAATACAAGCTAAGAGTTTTAGAATCCATCAAGTTTTAGTGTTCGATTTTGTAAGGGTCATATTTGAACGAGTATAACTCGATATTAATGTGGTATTTCTGCATATTTCTACCCACCAAATTATAGAGAATCGAATTATCTTTTCAATGATACTAATTTCATCAAAATCCGACACCCGAGCTAAGAGTTATGGCTTTGCGAAGTAGAGTGCGTCGCCTAACCAATAGCACATGGCCACTGGAAAGCATATGCGATAGCATATGCGGCGCCTATGTAAATATAGGCGATAGCATATGCAGAACCTATATAGATATAGACGATAGCATATACGGTGCCTATGTAGATATAGGCAATATCATATACGGTGCCTATGTAAATATATGCGATATCATATGCGACGCATATCTTATAGTTTCAAGTGACTTAAACATTCCATTTTGAGTTATTTTGAGGGTAATTAAGTCTTTTAACACTCTTTACACGTCCCTAAATGTAACCCTACAAAATATATAGCTCCTAATTACATTACAACCTTACTAACATCTTAAGTTCATTATCCAAGAGCACTAAAAGAAATAAACAACTACGGTTGCATAATTAAGCTTGAAGATCCAATTTCAAGAAAATTTCTCCGTCAATCATCAAGAATCTTCCTTCTAAGGTATGCGTGAGTTGATTCATGGACTCTTTTCATCCATGAAGCTCAATAACCATCTTCTAAATTATGTATTATGATGTTTATGTTATTAGTGGTTGATGTTCATGTGGTTGGAGTTTGATGATTCCTAAGATGGGATCTTTGTATGTTTTTTGTGAGGATATGGTGGTATTTAATGTATAAATATGTGAAATTGGTGGTTGAATATTTGTAATCTTGATGAATCCACCTATGCCTAAGATGTGCATGTAAGGTGTTTGTGAAAATACCTAAGGGAATAGAAATCATGCTTTTATGACATAATAAGTCCTAAATGACTATTCCATGTTCTAAGTTTATATTCAACGTGATCCCCATGCTATTTTCTTGAATTGAAGATGTTGTATGAGAAGCTCATGATATTGTTGTGATATGGAATGACCATGTTGCTGAAGCCATGCAAGTATATACATGTTGTGTGCATTCCCGATCATGTGATAGTTTGTTGAGAATCATTCTTATTATGAAATTCTTACTTATGATATTATGAATTATGGACTCTACTCTTATGATCAAGTCAGTCATGGGTGTCAGCTTCCTTCTATCGAGTCCTGGGGGTACTTGTACCCGAAAACTATAGCTGTGTGCCTAGAGCTAGTGTTATGTTTCAAGACATCCTCAATCAAGCTATGCTCTATAGATTTCAGTTAGTCACGTGACTCAGAAAAATTTAAAAATCTCAGTAGTTCAGTAGTCCCAGTAGTTTCAGTACTCTCAGTCAGACCTTAAATCTAAAGTAGCTTTTCCATCAGTCAACAGAACTCAGTGAATTCAGCTTAGTTCAGCTAAGAAAATATTATCAGCTCAGTTAATCAGTTTATAAATCAGTTCAGTTCAGTTAGTTAGTTCAGCACAGTTAATATTTTTAGAGTCTTTCAGTTGGGAGTAGGGACTAGCACCGAGCGAGTGCAGGGATGACAGTTTTTCCCATTATAAAGGCAGAGTTGTTAGCAGCAATCCCTGTACTCTATAACTACATAGCCAGTGTAGGAAAGGAGTCACCAATTAGATTAAGGCTATACTTTACTATTATATTGCCTTAGGCTTGATTTCCTGTTCAGGGTCACCCATCAGAGATTCTTGACCATAGTAGAGGTCTCTACCCATGGCACGGTATTGACACCCTTCAACTCAGGGCAAAGATTGTACCTCACCAGTACAGTATCGAGGCATGTTGGTTAGGTTACTACCTCCCACAGTCACAGTTACAGTTACAGTTTCAGTATTAGTCTTCAGAGTAGAAATTTAGAATCAGGATTGTCAGATACAATCATCGATCTTAGTAAGGAACTCAGATAGTTCTATTGATTCCTGGACCATCCCATCAGATAGGCTTGGTCCCATATTCAGATACTTATTATTAGATCTAGATATCACCCAAAAGACAGGCTTGATCTTAATCTCAGATTTAGTCGAGTATTCTCATTATCAGTTTTAGAGATCACTCATTAGCTAGGACTGATCTCAGACTTAGATGTTCAGATATAGTTTAGAACTCAGATAGTTTTCCCCAGAACTAGGACTGTTAGATATAGTCATCCATGTTATCAGTCATTCAGTATCTCAGTATCATGAAACTCATGTTGTCAGAGTTCAAACTCAAGTTGTCAGTATCTACATGAGTTCAATAGCAGTTATGTATGTATGTATGTATGTATGTATGTATGTATTCCTATGTTCATATTAGTCAGAATGTTCATGTATATAAACCCTATGCATTTAGCCTACCCCCACGTATACTCAGTACTTTAGTTGTACTGATGCATTTGCGCTATGGTGCTTTCTTTTTATGTTACACCATAGGTTCTGAGGTGCAGATTCTAGATCAGCAGTAGTAGTTTAGTAAGCAGTGAGTCTTCATCTTTCGAGGACATGATCGTTATATTTCTTATTCTAGTATTTCAGTTTAGGGAGTTTGTTGGAGACATGTTCCTTCAACTTCTTATTCAGACAGTTTAGAGGCTTTCAGATGATTATAGAGTTTTCAGATTTAGACTTTAGTATTTTTAGTTTTGTTTTGGTACTGTGATACCACCTTATTTCAGATATTTTATTATTTAAGATTGAACCTTACACCCTCTGTGTTCATGTTTCTATATTTTATATGTATATTATACAGTTATAGGTACAGATATCAGTCATGGGTTAGCTTGTGGTCTTTTGGGGTCATGAGCACCGTGTAGCATTTCGGTTCAGAAAGTCGAGGCATTACAGTAAGATTGGTCCCTTTATTCACAAATCCTCTCAAAAGAAAACCATTCTCTCTCAAGAAAAAATGCTAGCTGCTTCAAGATTCAAGCTCAAGTTTCAAAAAAAAATACCAAGAACTTTCACAAATTCATCAATTAAGGTATGTTAGATGTTCATCCATGGGTCCTTTCACCCATGGAGTCCAAGAATCTATTTTCAAGTTTAAAGCTATGGTTTTTACATGTTATTATGAATTATCTTTATGAAGTTATGATGAATCTTGATTATAAATTATGTTTACCAATTGTTTTCGTTGTTAATTGTCCTTACACATTTGAAAGTTGAAGTATGTTTATCTATATCTTGGTAATTTGATTTCAAGTTATGATTTCAATTGTTTTCACGTGGAATGCATTGTAGTATGTTTTAAATATTGTCGTTTCCATATCATGTCCATGCGAATTCAGAATAAAACCCTCAGTTTATGATTTGGTCATGTGATCGTGCTATCTTATCATGTTTAAAAGCACCCCCATGTTAAAGTCTTGGTCCCCATGTGTTTGATAAAATGCTTAAGTGAATAATTATGAACAATGATTTTATTCCATGGTTTCAAAGCTTTCATATGCTCCTCCTGTTGTTAATGTTGTCGAGTACTGGAGGTTATGAATACCTGAAATTTAGCTGTTTACTTAGTCTCAGTATTTTTAGAATAGTTTTAGACACGTATAAGCATTATCAGTTCAGTCAGTTATCATGTTAGTCAAACTTAGATCAGTTCAGTAATCTGAGTCAGTTCCTTCTTCAGTTAAACTTAGTTCAGTCCCATAATCAGTGTCAGTTCAGTTGGGTGTAAGATTCAGCACCGAGCGAACCCAGGGATGGAGGAACTGTCAGTATAGGGTTTAACCCTTAGTAGCAATCCCTAAGTTATAGAACTATGTAGTCAGCTTAGATTTGAGATATCTTTCTGCTAGTTTAGGGTTGACATATATCTCATGAGTTTTCTTGTTAGTTTAGGATTGATGCGGCCATTGTTAGTACTCGTAGTATGATACTAGAATCTTTCCAACTGGGGTCACAGGTTGGACCCATATCAGCTCAGATTTAGGGTATATTAGCTAGATGATACCTCCTACAGTTTTGATTTTAGTATTTAGTCCAGAACTCAGTTCAATTTTGCTTGACCATAGCATACAATTTAGCAGTTATTCAGGTATCAAATTTCAGTATTTTAGTTTACAGCTTATTTTAGAATTATGTTATATACTTGGTCATGCATTCTCAGCTTTTACAGCATTCATGCATTCATATCAGTTATTCAGTTACCTCATGCTACTCATTCAGTTAATTATTACTCGTGCACATAACCCATACATAACAACCTAACCTCATCTAGCATACTAGTACATTCAAAGTACTGACCACATACTCATTTTTTGCACTATGATATCTCATATCATAGGTTCGGATACTCAGGTTCCTAACCACACTTAGGCACTCTTGCACATCAGCAACAACAGTAGTAGTGAGTCCTAATATTTTGAAGAATGATTATGTTTATTTCAGTGTTTTCAATTCAGTAGTCAGTTGGAGTTAGTTAGGGTCCTATCCCATCAACTCTTATTCAGTCTATTTTAGAAGCTTTCGAACACTTTAGATGGTCAGTTAGTTTGTCAATACTTTTATCAGTTTTTAGATAGTTATTTTCCAGTAGTTGTTTTCAGACTTATGATTTAGAAATTTTTAGTATTCAAAACTTTATGGTGTATTCAGTTATTCTACATATGTGTATTTTGTTATTATTATTTAGTGCTCACAGCAGATACCAGCTCATGGGTTAGCTTATGGTCACTCGTGACCATAAGCACCGTGTGGCATCCAAGGTGTACTCTCGGGGAGTTACAAACTTGGTATCAAAGACTAAGATTTTAAAGTGTCCTAGGGGAAAGTTGCGTTAAGTAGATTTTTATACATGGGTGTAAAATACGCTACACTTATGGACAAGAGGCTACAAGATGTTTTAGGAAATGTTTTCCTTCTTTCAAGTCTCTGATCGTACTATAGAAAGGCTCTCTAAGAAACTTATACATATTCTCATCTTTCTCAATTCATGCCAGCTCCTTCTAGTTTTTAAGGCAACAAAAATAGTCAAGCTCAAAACAGATAGAGCTTTCTCACACAATCCCCATAGACAGTTATGGGATTGCATGCGAGATTAAAAGGATCCCATCAGTTCCCTTATGTTCTACACTTTGAAAGTGTTCATCCATGTATATGAAAATCGTATACTAAGCCAAAGCCAGATGTCTTTTAGATCCTTTTTTTAGAATCCTTTGATAGCATATAACCTAGAGTTAGAAGCATGAACCCAAAAGTTTAGTAAAAATAAAGTGGGGATAGTCTTATTTGGATTTAGTAAATTTTATATCCATGGGTCTAGTTATATGAGGGTGAATTAGTAGGCTTGAACAGTGCATACAAGAATTTAAGTTATTAATTCAAAATCTAAGTATAGAGATATGATATTAGTAGTTTATAAAGGAAGTTAGTATGATTTATTTAGAGTTTAAGAATATCTATGTTAAGTGTTAGAAGCTAAGCTTGAATCTTTGAAAATTGAGCTAATGGAAAGTAGAGTTGAATCACTAAATAGTGTGAACTTATGGTATGATGGTACTCCTGGATATTTTAAGTTAGTCAGTGTTTCAGTTATTTTATGATGATTGTTGAGGCTATAGAAAGCTAAGAATTACATATCAAAAGGAAGCACTAGCATTGGGCCTTACATTATCAGTGTAGTCTTTTAGGGAAGTATAGTATTTATGTGCATAGTTATGTCTCAGACTCTGGAGTAAAGTGATTGTAGTTTAATTTAGAGTTATTTGAAAGAGTTTCACGGACTTAGAGTGATGATTTAAATCTAAGGGAGAGATGATAGAATAAGTAATCAAGCCAGGCTCTCAGATTTTAGTAGTTATGCCAGTGTGTGTAGAAAAGTAGTAAGAGAGGATGATGCCCAACCAATTCTCATCTCTATGCAAAATTTTTCAGTCATCATGACATTTACTTATGCCTTACATGTCATCTCCATGATCATATTTCATATTCATACACATTATAGAGAATCATGTACGCTTCTAGTTCCTTGTATGAGGAGTTCCACTTAATTCAGCAGTACAAATCATATTCCATGAAATCATGAACTCCAAACTCAAGTCATGGAGTCCATGACTCATGTACTCATGCTTTACAAAATATTCAGTTCCAGGTACTCATGCTACACTCTTAATGATCAGTAAAATTTAGATTATGTCATGTATATCCTCAGTCTTGGTCTCTGTAATAAATTCATGTCATGGATACTCTACTCCACAGGCCCCAGTTAAGTGTCAAAGTTATTATTTCACGCTTTAGGACCTTATTTTCTAACCTTTAGTGACCTCTCCTTATGTAATTATAATGGTGATGAATAATTGTTTAGATGGGAGAAAGTAGATGTCTCATGTTAGCGAAAGTGTATTACATGCTTGTTGTGTCTCAGGTTATAAGTATGAAGGATCATTAGGTAGAACTCTAAATATCTGTCATGGTTAGTTAAGAATTCCATGTGTGTCTTCTTAAGAATAATGCAAAAAATTTGTTATTGATCGAGGTTTAGATAATGTGAGAAGGATTCTTTTGTGGTTGTTTTCCTAGAAGTTCATGTGTGGTTATGAAGATAGGCTTTAGTGTCATGTTTATATATATGTGGATAAATGCATTGCGCGTTAGTGAATGTCAAGTTAGAGGTTGAATATAGTTGTTGAAGTGGTAATAAGAATTATTCATGAGATAGGGAGTTGTGAAAATGCAGGGTGCATTTAATTCATGATTCAGACTAATATTACAGTGTTGCGTGTGCACTTTGTAGATTTGAGTAGGTTTGATCATAGTGAGAGAATTAAGTTCAGCTTAGACTTCGATAGATAGAGTTATCAGTGTCCATGTGAATATTTTAAGTAGCCTCAAGTGAAGGCAAGTTTTAGAAGTGGAATATATAGTTGAGTATAAGCTGTCAGTATGATTCAGTCCATACAACTAGCAGTCCACTTTAGCAGTCAGACAGATAAGTTCCTATGATTTTCCATCTTTCCTATTCATGAGGTGAATTCATTCACAACTATGGAAGTTGTAAATTTAATTTAGTTCATGCATCATGTTTCAGGTTCAGATATTTATCCATGATTTAGTTCGTAAGTGTCCAATGCATTATCTCACTCTTTTCTTAGTATTTTAGCCAAGTCAGTATCATTCGGGGGATGAAATATCTTAAGAGGAAGATGTTGTAATACCCTGAGTTTCTATGTTCTAAATCTCTCATCTTATCTTCAAGAAACCAGATCCAATACGAGGTAATAGTTACTCATAATTTGACTCTCTCGTTTCTATCTCAGCATTATAGCCATTCTCATGTCATTGTATGTATTCAAGAAATCAGTTTAGTTCATGATATTCAATACATGTATCATGTTCATACTCACTTATGCAATCACGTTCCAACTTATGAATGTTAAGAATATGATCTCAGTTGACTTAGTACTCTTAATCTAACCAGTCTTATTCGAGGATGAATGATTCCAAGGGGGAGATAAGGTAACACCCCATATTTTTGGGCTAGACTTTAAAACGTCGTTCTTACATGTGTTAACTCAAATCCCATGAATTTCTTTTGAATAAATATGTCATGATATTTATCCTAGTGTGTGAAGTGATCTCGAGGTGAAACATATTCATAAGAATCACTTAGAACAAAGTTGAGCTAAGAGCCTTTGATTCGTCCAAAGTTTGGTATTTGATTCTACAAGGGTCTACTTTGAATGTGTATAACTTTAGATATACATAGTATTTTTTAGCTTAAGACCCACCAAGTTGTAGGTGATTGAGTCAGCTTTCCAACAATACCAATTTTTTCTTAATCCAATACCCGAGCAAAAAGTTATAGCTATTTTCATGAGAGAGACAGTGAGGGAGTGCGATTAGCTCATGGCGTCCACTGTAGTGCACCGCAATGAAGCCCACGACGCCCTCTCCATAGCCCAACCATCAATTTTTATAGCTTTTTTTTTCATTTATGCAAGGAGAAATGGGTCTTTTCCCTTCACCCAAGGGTTCCATAACATCAGATTAAGGGTCCCAAAAGGCAAGAGTGGCCCCTTTATTCACAAATCTTCTCAAAAGAAAAACATTCTCTCTTAAGAACAAACCTTAGTCGCTTCAATGTTCAAGCTCAAGCTTCAAGAAAACCACCAGGAACTTTCACAAATTCATCAATTAAGGTATGTTAGATGTTCATCCATGGGTCTTTTCACCCATGGAGTCCAAGAATCCATTTTCAAGTTTAAAGCCATAATTTTTACATGTTATTATGAATTATCTTCATGAAGTTATGATGACTCTTGATTATAAATTATGTTTACCAAGTGTTATCGCTGGGAATTATCCTTACACGTTTGAAGGTTGAAGTATGTTTATCTATAGCTTGGTAATTTGATTTCAGGTTATGATTTTAATTATTTTCACATGGAATGCATTCTAGTATGCTTTAAATATTATGGTTTCTATATCATGTTCATGGGAATTGAGAATAAAACCCTCAGTTTATGATTTGGTCATGTGATCGTGCTATCTAATCATGTTTAAAAGCACCCCATGTTAAAGTCTTGGTCCCCATGTGTATGATATAATGCTTAAGTGAATAATTATGAACAATGATTTCCTTTCGTGATTTCAAAGCTTTCATGTGTCCCTATTGTTATTATTATTGAGACCTGGGGGTTATGAATACCCAAAATTTAGCTGTTTACTTAGTCTAAGTATATTTAGAATAGTTTCATACATGTATGAGCATTATTAGTTTAGTCAGTTATCATGTAAGTCAAACTTAGATCAGTTTAGTAATCTGAGTCAGCTACGACTTCAGTTAAACTTAGTTCAGTCCCATAATCAGTGTCAGTTTAGTTGGGAGTAGGATTCATCATGGGCATTCCTATCAGTATAGGATTTGACCCTTAGTAGCAATCTCTGAGTTATAGAACTACGTAGCCAGCGTAGGTTTGAGATATCTTCCTGCTAGTTTAGGGTTGACATATATCTCATGAGTCTTCCTGCTAGTTTAGGGTTGACCATAGCATACAATTTATCAGTTATTCAGTTATCAAATTTTAGTATTTTAGTTTATAGACTATTTTAGAATCTTGTTATATGCTTGGTCATGCATTCTCAGATTTTACAGCATTCACGCATTCATATCAGTTATTCAGTTACCTCTACTATTCATTTAGTTAGTTATTACTCATGCACATAACCCATGTATAACAACCTAACCTCATCTATCATACCGGTACATTCAAAGTGCTGACTACATAATCATTTCTTGCTCTATGATATCTTTTATCATAGGTTTGGACGCTTAGGTTCTCGGTCGCACTTAGGCATTTTAGCATATTAGCAGCAACAGTGGTGGTGAGTCCTCATATTGATTATGTTTATTTTAGTGTTTTCAGTTCAGTAGTCAGTTGGAGTTAGTTGGGGGCCTGTTCCATCAACTCTTATTTAGTCAGTTTTAGAGGCTTTTAGATACTTCAGACAGTTAGTTTGTCATTACTTTTATCAGTTTTTAGATAGTTGTTTTCCAGAAGTTGTTTTCAAACTTATAATTAAGAAATATTTTAGTATTTAAGACCTTATGGCATATTTAGGTATTCCACACATGTGTATTTTGTTATTATTATTCAGTGCTCATAGCACGTACCATCTCATAGGTTAGCTTATGGTCACTCATGATCTTAAGCACCATGTAGCATCCAGGGAGTACTCCTGGGGTGTTCTCCGGGCATTAGAGTTGGACTCCATGATAGCTCACATGATTTATGTTGGTTAGAAGAACCGCCCTAAGAAATATTAAAAGCAACGCTTTTAGAACTAAGTGTTATGGCTCACAAAGTTTATACTTATGCTTCATTACTTATGTTTATGATTTTGTTGTTTTCGTTTTATTCAAGCTCAAGGTGAGTCATTTACAATTAGCATGTATTATTTTAAAGCCTATGAGTATATTAAGCTATTGTTTTACTTATGCATTCATCCTTGTATTATCAGTACATTCTAGAAGTACTGACCCACATATATGTCTATGTGCTACCTTGTCTCATAATATAGGTACCAGTTGCAGTACACACATTATAATCAGATAGTTTGCAGCTTCAAGTTAGTAGATGATGAGTTCTTTTAATTTGGGGACTCAAGTAAACTATATTTTAAGTAGCATTTTATTCAGTCATATTGATTAGGGATAACTGGGAGTCATGTCCCGGCTACCTATAGTCAGTATTAGGAAAGGCTTCATAGACGGTCACTCAGAGTTGATGTATTTACTTTTAGTTTTGTTTTGTATAACCAAAGTGTTAAGATTTTAAATAGTTTTGTATTGAACATATTCAACTAAAGACATTTCTTTTGCCTATTACTTTAAGTTTTATGCATTCAAAATCAGTAGCTTAAGCATCATGCCAATACATGGGTTAGCTTGGGATCACTTATGGTCCTAAGCACCATGTGACGTCTTGAGAATAGTCTCGGGGTGTTACAAACCTGGTATCAGAGCACAGATTTCAAGTGTCCTAGGGTGTCTATGGAGCTGTGTCTAGTAAAGTCTTGCAGAACAGTATGGAGATATTTGTACATTTTTTGAGAGGCTACAGGACATTTAAGAAATGTTTTCTTTTTTTCATATCTCAGATCGTGCTATAGAGATGTTCTTAAAGAAACTTATGTAGATTCTGGTCTTGCTCTATTTATGCTAATTCTGCCTTATTCTTGAGGGAGCAAAAATAGTGACGTTTCAATTCCTACCAATAGAGTTTTCTCAAACAGTCGCCACAGACAGTTATGAGATTGCATGTTGGATTAAAAAGTATACCATCGGTGCTTTTATGTTCTAAAGTTAGAAATATTACATTAATGTTCATGAAAATCGTACATTGATCCAAAGTAATATGTGCCTTCAAATCCCTTCCCAGAATTCTATGATGGCATATAATCTAGAGTTAAAAGCATAAACCTAAAAGTTTAACAACTGTAAAGAGGGGATAGTGTTTATATGGATTTAGTAGATTATGTATCCATGGGTCTAGTTGTATGAAAGGTGAATTAGTAGGCTTGAAGCAGTGCATGTAAGAATTTAAGTTTGTTGATTCGAAATTAAGTATGATGGTGTGGGTGGACATAGAGGTTTGCTCAAGGTGATATGGGATTGTAGTATTTCTATGTTTGTAAAGTGTGTGTGTTTAGATAGTACCATTGAGTTGATAAGTGTTAATAAGGTTAGTAATGTAGTATATGGTGTTCGTACCAGCTAAGTTATGGGTTATAGGTTGTTGATGTTGGGTTATTTGGTGTAATGGTCATTCTCAAGGTTTAGGAAAAAATATAAGTTTAGAGATATGATATTAGTAGGCTATAAAGGAAGCTAGTATGGTTTATTAAAGATTTGGGGATATCCATGTTAAGTGTTAGAATCTAAGTTTGAATCTTAGAGGATTGAGCTAATAGAAAGAAGAGTTGAAATTCTAGATTATTCAAACTCATGGTATGGTGATCCTCTTATAAGTTCTAAGTTATTCAGCGTTTAAGTTATTATATAGTGACTATTAGGTTTACAGAAAGATAAGAGTTGTATCTCAGAAGGAAGTACTAACAGTGGGTTTTAAACTTTCGGGTATAGTCTTTTAGGGCGAGTTTCTTATTTATATGTATTGTTATATCTTGGACTCTAAAGTAGAGTGGTTGTAGTTCAGTTTAGAGTTTATTAAAGGTTTCCACAAACTTAGAATGATGGCTTAAAGAAGGAGATGATAGAATAGGAAACAAGGTAGGCTCTCAGATTCTAGTAGTGATGCCAGAGTATTGTAGAACATTAGTAGGGGAGGAAGATGCCTGATCCATTCTTATCTCAGTGCACATTTTATACTTCAATCATCATGATATCTACTCACGCCTTACACATCAGCTCCATGATCATAGCTCATATTCATGCAGTTTCTATAGAATTATGTACACTTCTAGTTCCTAGTATAAGGACTTCTAGTTCACTCAGCAGTACGAATCATATTCCATGAATTTATGAACTCCAAAATTAGGTCATGCAACTCATGACTTATGTACTCATGCTTTACAGTATGCTTAGTTCCTATAACTCATGGTGCACTCTTAATGACCAGTGAAATTTAGATTTATGGCATGTATGTCTTCAGTTTAGATCTTTTTGATTTACTCATGTCATTGATATTCTATTCCACAGGCCTCAGTTAATCATCCTAGTGATGCATAATATTCTTTCATGCTTCAGGTCCTTATATTTTAACCTTTTAGTGAGATCTCCTTATATAGAGATAGTGGTGATGAAAATTGATGATCAATGGTTTAGATAGGAGAGAGTAAATATTCCTCATAGAGAAAATATTATTGTATGTTTGTTTTATATAAGTCTATAAGGTTGAAGAAAGATTGAGGCAAAGCTTTTGGGATATGTTATGGTTAGATGAGATTCTAGGTGTGTCTTCTTAGGGATAGTGTATGGAAGTTATTAATAACAAGAGGTGTTAGAGAATATGGTGAAGTTCCAAAGTAGGTTGATTGACCAAAGGTTTATGTGTGCTTATAATAATAGGCTTGAATGTCATGTTAGTAATAAGTGGAGGGGTACATTATGGTGTTAGTGAATTCCTAGTAAGAGGTTGAATTTAGTTGTTGAAGTGGTAAGAAGAATTATTATTAAGGCAAAAGCTATGAAAATGCATGGGGTATCAAATTCATAGTGTTATATGTTGTCCTTTGTGGCTTTGAGTAGGCTGAACATAGTGAGAGAATTTAGTTCAACTCAGACATTAGTAGATAGAGTTATCAATGCCTATGTGAAGACTATAAGTGGACTCAAGTGAAGTGCAATATTGAAGGGGAAAAGTATAGTTGAGGGAGTATTTGAGAAGTATGTCTAAGCTTGAAAGTAGCAATTGCGTTGCCTGAGGCATAGTAATTCTGTCCTAACTTATGTTTTATAGGTTTATGTTCCATGTTACAGATTTATTGCCATATTAAGATTCCTTACTCAAATATCTTAGTCAGTCCATGCCCAAGTTTCTTTGCTCCCTAATGTTATTAGAACTTCTTAGAGAGAGTGTTGAAGAAATACCCCAATTTGAGTATAAGCTTTTAGTATGATTCAGCCTGTATAGTCGATAATTCAGTTTAGCAATTAGATAAGATAAGCTCCTATAGTTTTCCAACTTTCCGACTAGCCTTACTATCTGAAGTTTCATAAATATGGCTATTCCATGAGGTAGTTTGTTCTCATACATGTAAGTTGCGAATTCAGTTTAGTCTAAGCATCATGTTTCAGATTTAGCCATTTAGTCATGACTCATTACATACGTGTTCATGCATGATCTAAGTTTTCCAAGTATTCCAGCTCAGACATTGTGATATCCATTGTATGACCTCACTCTCTTCGTCTCATGATTCGTGCTAACATAATGTACTTGGCGATGCCATGAAGCCCTTCTCTTTAGATTCCTATATGTGTTTTGTTGAGGGACAATTCCTAATGAGAAGTTACGTACTTTATTCCATCCATAGTAACTTTTGGAATTTTATTGCATCAGTTATCACTTCATAGTTCTATATGCATAATTATATTCTGAACATTTCAAGTGAGTTCTAAACTCTCAACATGAATCAGCTCCTTATAGTAAATAAAGTCATCTTAGAAATCAGTTTCATGACAAATTTATAATGTTTCAATTCAGCTATATCCTTCATTACTAGACATGTCATTTGTACATCATCCCACACTTATAAGGCTTCAATAAATTCCAATCCATCATTCGAGGACGAATGATTCCAATGGGAGATAATGTAATACCACACATTTTTAAGCTAAAAATCGAACCTTCATTCCAATGTGTATAAACTCTAATCCCATAAGTTATGTTTGAATAAACGTGTCATGATCTTTATCCTAGTGTATGTAGTGCTTATAAGGTAAAAAATATTCATAGGAACCACTTAATTAGAGCAAAGTTGAGCTAAGAGTCTTTGATTTGGTTGAATCTTGGTATTCGATTCTACAAGGGTCAAATTTTAACGTGTATAACTTTTGACATATATGGAATTTTGGATCTCAATACCCATTAAATTATAAATAATTGAATTAGCTTTCAAACGATACAAATTTTGTCTTAATTGATACCCGAGTGAAAAGTTATGACTATTCTCATCAGACTGTAAGGTCCCGCAATAGCATCGCACCACGGACCTAAGTTACTGTGTTAACCTCTGCGACATAGAGGATAGTTTTCCTGCATCTGTAAGTATAAGACCAAAGGGCGTTTTAATCATTTCCTCTTTCCCCCAAGCACCCAAGTGATGGGTTAAAGTCCCAAAAGGGCATTATTTTCCCATTTTCATCTTCAAATCTTTATGTAAACCCTTTCCTTTCCAAGAACAAAATCCAAACTCTTTTCCCCAAAAAATCAAGAGTTTAAGCTTTCAAGTTCAAGAATCTTTAAGAAAACATCAAGAATGAGGTTCCTTTCACAAGTTTATCATTCAAGCCCTAAGATTCAAGATTTTTTCACAAGTCAAGAAGCTTAAGGTATGTGGGGTTTATGAACAAGGTTATTCTTCCATCTTTATGCCCAAAATTTATTTTAAAGTTTAATTTATATGAATTGAGTTAGGGTTCATACCCAAATTTCTATATTCTTGAAGCATGCTACTACCATGAGATCGAAGCTTTAAGTGAATCAAGAATTACATATATTCATGTTTTGACTTATAAGATTCATATTGTGATTTTAATTTCATTATCTTGACTTGATATTGTTGAAAGATTTCAAGATGATTATTGAGCATGAAATTTTGTCATGAATTTCTAAGAATTTAAGCATGTATTATAATCCCTAAGTACAAGTATTGAGTTCACAAGAAGATTATGCTCTTAAGATCCATCAATAAGTTATACTATGATACAAAGAAAAGATTGATCTTTTGATCTTAATATAAGATATGGAATCAATATTTGTTCATCTTGATTATGATTTAAAGTAAAGAGAAACATAAATGGTTTTCATTCTATAAACCCTTATGCTATTTTAAGGTGGATTTCCTAAAGTATGAGCATATAAGTAATATGATAGTAGTATTTAGTATCGAGTTGGGTATGAGTCTGAGATCACATGCCCCAGAACTATGTGACACCGTAGGATTAAGTTCCCAATATAGTTTAAGT
This sequence comes from Capsicum annuum, assembly GCF_002878395.1. Classification (NCBI taxonomy): domain Eukaryota; kingdom Viridiplantae; phylum Streptophyta; class Magnoliopsida; order Solanales; family Solanaceae; genus Capsicum; species Capsicum annuum. The sequence goes on along the minus strand of NC_061113.1, from coordinate 39,055,729 downwards.
TTAGAGATCACTAAGATTAACATTCTATTCCGATGGCAAGGGTAGAACAGCTCTCCCCAACATGGGTAAGACATTGGACTCCATGCTAGGTCACATGGTTTATGTTGGTTAGAAGAACCTCCCTAAGAAAGTTTAAAAGTAAAGCTTTTAGAACTAAGTGTTATAGCTCACAAAGTTTATACTTATGCTTCATTACTCATGTTTATGATTTTGCAGTTTTCGTTTTATTCAAGCTCAAGTTGAGTCATTTATACTTAGCATGCATTATTTGAAAGTCTATGAGTATATTAAGTTATCATTTTACTTATGCATTCACTCCCACATACTCAGTACATTTCAGAAGTAATGACCCACATATATGTCCATGTGCTACATTGTCTCATGATATAGGTATCAATTGCAGCACACACATCATATTCAGACAGTTTGTAGCTTCCAGTCAGCAGGTGATGAGTTCTTTTGATTCGAGGACTCGAGTCAATTATAGTTCTAGTAGTATTTTATTCAGTCATATTAATTAGGGATAGCTGGGGGTCATATACCGGCTACCTTTAGCCAGTACTAGTAGAGGATTCATAGACGGTCACTCAGAGTTGATGTATTTACTTTCAGTTTTGTTTTGTATAACCAAAGTGTAAAGGTTTTAAACGGTTTTGTATTGAACATATTCAGCTAAAGACATTTCTTTCGCCTATTACTTCAAGTTTTATGAATTCTAAATCAGTAGCTCAAGCATGACATACATGTATTAGCTTGGGATCACTTGTGGTGCTAAGCACTATGTGACATTTAGGGAGTAGTCTCGGGGCATTACAGAAATAAGGGTGTATACCCTTGTATGTAATTTTTCAGCTTGCTTTTGTAAATTTATATTTTAAAGGGATTGAATCAGCATCCTCAATCACATAATACATAAATTGTGTATATCAACAATCTGTGTAATGTACATTTGAAATTAAGCTACACAAACTCTACACTAGCGGGAATGTTAGTGCATTTTGTTACCTTTTTTTTGTTATGCAGTTTTTTGAGTGATATGAAATCATATTCTTAGTATATATGAGTATGTTGTGGTAGATATGAAGGAATAGTAGCTTTAAATATTAATGTATGAACAAGTAAATCCATATATGGAGGCTATAGAATAGCTGCATTGTTGATCTCAACATACCAAGAAAGGCTGCGAATTAACTCATTGGTATCATTAACTAGCTGCTTTGGTATCCTCATATCAGGTCTTGTGTTATAGAACCCTTCGTCAGATATTTTTTCTTAAATTGTTTTCTTGTGTTTCTATGTACTAATTGTTAGGGTTTTTGTCCTCATTTGTTTACTATATTTAAGTTTTATTTTTTATTAGAAGAAAAATAAAAGTTACCATAATTACTTTTACTTTTACTAAAAGGAAAATATAAAATTTTTTCATATTTGGCTAACCTCTTTCTTGAAGGAAAGATTTTGGACATCTATAAATAGAAGACCCCTTCTCATATCATAACATAATGGCATTCATAATGTAATCTTTTAAGATTTTCATTTAGGGGGAGATTTTCTCCCAATATGATTTTAAGTTTTTTTCTATATTATTTTTAATATGTAGGTCGTTTGACCAAACCATATTAATAATATGTTTTTAGTATTTGTTTTTCTTTGTTATCTGAATTATCGTCCTATTGTTTGCAAACTTTAAGCTTCCGCATGACGCCCTCTCGATTTCAAACCCAACAAGTGGTATCAGAGCTTACGGTTCAATGGTCCAATGGTATGGTGAGATGAGATTAAACAGGTTCAAAGCGGTTTTAAAATCAAGCTACAACAATTTGGATGATAATAAAGATTTTTGTCGAACTACATGTGGAGAACAAGTTTCAACCATATTTTCAACGCTCCTGCTGCTGCATCTTTAAAAATAAAAATAGAATATTACTTTTAAACCAATTTTTAACCATGATATTTTAAACCTTATTTTTAACCATGACAAGCAGCAGTTATGAAGATTATATCAAGAATGATGATCATGCATGTGATAAGAAGAAGGCGGATCAAGTGAAGAAAATCAAGCCAAAAAGGGGATATTTGTTAGGGTTTTTGCCCTGATTTTCTTACTATATTTAATTTTTATTTTTTCTTAGAAGAAAAATAAAAGTTACCATAATTACTTTTAATTTTCGTGAAAGGAAAATATAAAACTTTTCCATATTTGGCTAACCTCTTTTTTGGAGGAAAGGTTTTGAACATCTCTTTTAAGATTTTCGTTTAGGAGGGCATTTTCTCCCAATAGGATTTTAAGTTTTTTTTTTTTCAATATTATTTTTAATATGTAGATCGTTTGACCAAACATGTTGTCAGTAAATTGATTTATTGATTGTAGGACAGTTTTCTGGATGAAGATATGATAATTTCATGAAATTAGTAGGGAACTTATATGCTATTTTTTTAGAATCTGTTGAGCATGAGAGCATTTTGAAGGTAAAGGTGGTAATGTTTGTTAAATGACCACTCATACCCATTTTTTAGAATTATGTTGCTTTCGTTGTTTTTGGATTATTGTGGTTCATAAATAGAAACATTTAAGTATAGTACAGAAAAATAAATTATCTCATGCATGTACCACTCCATGTAAGTGGCCCTTAAGTTTAAACGTAAAGATCTGGGCATCGCTGTTGCCATTTGTTTGTATATAGGAACGTCATATGAATCCTATTATTGTCAGTTTACTGATATTAATTACTTCTACATTGTATATATTTGGGATATGATTCATTTACATACTTCTTTTCTGCTATAAAGCCTTGACTAGAGTACCCCATTTTTTAAAGGTATTGTGGCACCCATCCTTTCTTCCACACAACCAATCAATCACCCCACACTTACAACTTTCGACAATCTAATATTCCAGATGAAAGTTTTAATTATCATCATCATTTAATATTGGATTTGTTGCCAGTCACTCTTTGGAAATAATATTAGTGGGTTGTCGCCAACCCTAAGAGAAGAAAAAAGGTGACTATATTAGGTTAACCCAAATTGCACTGATGCAAATATTTCCAAGCAATTCTTGATTGTCTATTGTTAGTGAAGACTTGGGATTGCTTCCTCAATCGGTTGCAAGTGTTCCTGTCTTATTTCTACTTATTTCATGCTTCATGTAGTTTGCTTCTGTTTTTGGATAAGTAAATCATGTATATCATGCCAAATTTTGTTTATGCTGAATCACACAGTTCATTATTGTAATACCCCATATTAGTCTTAGCTCAGTTCAACCCATAGTGCATTCATAAGAGGCTTAGAACCTGAAAATTTAGCTGAGTATTGGGGACTTAGTTTTATTTTTGGCCTCTTAACTTCAATGATTTTTAAAGTGGCCTTCCCGAACCCGAGGTGATGGTTTATAAGTTAATTCATGTTCCGGAGTGTAAGTAGCATGTCTCGGGGAAGTTTTGAATTTTTCTAATGAGGATTAAGGCACGTTTGAATTTCAATTCTAGAACCTCACCGCGATTACACCGCGTCGCGGTGGGTATAGCGCTGAAGGGTTCATCGCGTCACAACAAGGCTTCAATCAGTGTTCCAAGTATGAATTTAAATCCCAGAGGGGAAGTCTTTTCTTTTCCCATCGCCCCAATCCGTAAAAACACGAGATTTGGCTTCAGTTAAGACATATTATTACCAAAATCCTCAATTTTACACTCAAATAAACCCAAAGCTCTTCCCTATTTCATCAAATTAAACTCATTTCCTTTCAAGAAAAATCAAGAAAACAAGTTCCCAGATTCAAGAATCTCTAAGGAAGCTTAAGGAATTGTGTTTCTTTTCAAGGATTTAAGCTTTTAAGGTATGTTAGATATTCATACATGGGCCCTTTTCACCAATAGAGTCCAAGAACCTATTTGTATGTTTTAGATCATGAATTTACATGTTTACAATGAGTTATTTTCATGAAGCTTTTGGGAATTTCGATTATGCATGATGATTACAAGTGTTTTTAGTTAAAAGTAGCCCTTACATGTTTGAAGCATGAAATTCCATGTTAAATCCCCAATGTATGGTTTTAGTGTTATGATTATGTTATTCCCACATGTTTCAACCATTCCCATTCTTAAGTTTATGAATTTTAAGTGTTTGATGAAATGCCTAAGAGATGAATTTTGAACAATGACTACCTATTATGCTTTTGAAGCTTTAGTATGTTTCTACTGTTAATGTTATCAAGTCCTGGGGGTTATGAATACCCCAAAACTTAGCTGTTTACTTAGTCTATGTATTATCAGAATGGTTTCAGATATATTTAAGTATTATCAATTTAGTCAGTTATCCTATCAGTCAAGTTTAGATCAGTTCAGTATTCCAAGTCAGTTCAGTTGGGAGTAAAATTTAGTACAGAGCGAACCCAGGGATGGGGTCTCACCTTCCAATTTAGGGTGTGAATCTTAGCAGCAATTCTTGCATTCCAAAACTATATAGCCAATGTAGGTTTGAGATGTTAACCTGCCCGTTGAAGGTTGACACATATCTCATCAGGGCACCTTCCAATAGAGGGTGACGTTTTAGTCAGACTTTACTTTAGTGGATCCATACAGCCATTGTCAGTACCCGTGGTACGGTACTGACACCCTTCTAATTGGGGTCATAGGTTGGACCCCAATTAGCTTATATTGAGGCAAGTCGGTTAGATGATAGCTCCCACAGTCTCAGTCCAGTCTCAGTTCGAAAGTCAACTCAGGTTTGTTTGACCATAACATTTAGTTTATCTTTAAAATCAGTACTCAGATTCCAGTTTATAGACCTATTTCAGTATCATGTCATATACTTGGTCATGCATTCTCGGATTTTATAGCTTTCACACATACTATGCATTAGTTATCTCATGATATTTATTCAGTCAGTTATTATTCATGCACATGAGCCCATGCATATCAGCCTAAATTCGCCTAGCATACTAGTACGTTCAAAGTACTGACCGCATACTGTTTTCTTGTGCTATGATGTCTTATATCATAGGTTTGGACGCTCAGGTTCCCGACTGGACTTAGACATTTTAGCGCATTAGCAGCAGTACTAGTGATGAGTCCTTATATTTTGAGCACTGATTATGTTTATTTTAGTAATTTATTTCAGCGAGACAATTGGAGTTAGTTAGGGCCTGTCCCATTAACTCTTATTCAGTCAGTTTAGAGGCTTCCGGACACTTTCAGACAGTCAGTCAATTTGTATTATTAATTTACCAGTTTTTAGATAGTTGATATTAGACATTTGTTTTCAGTCTTATAATTTTAGAGATATTTTAGTATTTAAACATTATGGACTATTCAGTTGTTTTTCGCACATGTTCATTATCCGTATATTATTCGGTTATCACTGTAGGTACCAGCTCAAGGGTTAGCTTGTGGTCACTTGTGACTATAAGCACCGTGTGGCATCTAGGGTGTACTCCCGGGGCATTACAAACTTGGTATCAGAGCCTAAGGTTTTAAAGTGTCCTATAAAGTCTAAAAGTTGCATTAAGTAGGGTGTCGTGCATGGGTATGAAGCGCACCACACTTATGGACAAGAGGCTACAAGACATTTTAGGAAAAGTTTTCCTTATTTCAGTATTCAGGTCATGTGAATAAGCATGAGATCAATTTAAAATCTCTTTATAATTCAATATTCTTTCCATTTACAAAACATACTTCTTAGAGAGAATAACAAAATGAGAAACGAGAATCAACCTGCATCTCCGCTTGTTCATGAAGATCCCCTGAACGAGCATGTCTCTCATGCTGAATTCAGAGCTGCATTCACTACTTTAGCTCACTCAGTAGCATCTTACAATAACCAATAGGTTGTCGTTCCAGTGGCTAATACTACCACAGCTAGGATTCGGGACTTCAACCAAATGAACCCTCTTCTATTTTTGGGATCCAAGTCTGATGAGGATCCGTAGGAGTTCCTTGGCATGGTTCAGAAGGTAACTGATAGTATGGTCCTGACTTCTAGTGAGAGTACAAATTTGGGTGCTTATAAGTTGCAGGATGTTGCTCACACCCGGTATAAGCACTGGAAGGGAGATAGAGGTACAGATGCAGGGCCTCTTAAATGGGAGGAGTTTGCTACAACCTTTTTAGATAGGTTCTTTCCCTTGGAGTTAAGGGAAGCAAAGATGCAGGAGTTTATCAATTTAAATAAGGGGAACATGAGTTTGAAAGAGTGTTCTCTTAAGTTTACTCAGCTAGCCAGGTATGCTTCTAATGTGGTGTCTGATAACAGGTCTAGGATGAGTAAGTTTGTCTTTGGTGTAGTTGATAGTATGGTCAAGGACTGTAGGACCGCAATGTTGATTATAAAGATGGACTTGTCTAGGTTGATGGTCTATGCTCAATAGATTAAGGAGCAGAATTTTAAGGAAAGAGAAAGGAAGAATAAGAGAGCCACAACTAGTAGCTTCAATTTTCCTCAGCCAAGATAAGAAGGTGGTAACCGGCCTTAATTCCATCAAAAATATTTAGCCCCAGCTCCATCTTCAGCTAGTGCACCAGTGTCGAAGTTCAGAAATGATAATCAGTGTAGAGCCCCAGGCCCTAAGCCCCCAGGTAGTGTGAATAGAGGTCGTATAAATCCTCTTTGCTAGAAATGCAATAAAAATCATTAGGGTGTGTGTAGAGCTGGCAGTGATGGATGCTTTGGGTGTGGCAAGCCAGGCCACAGGGTCAGGGATTGCCCAAAGAGTTGTTAGCAAGGTCATTCCAGTCTCCCCCCAGTTCCATCCAGTCGCTCGACTCATCAAAATGCTGCTTCCAACGTAACTAGTGGTCAGCACCCAAAAAGAGTATATGCACTTCAGTCCCGATAGGATTAGTAAAGTTCTCCTAATGTGGTTACTGGTACTTTATAAGTCTTTTATTTACATGTTTATGCTTTGTTAGATCCTGGAGCTTCTTTTTTCTTTTGTAACCCCCTATATAGCTGTGAATTATTATATTAGTCTTGAGACTTTAGCAAAACCCTTCTCAGTGTCCACCCTAGTAGGTGTCATTATATCCAGGAAGGTATACAGGAATTGTCCGATTATAATATCCCAGAAAGTCACTTCAGTTGATCTTGTGGAGTTGGAGATAACTGATTTTGATGTCATTCTCAGCATGGATTGGCTCCACTTATGCTATGCTTCAATCGATTGTAGAAATAGAGTTGTTCGTTTTTAATTTTCGAATGAACCAGTCCTAGAGTGGAGGGGTAGCACTTCAGTACTTAGGGGTCAACTTGTTTTGTACCTTAGAGCGAGAAAAATAATATCCAAAGGTTGTGTCTACCATCTTGCTAAAGTTAAATACTCTATTTTAGAGACTCCCAATCTCAAGTTAGTTTCAATAGTGAGGGAATTTCCAGATGTGTTTTTTGAAGATCTTCCCAGAGTTCCTCCCGAAAGGGAAATTGACTTTGGAATAAACCTTCTTCTTGATACCATACCTATCTCTATGCTTCCCTATAGAATGGTTCCATCTGAGCTTAGAAAGTTAAAAAAAATATCTAAAAGATCTCTTAGATAAGGGATTCATCAGGTCAAGTGTTTCCCCATAGGAGCTCCAATACTTTTTGCATGAAATAAAGATAATTCTCTCAGAATGTGTATCAATTACTGTCATTTGAACAAAGTTACCATCAAGAATAAGTATCTACTCCCCAGAATTGATGGCTTGTTTGACCAACTTCAAGGTGCTAGTTATTTCTCTAAGATAAACCTCAGATCCGGATATCATCAACTTAGAGTTAGAGAATGTGACATACCAAAAATAGCTTTTAGAACCCGCTATGGTCACTTCAAATTTATAGTCATATCCATTTGACTAACCTATGCCCCAAAAGCTTTTATGGACTTGATGAATCAAGTGTTCAAATAGTGCTTGGACATGTTCTTCATAGTCTTCATAGATGACCTTCTTGTCTGTTCCCATAATGAAAATGATCATACAAACCACCTCAGAATAGTATTGTAGATTCTTAGAGCCATCAGTTATTCGCCAAATTTAGTAAGTTTGAGTTTTGGCTAAGATCAATAGCTTTTCTTGACCATATTATTTTTGGTGATAGCATTAGAGTTAACCCTCAAAAGATCGAAGCAGTGAGAAACTGGTCCAGACCCATTTGTCCATCAGATATTAAGAGTTTCTTGGGTTTAGCTGGCTATTACAGACGGTTTATTGAAGGTTTTTTGTCTATTGTGCCCCTATGTCCATATTAACTTAGAAGAAAGTCATGTTTTAGTGTCAGATTCTTGTGAGAAGAGTTTTCAGAAGTTGAAGACTCAACTCACCTTAACCACAGTTTTGACCCTTCTAGATGGCTCAGATGGATTTGTTGTTTACTGTAATGCTTCCAGAGTTAGTTTGGGTTGTGTTTTGATGTAGAGTGGTAAGGTCATAGCCTATGCCTCTAGAAAGTTTAAGCCCCATGAAAAGAACTATCCTACCCATGATCTTGAGTTAGCAGTTGTTGTGTTTGCCTTGAAAATTTGGAGGCATTATTTGTATGGGGTGCATGTTGATATGTTCATGAACCATAAAATTTTACAGTATGTATTTTTGCAGAGTGAGTTAAATCTCCATTAGAGAAGGTGGCTAGAATTGTTGAAGGACTATGATATGAGTGTTTTGTATCATCCAACCAAGGCTAATATAGTGGCAGATGCCCTTAGTAGATTGTCTATAAGTAGTGTTGCTCATGTTGAGGATAATAAGAAGAAGTTGGTTCAGGAGGTTCATCAATTGGCTAGATTAGGCGTTCGTTTGGTTGACTCAGCTGAGGATAGTGTATGGGTTTAGAATAGTTCAAAATCCTCTTTAGTTGCCAAAGTGAAAGAAAAGCAAGAAGGGGACCCCAGTCTAGTTAAGTTGAAGGAGTCAGTCAGAGATCAAAAAAAGAGATTTTCTCCCAAGAAGGAGATGGTGTATTGTGTTTCCAAGGTAGGCTGTGTGTGCAATGTGTCGATGATTTGAGACATCATATTCTTATAGAAGAGCATGGTGCGTGTTACTCTATTTATCCAAGAGCCACTAAGATGTACCATGATTTGCGAGAAATCTATTGGTGAAGTGGTATGAAAAAATATATGGCAGAATTTGTAGCCAAGTGTGCTAATTGTCAGCAGGTTAAGGTTGAGCACCAAAGGCCTAGTGGCACTATGCAGGATTTCAGCATCCCCACATAGAAGTGGGAAGAGGTAAACATGGATTTTATGACAGGTTTGCCTCGTTCACGTTGCTAGCATATTTCGATTTGGGTTATTATAGATAGAATGACCAAATCAGCCTATTTCTTGCCAGTCTATACTTCCTATTCAGCTAAGGATTATGCCAAGCTCTATATTAGAGAGTTGGTTAGGTTGTATAGAGTCCTATTGTTCATCATTTCAGATAAAGGTACTAGGTTTACCTCTCACTTTTGTAAAGCTTTTCAGAAGGGTCTTGGTACCCAAGTTCGTCTTAGTACAGCCTTTCACCCTCAGACAGATAGTCAAACAGAGAGGACAATTCATACCCTAGAGGACATGTTGAAACCTTATGTTATTGACTTTAAGGGCAGTTGGGATGATCACTTGCCATTGATTGAGTTTGCTTACAATAATAATTATCATTCTAGTATTCAGATGGCTCCATTTGAGGCTCTTTATGGGAGGAGATGTAGATCTCCTATTGGTTGGTTTGAGTGCGACTGCATTGATAGGGCCAGATTCAATATTTGATGTATTAGAGAAAGTTCGGCTAATCAAAAAAAGGCTTAAGACAGCCTAAAGCTGTCAGAAATCCTATGCAGATGTGAGAAAGAGAGATATTATGTTTGAGGTTGGAGATTTAGTTTATTTGAGAATATCTCCTGTGAAGAGTGTGAAAAAGTTTGAAAAGAAGGGGAAGCTCAGTCCCTGATATGTTGGCCCTTATAGGATCTTAAGCTGTTACAGGAAGGTAGCATATGAGCTTGAGTTGCCCGCAGATTTAGCATCAGTGCACCCAGTAGTCCATGTTTCTTTATTAAAGTAGTGTATTGGTGACCCAACTATCGTTTTTCCTTTAGAAAGCTTAGATGTTTAGAACAACCTTTCTTACGAAGAACTCCCAATTGAAATCCTTGATCGGTAGACCCATAGAATGAGGAACAAAGAAGTTCTCTTGGTCAAAATTCTTTGGCGGAATCTGTCCGTAGAGGGAGCCACTTGGGAAGCAGAAGTAGATATGCGAACCAAGTATCCTCACCTTTTCTCTCCAAACTCAGACTCAGCTCAAGGTAATAGTTTTTCCTTAGATTATCTTTTTTCCATTCTCAGTTCCAGCTATATAATCATCTTTCTATCATTGCATGCATTCACGGATTATTTCAGTCATTTATCATGTTTCAGACTCAATCATGTAACCATGTTTTCAATTATGCATGTTCAGTAGGTGATTTCAGTTCCCTCAATATTCTTAGCTTAATTAGTCTTACTAGAGGATGAATGTTTCCAAGGGGGAGATATTGTAATACTCCATATTAGTCTTAGCTCATTTCAGGTCATAGTGCATGTATAAGAGGCTTAGAACTTAAAAATTTAGTTAAGTGTTGGGGACTTAGTTTTATTTTTGGCCTCTAAACTTTGATGATTTTTAAAGTGACCTTCTCGACCCCGAGATGATGGTTTCTAAGTTAATTCATGTTCAAGGGTGTAAGTAGCATGTCCAGGGAAGTTTCAGATTTTTAGGATGAGGATTAAGGCATGTTTGGGCTTTAATTCCAGAACCTCACTGCGATTACACCGTGTCACGTTGGGTATAGCGATGAAGGGTTTATCACATCGCAACAAGGCTTCAATCAATGTTCCAGTTACAAATTTAAATCTCAGAGGGACAGTCTTGTCTTTTCCCATAGCCCCAATTCGTAAAAACACGGGATTTGGCTTCAGTTATGGCATATTATGCCTAAAATCCCTAATTTTATTCTCAAATAAACCCAAAGATCTTCCCTAGTTCATCAAATTAAACTCCTTTCCTTTCGAGAAAAATAAATAAAATAAGTTCCCAAATTCAAGAATCTCTAAGGAAGCTTAAGGAATTGTATTTCTTTTCAAGGATTTAAGCTTTTAAGGTATGTTAGATGTTCATCTGAGGTCCCTTTTCACCCATGAAGTCCAAGAACCTATTTTTATATTTTAAATCATGAATTTACACGTTTACAATGAGTTATTTTCATTAAACTTTTGAGAATTTCAATTATGCATGATGATTACAAGTTTTTTTAGTTGGAAAGTAGCCCTTACACGTTTGAAGCATGAAATTCCATGTTAAATTCCCAATGTATGGTTTCAATGTTATGATTATGTTATTCCCACATGTTTCAATCATTCCATGCTTAAGTTCATGAATTTCAAGTGTTTGATGAAATGCCTAAGAGATGAATTTTGAATAATGACTACTTATTATGATTTTGAAGTTTTAGTATGTTTCTACTTTTAATGTTATCGAGTCCTGGGGGTTATGAATACTCGAAAACTTAGCTTTTTACTTAGCCTCAGTATTTTCAGAATGGTTTTGGATATATCTAAGTATTATCAGTTCAGTCAGTTATCCTATCAGTCAAGTTTAGATCAGTTTAGTAATCTGAGTCAGTTTAGTTGGGAGTAGGATTTAGCACCGATTGAACCCAGGGATGGGGACTCACCTCTAGTTGAGGGTGTGACTCTTAGTAGCAATCCCTGTATTTTAGAACTACATAGCCAACGTAGATTTGAGATGTTAACCTGAAAGTTGAGGGTTGACACATATCTCATCAAGGCACCTGCTAGTAGAGGGTGACTCCTTAGTCCTTTGGGACTTCACTTTAGTAGATCCACGCAGTCATTATTAGTACCTATGACACGATACTAATATCCTTCCAATTGGGGTCACAGGCTGAACCCCAATTAGCTCATATTAGGTCATGTCAGTTAGAAGATAGCTCTCACAGTCTCCGTCCAGTCTCAGTTCAAAAGTCAGTTCGAGATTGCTTGACCATAGCATTTAGTTTATCAGTCAAATTAGTACTCAGATTCAGTATTCCAGTTTACAGACCTATTTCAGTATCATGTCATATGCTTGGTCACGTATTCTCAGATTTTATAGCTTTCATGCATACTATGCATCAATTATCCCATGCTATTTATTCAATCAGTTATTATTTATGCACATGAGCCCATGCATATCAGCCTAATCCTGTCTAGCATACCAGTACATTTAAAGTACTGATCGCATACTCATTTCTTGCACTATGATGTCTCATATCATAGGTTCGGATGTTCAAGTTCCCGACCGTACTTAGACATTCCAACGCATCAGCAGCAACAGTCGTGGTGAGTCCTCGTATTTTGAGGACCGATTATATTTATTTCAGTATTTTGTTTCAGTTAGACAGTTGGAGTTGGTTGGGGCCTGCCCCATCAACTTTGATTCAGTCAGTTTAGAGGCTTTCAAACACTTTCATATAGTCAATTTTTGATATTATTTTACCAGTTTTCAGATAGTTGTTTTCAGATATTTGTTTTCAGGCTTATAATTTCAGAGATATTTTAGTATTCAAACCTTATGGCCTATTCACTTGTTTTCTGCACATGTTCATTATCAGTATATTATTTAGTGCTCACAGAAGGTACCAGCTCATGGGTTAGCTTGTGGTCACTTGTGATCGTAAGCACCGTGTGACGTCCAGGGTGTACTCCCGGGGCATTACAATTATATTTTTTGATCTCGTACTGCAGGTTTCTTTGTCACAATTTGGGTAACTGCCGTCATATTCAAGTCAAGTGAAATTCTTTGGAAGCAGACAACTTTGAAGGTGTAATATGCACTCCATTTGCTGAATCGTAGTCCGTTTTACTTTCTAGTTCCACGTTCATTTTAGTCCATCTGCAATAGAATGATTAAGGAACAGTGAAAATCCTGCATTATTGAATTCTGACTTTTGCAGGGAGAGAGAAAGATAGATGTCCTTGTTGGTTATTTTATTTTTTTGTGATTCATGTTATTGGAATCTACTGATGGTATCGCAATGATGACCTTTTCTAGCCGTTACTTATGGTTCCTCTGAAGGTCATCCCACCTTTCTGACATGCTATTTTCATCATCTTAGTAAATGATATGGTTTTTGATATGCCTAATGCTTCTCCTGTTGTTCACGTATTATATGCAATATAGAGGCTGTGTTATCCTCTTTTGGTAATAGTAAAGTTGTTACATTGAAGTCTTTGCAAGAATGATCCTCATTTATTGTTGTTTCCAGATACGATGGTGCGGCAGGCAACAATGGCTTTGAAGTTAGTGATGCTTATGTATTACAAGAATGGAAGGGGTCACAGTTTCTGTAGACAGGTAAAGGATAAAGTTCTCTTATGTGGTTAATTTAGTGACCGTCTCCGATGCTTTTTTGCAAGAAAATTGAACTTACTTTGTTTTGTAGTATCAAATGCTGCCTTTGGTGGAGTACATGTTGTTGTTAGACCGTGCATTGTTACCAACTCTTGTTTGGTATAGATTCTTTCTCAATAAAGAATACGGAAGCCTTTTCTCATCACTGACAACAGGATTATACTTGACGTTTAAGCTTACCTGAATTGTTGAGAAGGTAAGGTCTTCTTAGGACTAATTGTATTCTGCTGAACAAATTTGTCTTTCCTATCTTAATGATATCATGGTTTTCGTGGTGAACTTCCTTCCCTCCTCACGCTATCTCAAGCATTGTTAGAGGTAATTGACTTTGGTTTAACCCCGTTCTATGATTATTTCTTTACGTTGCATTTTTATGAAACTGTATATTGCTGAAACAGGGGAGAAGCAAGTTTGGATGTCAGATGAAGTTTGGAAGAAAGATGCTACTTAAATTCTGTGTACATTCTGATCTCATTTTTTGTTTAAGCATTAATAAGTTTGAAAATTGGTTCAACATACGAGTAGAGTCGTGGAGAGGCCTAAAGTGTTTCCTTCGATCAAACATGTTACAAAGAAAATTATACGATCATTCATTACAACCATCACAACCTTCATCTTCCTGTAGAAAGGAAAGTTGAGACGAAGCAGATAACGGTTAAAAATCTTCCAGCAGTTATGTAAGGAGCACACTCAAGGAACTTTATTTAGATAGGATAGCAAAATATATATAAGACAAGTGTAAATAATTGTTATTTCTTTCTTGAGTCTTATCTGGGAAGTTTATTTAGTTTTCTTAAGGAAATTTTCTTTATTCTTCTCTAGGAATTTTGCTTTTCCATGTATTCGCAGTCCTTGTACAAATGAATAGATTAGAAAGTTGGTCCCAAAGCTTTGCTCTGACATCTACTAATTTTTATATCAACAAATTTGTGGTCTGCATATCACAGATTCAAGAAAATGGGTACATATTATCTGGAGTTTGGCTCTGTTTTGATTAAGGAGTCGGTGGAATAATTACAGTGCAAATTCAAATAAATTTATGCTTTATGGTTGAAGATTCATCATTTTTTGATAAATCATCATTCAACCAAATTTTGCTTCTTTCAAATTACTATCATTGGACCCATGCTGCTGGCACGGGCTATACATATCTAGTATATAGAGTTGGAGCACAATCAAGGGCATATATGTTATTTTACATTATAGTCACATCAACAAAGAATTTCATTAGCCATTTCTTTTTTTTTTTTCTAGCTTAGGTGTTTACATTTTTTCAGTAGACCAATTATGTGGCTAATAACGTTTTTACTTCCAAGTCCCAACTTATTCAATATATTATTTACAACGTAATATTTTAAATAAATTTAGTATCGTTCGGTCATGAAAATTATTTACTTTTATGGGGAAAAATTATTTCACTTTAGTGAAAAAAGTAAAAACAGTAAGTGTTTGGCCATGAGAATTTTAAATACAATTTGAAATTGTATCCGGAAAAGTGAAAACAAGTAAACTTGTTTTCACTCCTACTACTCTCATAAAATTTCAAAAACAACTCAAATGTATATTCCTGACGAAACACAACTCCAACTCTAACTTTAACTTCAACTCCAAAAAATTATGATTTTCATGACCAAAAGGGGCCTTAAATTTATAATCTAAATCTCCTTTTACAAAAGAGGTTGAAATTTAGAGGGATAGACGAAACCGTAATGTTGAGTCGAATGATTTCAAAGATGACGATGAATATGTGCAATGGTATAACATAATTACTCGCATTTAATCAATAATTCGACTCATCAATTTAGACAAGGTTACCAAAGTCTTGCAGGCGGACATAAAATTTGGTACAACACTACCTTGTAGTTATCTCCATAATAATGCTTTACTTTCAGCTTCCTTAGGTAACTTCTGATAGGCTATAAAGTTATGTGTTGTTTGACAATATAAAAGACACTTTGTGCTATAAATCACACTGTGTTAGCTTTTAATGTAGTTTTCATATTTTATCTGACTGATATGCATCATTCGGAGCATTACTGTCAGAATTGTCATTAGCATGAGTATTAGCATAACCAACAACTTCTATCCTAACTTGTATTTCATAAACTAATGAAGTCTCCGAAACCTGAGATAAACTACTAGTTCCTTCACCATCTCTAAAATCATAATAACGATAATTATCGACATCAAAATTTGTACATAAATCAGTACATCCATGGCCATAATTACTGGATGGAATATCAACTTGTGGTGTTATACTCTGTGACAAGAAGCTCGTAAAACTTTAAAATTATGAAAAATCATTTGTCATATTTGTAGATGGTTCATAAAAATTAGGAGGGGGTCATTAAGATTTAAAGAGGGTGTAACAAATTTCAAAGATGGAGAATTTAAATTATGTGTAGGTTCAAGATCTAATGCTTCTATTTTAATATAAATATCCAACAAATCAAGATTCATCATATAACACCCCGTATCAGACGCTACTATAAATTTTAACAAAGACTCAACATCAAGTATGAGAATTTCAGAATAACGAGATTATCTTGCACAATTGAAAATGACCATTTTTCCGAAATAACAAGCCTTATCTCATTTTAATTAGTTTTCATTCTAATATGCAAGTTTCTAACTAGCCAATCATACTCAACATTTAGAGGAAGTTTAACAACTACACGAGCTCCACAACTATATTTAACTGTATCAGATTCATATATGACATCGTCATCCTAACATAATGCAACTCGAACCCGACGCTCATTCGACATTTTTTAACTTGTTAAAATAACTTTTGTTGTCAATAACTATTTACTCAATAGGGAGAGCAATTTACTAAGAAAAAATCACTAACTTTTTTTTACTCCAATTCAGATTGAAGAATACATCAACTATAAAGTACAATATTTTTTGTGAACTTAGTAATATATATGGCAATGAAGAGCATGTATGTGTGTATGTATGTATATATATATATATATATATATATATATATATATATATAGAGAGAGAGAGAGAGAGAGAGAGAGAGAAAGTTGAAGGTATACAAAAATATCTGTAGAGGAGCCTCTTTACTTAAGAGTGTACGTGTGATTTTCTTGAAGGTGATTGCTCGTATGAGCTTTTAGGGTATGAAAAAAATTGTCATTTGTTGTTCCATCAGTTCAGAAAATGATAACTTTTTTCAAATTTGTGTACAACAAAATTAATATCGAAGGCTCATAATCGTAATGAGTCTTTCTTTAAAATGTAAAAAACTCATTGAAGGCTCGTGAGAGTTGAACACCTTCAGTGTAAATATTGCCTAACGATATGTTTGTTTTTTAACGTGAAAATTGCACATTGAAGGTGCTCCCCTACCATGCGTTTTCAACATTTTGGACATGAAAAATCTGACAAACCTATTTATTGAAATTGTTCCTCATTCAACATTCTTTAGATCCAAAATTTCTCTATCATTTTATGTAATAATTGTCAAAAAAATATGTCAAATTTTATATTTCCTCCATTTTATTTTATGATTCAGCCATTTTCTTTACAATCCATTCCAGAAAATGTCAACTTTCCTTATTTGACAACTATTTAATGACATTATTTCCGTTTTATTCGTATTGTGTCACACTTAATAAGAAAAGACAATTAAAAAGCAAATATTAAAATGAATTTAAAATGAAAATATTGTAAATCTTATGAATTCATTATTTATTTCTTAAATTTCGTGTCCAATTAAATAACGAGACATAAAATAGGACGAAAAAATTATTTCTCTCACACACGAATATCTATTCATATGTCTATTATTTCCACCACATGCACATTAAATTACTTTTCAGGAATTGAAGATGTTTCTAAAATTAATAATTAAAATATCTTTTGTATTTGAATTTTCATTTGGAATATGTGTCTATGTAAGAAAAAATTGCTATAAAACTTGCTAGAGTGCATAACATATAAATACCCCACCTCACGTGAGTTAATGCCTTTTCACATCATCTAGTTATGTACATAATATATTGATTTTTTTATTTGTGAAACAGTTTCTAACTCGCACAGTCACATTAAACTACATTTCAAGAATTGATGGTGTTTCTAAAATTAAAAAATAATAAATTAGTGACTCAAGCTTTCTACAATAGATGACTCAAATAATTAGGCAAAAGTCTCTTTATATTACTCAAAATTCTCTCTTCTCTCTCTTATATATATATATATATATATATATATATATATATATATATATATATATATATATATCAAAAAAATCTACTACTACTTGGTCCAAATTTCTATATTCCCACCAACAAACTCAAAAGTAAGTCTAGAAATATCCATTGTACTCTTTCAAATCTTCTTCTTCTATCTTGGCTGGGTAATAATTGATAATGAGACTTGACAATCTTTGGCAGTATTTTATCATTTGTTATTATTATTATTATTATTATTATTATTATTATTATTATTATTATTATTATTATTATAATATATTTTTAAAATAGTTTTAATGAAGTCTCTCTACTAATGCCTTTCTATCATTTCTTGTTTCAGCATAAAATGTGTGTGTCTACTTTTATTTTCTTTGTTTTTCATTTGCAATTTCTTTTTATTTGCTTCAAATTGTCTCAGCTAGCTGTAAGTCAGCACTACTAAAAAAACGGAGAAAATCGATCACATGTGGTCAGTTTTTTTCAAAAAACAACCACAAAACCGGCCAAAGTATGTGGTTGGTAAAGTTGTGGTAGGTTTTTAAAAACCGACCACAAGTGGTCGGTTTTTTAAAAAATATATATATATATTTAAAAAATTTATTATTATTTTAATAAAATTGAGAAAAATAATTTCAAGAAAAAAAAGTTGACCACAAGTGGTCTTTTTTTTAATTAAATTAATTAATTAATTTAAATATTAAACCGACCACAAGTGGTCGATTTTATATTAAATTTAATTAATTAATTAAATTTAAATTGAAAAACTGACCACATGTGGTAGGTTTTCTGGAAAAAAAAATTAAAAAACTGACCACTTGTGGTCGATTTTTCAGGAATTTTTTTTTTAAAAAATAAAAATCAAAATCAAAATACACAATGCAACAACAACAATCCAATACAACAGTAACCAAATCAATATTGCAGCAACAACAATCAAAAACTAAACGTAAATACTTTCAAAAGTCTACAACATGTACAAAATATCCTACAAAAGTGAGTATGAAAAAACTACAACAATACTTTCAAACAACAAAATGTCTAAATAATAAATACAACACATACAAAAATCAAAAAACTAAAAGTCATCATCATCGAATTCATCCTCGTCTTCCATTTCATCATCAATGCTGAAATCATTCAAGGGGCCTAGACCTTTTGCAGCCCGAATTGTATCACCAGGACACGGAGGAATAACCCTCGCAGTCTGAATGAAAGAGCTGAACTGTTGCCGCAGCATCTTGATTTGTGATGTTGTTGCCTTCTCGGTCTTCTTCTGCCTCTCTCTCTGTTCAGTAAACCTCTCTCTCTATTCAGCAAGCTCTTTAGTGAGTTGAGAAACCATATTTTGTAGTCTTTCAATGGTTTCTCTATCAACTGAAGAGCTAGAGTATGCATCGCCGGACAAACACCTAATATTATCGCCAAAAAATTTTGTGTGGAATCCGTAGAAATGACCTCAATTTGCAGGACCCACAACTTTTTTCCATAGCTCCTCCTTTACATGCTTGGGTATTGGGTCACCTTGACTTTCAGGAGGCTGACTACTACCATACTCAGCAACAAGACGCGTATATTCATCCTATATTTAAAGTAAAGTTAATACTAAAAGTAAAAAAATATGAAAGTAGTTATAATTCAAAATTTGTTTCTTACATGGACAACTTTTGCATGAGATTCAACCCAAACATCTTCATCAGTCGGGTCCTTTTTTTTTTTTGTATGAGTCTCCTCGAATAGCTCATCAGTTGGTATTCGCCTATCCTTATCTTTTTCCTGCATATGAAAACATTATATATCAATGTTCAAATAATAAAAAAATTTAAATAGAAACAAACAATTAACATTGTAAAAGTTACCTACCATTTTTTCCTTTACAGCAAGAGTACTTTTGGCACTCGCAGTATGTAGGGAGCCACCCTTGGATGATGCCCGAGCTTTCTTTCCTTTTTCACTCAACAATTGGTATTCTGCGCTACTCCAATAGCGAAAGTACAGTTGCCATGTGGCTCTAAGAATCCACTTAGGCTTTACCAATTTCTTTTAGGCATAATCCAAAAGATCGTTAAATCTGGCTCTACATCTTATGAAAAAGTTCTTCTTTATAAGAAATGTATTTGCATCATCCCACTAGTAAAATTTCTACAACAAAAATATAATATTCAATCTTTTGTTCTAACAAAATGCTAATAAGTAGTCGATAAGTTAAATCCTTACCTTAAATTCTTCAAACATTCTTTCCCTATCAAGTTTTGGAACCTTTTACCAGCTGGTCCAGTATCCGTTGAAGTGTCGAGTAATGCATATTTGCACCTTTTGTCCAACTCCAGCATCCAGCCTAACCTACAACACAAGATGAAACAGTAATTTCATAGAGCATAATAATATAGTAATGAAAAAATGAGTAATGTTATTATATTTAGAAATCTTACCCTCTCGCAACTGGAACAAGATAAATCCTCTCAGAATTATCTCTGTCTCCTGGCTACCTAGTAAGTGATGGTGGATGCACTGGTATGGGCAGATCTGAAGCACCAGATGGAGTGCCTCCAAGATGAAGATCCGACAACCCAATAGATCTAGCAGAATTACTATGCGAAGCTGCATGACTGCTGCAGGAGGGTATAGATGGTGGTAAATGTTTGGAGGGGCCAGCGGTTATTCGATAGTACTGTGCTGGCGGTGGCACGGTCATAGCAGCAGAATAAGTTGGTGCAAACCCATGTAGTGGCCCCACATGCATAGGAGTCGGTATCGAATCCTCAGGAGACCTAGAATATGAGGGTCGTACTGGCGCATCAGCAAACCGACCCTCAGATATATGAATGTCTATCGGTCATCTATAAGGCATAGGTTGTCTATTCTTTTTTGGTTTCGTAGTATCAAATTTTGCCTTACCTTTGTCACCTCTGCCTGACATCTAAATTATGTTAAGTTAACAAGTAGTTAGTTACTACAAAATGAATGTATCAGAAAACAATCCAAGTAAATAATTTCAAGTTACTAATTCACATTTCAAATAGATCCAAAAACACGAGATATAGACAAAAATATTTTTATTACTATATAAATCGTGGAAAAGTGGAAACAACAAAGTAAAACAGTATATTATATGTCAATCTTAAACAAGAAGCATAAAGGTAAATATATAGTACAAAGCATAAAGACATCAGTACATAATAAATACCACCTACACAACTAATCCTCCTCTTCTGAAGACTCTCCACTAAACAATCTCCTACCCACTCATCCTCTTCTTCCACAATATTAACTTCTTCAAATACATTTTTCGGGTGATTCAAACTGTCCACTAATTTAACGTTTAGTTGGTGATCAATCTACATTTTATTTTGATAGGCAGTTTCCAGCACATTCTCAACTTCTACCCGGCCTATAGGATTTGTTTTGATTACAGCCCACCAATCATACTTGTCATTGCGCAACGGATAAGGAGCATAATACACCTGTTTAGCATTTTACGCTAGAACAAATGGATCATAAATAGGATACGAGCTATTGTGCTTCACTTTAATGATGTTATGCTCCCTATGTACTCTTGTACCTCTTGTGCTTGGATCAAACCACTTACATCGAAAAAGGATAATTTTTTTATTGGAAACCAGCATACTCCAGTTCTAAGATCTCGTGTATGATGCCAAAGTAATCAACATCATCATCACCCTTAACCCAAATGCCACTATTGTTTGTTTTCCTTATTCTGGAGTATTGTTCTATGAAAAATTTAAATCTATTTACTTTGTATTGGGACAACTTCGACTGGACCCAAAGAAATATCTCTTAAGAGTTGATCGTATGCGGCTGGATTTGGTGAATGGTGTACCTACAAATATTATACATATATATATTTTAGTTGAGGAATGTGCAAATATTTAAACTTTGTAGAAATATTAATACACTTACGAACCTCATTTTTAAACCATGTTACAAAGGATACATACACTTGATTTTTGTGGAATTGAGTCTTAAATGAACTGAACATCCAACATGGGAAACACAATTAGTTTCTTTAAGTGAATGAGTAAACAAATAAGATATATTAAAATTTTAATCTCCTTACTTCAGAAAGGGCTCAATTTTCGGGTAATTCAGCATGACATACAAAGTTGCTGACTTGCGCTCCATGGGAGTGAGGCGACAAAGTATGGTCTTTTTAGCCTTACAACCAGATTGATTGAAAATTGATATTAGTTGCAAATGAGGCTCATTCACATCATCCTGATGATGATTCAGTCAATTTTTTGAACAAGCAACTTCATCATGAAAGTAGTATGAACAAAATTGAGAAGTGTCTCTTGCAAGATATGCCTCGACTATAGAGCCTTCCACCCTATGTTTGTTTTTGGGATCCCTTTTTAATTTTGTAATTTCCCTGTACAATGTTAAGGTTAGATGTTTACTATATTTAAAAAAGATATGTATGAATTTAAATATGTTGCAAATGCTTACTGTTCGAATAGATATATCCACCTAGTTTGAACTGGACCGCCTAGCCGAGCTTCATGCACAAGGTGAATGGGAAGATGTTCCATCACATCAAAGAACGCTGGCGGGAAAATCTTCTCCAGTTTGTTACTGATAACAACAATATTACTTTCCATTCGCACCAGATTTTCTTCTTTTAATATGGTGGCATATAAGTCCTTAAAGAACAAACTAATCTCTGCTATTGGTTTTATATGTTTTCAGGTAAACCAATAAAAGCAATTGGAAGTAACCGTTCCATGAAAACATGACAATCATGGCTTTTCATTCCATGCAAGATTCCTTGTGTCATATCAACCCTTTTTCCAAAATTTGAGGCATATCCATCGAGCATCTTCAAACTTTGAAGCCACTCACATATCTGACGCTTTTAGTCTAACTTGAATGTAAAACTAGCCTTGGGATTAAGAACATTACCGTTGAGCCCCTACTGTAAATGTAATTCTTTGCGGTTGCAATATTCTAGCAAGTCAAGTCTGGCCTTAGGATAATCCTTTATTTTGCCAGTGACATCTATAACTGTGTTGAACAAGTTGTCAAAATAGTTCTTCTCAGTATGCATGACATCAACATTATTTGTAAGTAAATTATCTGGCCAATATTCTAACTCTCAAAATATACTTTGCTTAGTCTAGTTATGCGAAATGTCATATCCATCAAGCGTGGACAATCGTTCCTCGCTGGATTTAGGCAAATCTTGAATTATTTCCCAGACATCATGACCAGACATCCTTAGAGGTGGACTATCATGTTCCCTTCTATTACTTCTGAATGCATTCTTGAGTCTCCTAAATTCATGATCAGCTGGTAAGAAACAAAAATGAAAATCAAAACATGAATTTTTCCTGTCATGTCTCAATGTGAAAGATTTTATTTTTTCAATGCAGTATGGACAAGCCAGCTTTCCAGCTGTCATCCACCCAGACAATATTCCATAAGCAGTAAAATCATTAACAGTCCACATTAGATATGCATGTAGATTGAAATTCTATTTAAGAGAGATGTCCCAAGTTTCAACCCCCTCATGTCATAAAATTTGAAGTTCATCAATCAAATGTTGCAAGTAGACGTCTATTTCGCTTTTTAGATTAGGCGGGCCAGGAATAACATAATTCAGAAATATATAGGGACTAGTCATCAGCAGTTCAGGAGAAAGATTATAAGGAGTGATCAATACAGGCCAATATGAATATGGCGCACCACCAACTGAAAAAGAAGAGAACTCATCCGCATGTAATCCCAATCGAACGTTTCGTGGCTCAACTGCAAAATCTAGATAAGTTGCATCAAAATGCTTCCAAGCCTCTCCATCAGATGGATGGCACATAACACTAGTGGGCCTTCTATTTTCACTGTGCCATCTTATATGAGGAGCTGAGCTGTTTGAAGCATGCAACCTCTTCAACCTTGGTATAAGAGGTAAATAATGCATTGCCTTAATAGCAATTTTATTTCCAGTACAGCCACGCTTATATCGAGAGTGCTGACAAAACTTACAAAACTCTAGTTTAGCATATTCCTTAAAGTATAACATGCAACCATTTTCACAACAATCAATTCTAACCGAGGAGAGACCTAACTTTGACACCAATCTTTTTGCCTTATAGAAAGAATCAGGAACCTCCAAGCCAGGGTCAACTTACTCTCTAATAAGGTCTATCATTGATTCCATTCCTCCTTCAACAATATTTCAGTCAGATTTAATACTTAATAATCTAACAACAACAGAAAAACGAGAGTGCGAACACCCGTCAAACAAAGGATGACTAGTAGCATGCAATTCTTTGTAAAAATTGCCCACTTCGTTATTAGGAACATCTTCAACATTTTCCCTAAAGTCAACCCCGCGTTGCATCCCAAAGGCATCGTGCACCATTTCTGTCATCCTAGTATCTTGATATTCATTATGCCCTGCAGACCTACTACTTTCTCCAACAACAAAGTTATTTTGTGAAACATCCCCATGAATACCACGCAATCTTAAAAAGTCCTCGTGAAACCACTTTCTATAAAGATGTTCCTTTACATCTTCTTTACTTATAAGATTTATACCATCACATCTAACACAAGGACAACGAATAACCTGATAACGTGTCCATATATCAAGTGTCTTAGCATGTTCAACAAATCTTTTGACACCTTCAACAAATTCCTCCCTAATACTCATTCTATTATCATTGTTACGTTGATATATCCAGCTATAATCAGGTTCTATTTACGCAATCAATCAGATTCAACTAATTAGATCAATTTACAAAAACTTAACCATTTTCAAGCAACTAAGTCACCAAATAAACCACATTCAAAACACAAAAATCTCTTTTAAAGTCCCTAGACTTAAACATTTTCAAGCAACTAAGTCACCTAACAAACCACATTCAAAACAAAAAAATTCCTTTTAAAGTCTGTAGACTTAACCATTTTCAAGCAACTAAGTCACCTAACAAATCACATTCAAAACACAAAAATCCCCTTTAAAGTCCCTAAACTTAACCATTTTCAACCAACTAAGTCACCTAACAAATCACATTCTAAACAAAAAAAAATTCCTTTCAAAGTCCCTATACTTAACCATTTTCAAGTAACTAATCCACCAATCAAACCACATTCTAAACAAAAAAATCACCTCTAAAGTTACTACACTTAACCATTTTCAACTAACAAAGTCATCAACCAAGCAACATTCAAAACAAAAAAATTCCCTTTAAAGACCCTAGACTTAACCATTTTCAAGTGATTAAGTCACCAAACAAACCACATTCAAAACAAAAAAAAAAATTCCTTCAAAGTCCCTAGACTTAACCATTTTCAAACCAACTAAGTCATCTAACAAACCACATTCATAACAAAAAAATTTCCTTTAAAGTCCCTAGATTTAACCATTTTCAAGTGACTAAGTCACCTAACAAACCACATTCAAAACATAAATATTTCCTTTAAAGTCCCTAGACTTTACCATTTTCAAGTGACTAAGTCACCAAACAAACCACATTCAAAACAAAAAATTCCCTTCAAAGTCCCTAGACTTAACCATATTCAACCAACTAAGTCACCTAACAAACCACATTCTAAACAAAAAAAATTCCCTTAAAAGTCCCTATACTTAACCATTTTCAAGTAACTAATCAAACCACATTCTAAACAAAAAAATCACCTTTAAAGTTTCTACACTTAACCATTTTCAACTAACAAAGTCACCTACCAAGTAACATTCAAAACAAAAAAATTCCCTTTAAAGTCCCTAGACTTAACCATTTTCAAGTAACTAAGCCACCAAACAAACCACATTAGAAATAAAAAAATCTCCTTCAAAGTTCCTACACTTAACCATTTTCAACCAACTAAGTCACCTAACAAACCACATTCAAAATTAAAAAAATCCCTTTAAAGTCCCTAGACTTAACCATTTTCAAGTAACTAAGCCACCAAACAAACCACATTCAAAACAAAAAAATCCCCTTCAAAGTCCCTACACTTAACCATTTTCAACCAACTAAGTCACCTAACAAACCACATTCAAAACAAAAAAATTCCCTTTAAAGTCCCTAGACTAAACTATATTCAAGTAACTAAGCCACCAATCAAACCACATTTAATACAAAAAAATTCCCGTCAAAGTCCCTAGACTTAACCATTTTCAATCAACTAAGTCACCTAACAAACCATATTCTAAACAAAAAAATTCTCTTCAAAGTCCCTATACTTAACCATTTTCTAGTGACTAATCCACCAATCAAACCACATTCCAAATTAAAAAATCACCTCTAAAGTTTCTACATTTAACCATTTTCAACTAACAAAGTCACTAACCAAGTAACATTCTAAATTAAAAAAATCACTTCTAAAGTCCCTACACTTATCCATTTTCAAGTAATTAAGCCACCAATGAAACCACATTCTAAGCAAATAAATCACCTCTAAAGTCCCTACACTTAACCATTTTCAAGTAACTAAGCCACCAATCAAACCACATTCTAAACAAATAATCACCTTTAAAGACCCTACACTTAACCATTTTCAAGTAACTAAGCCATCAATCAAACCACATTCAAAACAAAAAAATCTCCTTCAAAGTCCCTACACTTAACCATTTTCAACCAACTACGTCACCAATCAAACCACATTCTAAACAAATAAATCACCTTTAAAGACCCTACAATTAACCATTTTCAAGTGACTAAGCCACCAATCAAACCACATTCTAAACAAAAAAATCACTTTTAAAGTCCCTACACTTAACCATTTTCAAGTAACTAAGTCACCAAATAAGTCACATTGTAAACAAATAAATTACCTTTAAAGTACCAACCAAATGATACAAGTTCAAGTTCATAATACAAGAAACAAGTAACAACAAGACCAACAAGATATCAACAACAATGCTAGTGAATCGAACAAGGCCTCACATGACTTCACTAGACTTTAATATGAACAATAACAAGAAGATAACAACAATGCTAGTGAATTGAACAAGGCCACACACGGCTTCACTAGTCTTCAATATGCAAAATAACAACGCTTCATTATAACAAATTAGAGAGAAGTCAACTTACCTTAGCTTGGCCTAAATTAAAGTAAAAGAGACAAGCGGTCACCGGAAAAATAGCAAAGCAATCCTTTTCCTGAATTCGGATTCTGTCAAACGGTAACATCAAATTCCAAGCAACCCATTAGGCTAGTAGAATTAAAAAAACTTGATCATTACGCAAAATAACAAAAATTTTGGCATCCTTATTTTCTCGTATTTTAGCTTAAAATCACCATAAATAAACCACCAACATTCTGCTAAAATCACCTCTAAAGCCCCTAAATTACTTGCTAAAACACACAAAGAGGGGAACTTTTAGCTAAAATTGAATCTTGACCTAACTAAAAGGAAATTTTCATTAATTTTTTTACTTTCAACTAACTAAAATTATGTAATGAAGCATAATAACTAAAATTGAATGTTCAACTAACTAAAAGGAAATTTCGTCAACTAAAATTGAATCTTGAACTAACTAAAAGGATATTTCTTGAACTAAAATTGAATCTTCAACTAACTAAAATGAAATTTTCATTAATTTTTTACTTTCAACTAACTAAAATTATGTAGTGAAGCATAATAACTACAACAAATACTTTTTAAACTTTGAGCTAACTAAAATTACTACCAAGACATAATAAATTTGACCCTTTAGCTAGTATCTAACAAGAAAAACAAAGAAGTTAAAGTTTTTGGAACTTACCGAAGCTTGGGGCAGCGGAAATCGGCGGCAATGGGGGTGAATTTGCTGATTTAGAGGATTTAAGGATTTGGGGAATGCGAGAATCAGGTTTTTTTTGTGTGTGTGGAGAGGGGGGGTTGATTTGGTATTTTTTTTCGGTTATAATGTTTAAAACCAATGGGGCGGGTCGGGTTTAATTAAAATATTTTTTTTAATAATTCAAGAAAATCGATCATTTGTGATTGGTTTTCGTGAATTATTAAAAAAAATATTTTAATTAGTTAAAAAAATTAAAAATTAGTTAAAAAATAAATTAATATATTAATTAATTAAGTTATGTAAAATTTTACAAAAATTATCACAAATTAAAATATAAGTGTTCGATTTACTTTTATAATAATTATTATCGAAAAACAATCACATGTGCTCAATTTCAATAAAATGATTAAATCATATAATTAATTATGTTATTATCATATTTAACGCAATGCGTATATGTAAAAATCAAATACTTGGTTGTTTTATCAACACATTAACATGAGTAGTATATTTCCTCAGTAATATAATAATATCAATGAATTTTGCGAATTACGATATTTTATATATTTATATATATATATATACAATATCGTAATTAAATACTAATTAACCAAAAATTTATCGTAATTTATAAAATTTATTGATATATATATATATATACCTCGCTCGCAATACAACGTGTTAATCCCCCTCCCCTGCTTCCTTCCTCCCCCTCTCATGCATATACCTCATAATACTAGTCTTACGTTATTACAACTTCAAAAAATATGCGTGTCTACATTGACCGAAAATAGTATATCGAATTTCTCAATAGTTTGATATATAGATTCAGTTATCTAGCTTTCGATTACTACATATGTCACTATACGAGATGTACGTACATATACATATATTCAATTGTCTGTCAGCTTTAAAATACATACAATAAACATCACATACACGATTTTACCATCCCATAATAATATACAACGTATTTCACAAATACTTAAATGAATTACAGATTACATTATCTTATGTCATTAGTATACCTTCGCTGTATATTATGTATATACTATATATACCTATACATACACACACATCATATCTATCTATCTATCTATCTATCTATCTGTTTGATTGATAGATATTTATATATATAAACTCTTGAATTCGTACTATATATATCACATCCACAAGTATATTACCTTATAATATAACACGTTCATTATATTCTGATGAATTATTGGTTATATATTGCATCATTATGACTGTAAATACGTACTCTAAACATCACCTTTCAAATACGTACTATCAAGATCAATTTTCATCTTTCAAATACGTATACAACAGTTTTCAATGGTCTATCCCAACGGTATGATATACATATACACATATCATTACATAAAGATTATGCATGTTTAACGGCATTTACCATATGTATAAAGGAAAATATTTATTTTATATACTGAAATATAAGTAAAAGATAAAGATTACGTTATACATAATTTTTATATTATATTTGATATATTTTTAGTGTGAGTTTTTTCATGTTATATTGATTGATTTTTATTATTATTATATTGGTTATTGACTACATGTAATCAGTATAATTTTAAAAAATAATATATTAGATTATTTTTTAATAAAGTAAATATATTATATTATATATGTAATCTAATATGTTGTTTTTACTACTAATAATAATTATATTACATAATCTAATATATTATTTTTACTAGTAACAATATTATATATGGGATATAACTACTTTTTAAAAATAATTATTTACTTTTTAAAATCTAAAACCAACCACATGTGGTTGGTTTTTAAAATTTTTATTAATATTATTTAAATTAAAAACAACCAAAAGTAGTCATTTTTTCAGATTTAATTTAATTTTATAATTTCAATAAAACTCGACCACAAGTGGTCGGTTTATAAAATTAATTTCTTTTTATTTTAAATAAAAATCGACCACAAGTGGTCGCTTTTTAAAAATATTTTCTTTTTTTAAAAAAATAAGAAAACTGACCACAATTGGTAGGTTTATTTAAAAAATTAAATAAAAAATAATTTTAAAAAACCAACCACTTGTGGTCGGTTTTTGGAAATATTTTGAAATTAAATTTTTTTAAAAAACCAACCACTTGTAGTCGGTTTTCTTATTTTTTTAAAATTTTAATTTTTAAAATGTAAAATAATTAATATAAAAATTACTGAAATATTTATTTTGATATTTTATAATAATAAAGCGACCACATGTGGTCGCTTTTTTTAATAAAAAAATTTAAAAAATAATTAAAAAACCGACCACTTTTTCCGATTTTTTTAGTAGTGCAGGTTGCGAAGCCTTATGCTATTGAATGCGTAGTCGGTGTAATTATTCCTTAAAAGAATTGATATTTTTTTATTAGTATTTTATGACATTATCAATATTTTAATCATGTTGAATTTCACTTTTGTCTAAAAGTCCACAAAGATATATTATTCTGTTTAAAGTTTATTTATTTCAAATACATAATTTAAAACATTACAAAGTTTTTTCATATATTTTGAATTTGATGTCTAATTAAAATGATATAAATAGAAATAAGGGGAGACAAAATTTATAGAAGGACGTGCAAATACTAACATATGGTTCATAAAAGATAAAAAGGTGAAATTAATTTTGGCCACACATTTAATTGCATAAAGTAATTATTACTATATTATAGTAAAACAATAATAAGAAAATACTCATAAATTTGAATAGGTACTTATCTATTAAACACAATAAACGATTCCTCCATAATTTCAAAACTTCACATCATACATATCATTACAAAGATTTATACTACATATAATTTATCTAAACATAATTATTTACTAATCACCTATTAAAATCATTTTAAACAACTTATTTAAAATATAATACTAAACACCTCGTGTTAAATTACTAGAATATGTATCTTGATAACTTTTGTTAATTCTTTTAATACTCTTTATTTGAGGTAGTAAATTTTCTCATCAGATAGATAAATCACTTTAAAAGAAATTTCTTATTTATTATATTAAATTGATCTGCTATTTCTGACGTATATAGAGACAACCCTTTAACATTATGATTCAATAAAACGTTCATCCAATATGCCCCTTTTTGTTTATTAAACACCGATAAAGAAAATTTAAATTTATTTAAAGTCAATTTGTGTATGGATTAGTATCCTTTATTGCTATATATGATTCTATGAAAAAAGTTAATCATAATTTTAATCTATTCTGTTGTATAATTTTTAAATAAAGCAGAAAAGAAAAACACTAAAATTAGTTATTTAATCTAAGAGAATGTGTTTGACCTGATATTAAAATAAGCATTAGAGTATATGATATTTTAACGTTAATTATGAAAACTTAAATAAGTTGTAATCTATTATTTGATTTTATATTTTATCATATTGTATGATTTGTACTTACATTTTCTATTGTGTTTATTCAAAAATATTAATAATCATTTTTTTGAAAAACTAATTAAATAGCTATAATACATTTAAATGTACAATCATTAGTTAATAGTCATGTCAACAAAGAACTCCATTAGCCATTTTTTTCTAGCTTATGTGTCTACATTTTCTAAGAAGACCCATCATGTGGCTAACAATATTTGTACTTCCACATCCCAACTTATTCAACCACATTATTTATGAAGTAATATTTTTAGTAAATTTAAATTTATAATTTGAATCTCATTTCACGAAATATTAGATTGTTTATGTAGAACTAAATTTATTTTTTTTCTTATGTGGTAAATATTGAATTTTTTTCCTCATATATTTAATTTCTTATATTTTAAACTTTCTAACTGAAAATTCTGACTCTGCCAAAATTTACAATACTCCAAACTTTTAATATTTTAGTTTTTTGCCTAGAAAATACCTGAACTTAGTGGGTTAAAATTTAACGCTATTAACCTATTTAGAGATATTTTTTTTCATTATCAAATAATTTTACAAAAAATATCATTAAATTAGTCTATAAATCTTTTACTAAAAATAAAAAAGAATTAAATATGTAATATTCATATAAGGTTTCAAACACACAATTTTAGTATTCACTTATGGATTTAGGTGTAATTACAATTAATGTGTATGTCAACTTGCAAAATAAATATTTAAAAGATATTTTTTAAAATAAAAGATTGAAGTACATTAAATGGTCAGTGTACAGAACTTTTACTATATTATATAAATACATTTATATATAAGCTTTCATAAAAATTAAGATTTGTAATCTTAAAAATAAGAGATATATTTGTCATTGCACATTTAAATGGTACAATCATTAGTTAATAGTCATATCAACAAAGAACTCCATTAGCCATTTTTTTTTCTAGCTTATATGTCAACATTTTCTAAGTGGACCCATTATCCGGCTAACAATATTTTTACTTCCATGTCCCAACTTGTTCAACCATATCATTTATATAGTAATAATTTTAGTAAATTTAAATTTATAATCTAAATCTCATTTTACGAAATATTAGATTGTTTATATAGAACTAAAATTATTTTTTATTTTTATCTGGTAAATATTTAATTTTTTTTCTTTATATATTTATTTTCTTATATTTTAAACTTTTTAAATGAAAATTCTGACTCCGCCAAAATTTACAATACTCCAAGTTTTTAATATTTTAGTTTTTTTTCCCAAAAATACTGAACTTAGTGGGTTAAAATTTAAAGTTGTTAACCAATTTAAAGATATTTTTTCCATTATCAAATAATTTTACAAAAATATCATTAAATCAGTCTATAAATATTTTACTAAAAATGAAAAAGAATTACATATGCAATATTCATATAAGGCTTCAAACACACAAAATTTACGTTCACTTATGGATTATAGGTGTAATCACAATTGATGTGCATGTCAACTCGCAAAATAAATATTTAAAAGATAATTTTTTTAAAAAAAGATTGAAGTACATTAAATAGTCAGTGTAAAAAACTTTTACTATATTATATAAATACACTTATATGTAAGCTTTCATAAAAATTGAGATTTGTAATCTTAAAAATAAGATATATAATACTCCATTTATTTCCTTTTGTTTGCTCCATTTAGGTTGTGCTTATATTTTAATTTAAAAATATTTATTTATTTTTTTGATAAATTAATTAATATCAATAAATACATTTAAAATGTAATACTGGGCCCGTAAAATGGGCCCTTCATTATCAATTTTTTTTATTTTTTATATAGAAGAGGAAGTTGAAGTGTGACCTAGGGTATATTTGTTATTTCACATTTAAATGGTACAATCATTAGTTAATAGTCACATCAACAAAGAACTCCATTAGTCATTTTTTTTCTAGCTTATATATCTATGTTTCTAAGTGGACCCATTATGTGGATATCAACATTTTTACTTCTACGTCCCAACTTATTCAACCACGTTATTTACGAATTAATATTTTAAATAAATTTATATTTATAATCTGAATCTCTTTTCACGAAATATTAGATTGTTTATATAGAACTAAAATTATATATTATTTTTATATGGTAAATGTTAAAAATTTTTCTTCATATATTTATTTTCTTATATTTTAAACTTTGTAAATGAAAATTCTAACTCCGACAAAATTTACAATACTCCAAGGTTTTAATATTTTAGTTTTTTGCCCAGAAAGTACTATCATACGTGAACTTAGTGGGTTAAAATTTAAAGTAGTTATCCTATTTAAAGATTTTTTTTAATTATTTAATAATATTACAAAAAATATCATTAAATCGGTCTATAAATGTTTTACTAAAATTGAAAAAATTACATACGTAACTCAAATGCTCAACTTTTGTATTCACTTATGGATTATAGGTGTAATCACAATTGATGTGCATCTCAACTCAAAAAACAAATATTTAAAGATAAATTTTTTTAAAAAGATTGAAATACATTAAATGGTAAGTGTAAAAAAACTTTTACTATATTATATAAATATATTTATATGTAAGCTTTCATAAAAATTGAGATTTGTAATCTTAAAAATAAGATATATAATACTCCATTAATTTCTTTTTGTTTTCTCCATTTGGGTTGTGCTTATATTTTTATTTAAAAATATTTATTTAATTTTCTTGATATATTAATTAAATATCAATAAATACATTTAAAACTATAACATTGGGCCCATAAAACGGGCCCTTCATTATCTAGTACTATATAGAAATGTGAATTGGAGGACAACCAAGGGCCTATATGCCATTTTATATTAAATGATATAATAGTAATCAATAGTCATATCAACAAAGAATTCCATTGGTCATTTCTTTTTTTTTTTTCTAGCTCAGGTGTCTACATTTTCTCAGTGGACCCATTATGTGGCTAACAATATTTTTACTTTCAAGTCCCAACTTATTCAATTATATTATTGCAATGTAATATTTTAAATAAATATAGTAGCCGTTTGGCCATGAAAATTGTTTACTTTACTTTGAAAAATTATTTCACTTTAGTGAAAAAAGTGAAAACAATGTGTTTGGCAATGAGAATTCCAAATACAATTTGAAATTGCATTTGAAAAAGTGAAAACAAGTTTGTAAACTTGTTTTCGCTCCAACTTCTCTCACAAAATTTCAAAAACAACTCAAATTTATATTTCTGACCAAACATAACTTCAACTCTAACTTTAACTTCAACTCCAAAAAATTATGATTTTCATGGCCAAACGGGGCCTTAAATTTATAATCTGAATCTCTTTTTACAAAAGAGGTTGAAATTTAGAGGGACAGATAAAACTGCAATGCTGAGCCGAATGGTCTCGAAGATAACATTGAAATTGTGCAATGGTATAATATAATTACTCATCATTTGATCAATAATTTGACTCATCAATTTAGACAAAGTTATCAGAGTCTTGCAGGCAGACACAAAATTTGGTGCAATATTACCTTGTAGTTATCTCCATAATAATGTTTTACTTTCAACTTCCTTAGGTAACTTCTGATAGGCTATAAAGTTATATGTTGTTTGACAATATAAAAGATACTTTGTGCTATAAATCACACTGTGTTAGCTTTTAATGTAGTTTTCATATTTTATTTAACTGATATGCATTATTGGGAGCATCACTATCAAAATTGTCATTCGCATGAGTATCAGCGTAGGCATCAACTTCTATCCTAACTTGTATTTCAGAAACTCATCAAATCTCCGAAACCTTAGGTGAACTACTAGTTTCTTTACCATCTCTAAAATCATAATGATAATAATTATCAATATCAAAATTTGTACGTAAATCAGTATATCCATGACTATAATTATTGGATGGAATATCAACTTTTGGTGTTATAATCTATGACAAGAAGCTCATAAAACTTTGAAATTCTGAAAAATTATTTGTCATATTTGTAGATGGTTCATAAAAATTAGGAGGGGGTCATTAAGATTCAAAGAGGTGTAACAAAATTCAAAGTGGAGGGATTTAAATTATGCATAAACTCAACATCTAATGCTTATGGTTTAATATAAATCTACAAAAAATCAAGATTCATCACATAACGCACTGTATCAGGCGCCACTATAAATTCTTGCAAAGACTCATCATCAAGTATGAGAATCTCAGAATAACGAAATCATCCTGCATAATTGAAAATGGCCATCTACCTGAAATAACAAGCCTTATCTCATTTAGATTAGTTTCATTCTAATATGCAAGTTTCTAACTAGCCAATCACACTTAACATTTAGAGGAAGTTTAACAACTTCACAAGCACCACAACTATATCTAACTGTATCAAATTCATATATGACATCATCATCCCAATTTAATGCAACTTGAACACGACGCTCATACAACATTTTTAAACCTGTTAAAATAACTTTTGTTGTCAATAAATTATTCACTCAAAGGGAGTGCAATATACTAAGAAAAAATCACTAAATTTTTTTTACTCCAATTCAGATTGAAGAATACATCAATTATAAAGTACAATATTTTTTGTGAACTTAGCAATATATATGGCAACTAAGAGCATGTATATATATAGAGGAACCAAAAAGAAAGTTGAAGGTATACAAAATTTGAAATTCAAGAGGGGGTGAATTGAAATTTTTTGTGAGTCACTATTCATTTCTCACAGTCGACTTGCTTGCAAATTAGTATGCTTCACAAAACAAATTAGATTTAAAATAAACACGTAAATAAATAACTGAATTCAAAAGTGAAGAACACGAGACTTTATCCTAGTTCAGAATACTAATGTGGTGGCTACTTTCAGTCCTCTTGGGTTTCAACATTTTCTTAGATCTTTCAATATTGGCTTTGAGTACAATGATAAGAAACAAGTTTTGAAGACTTATTTTGCTATTCGGATCTTATGACATAGCTTCATTTTATATCACAAAGTTAACTCGATCCTATTCTTTGTATAACAAATGTAAGCTAAAGATTACAAAACCTTATGAAACTAAGATTGAGACACTTTAATTTTTTCTTCTTGAAGTTGTGTAACCTATGTGCATCTTCTGTCTTCTGTTTCCACTCTTCCTAAGGAAACCCAAGAGATTTCTTCTCAATCAAGGATTTGAATTGACTCCGGCTCCTTGATTAAGGAATGTAGTCGTGTTGATATATCCATATCAAATATGTCCATCTATGACTTTTACTCACGTCCATATCAGATATGTCTGTGCTTTTTTCTTTCTTCTATTCCTACTATGATTGATCTAATTTGCTGCTATTCTTAGGGCTGAGATCCTTGTAATTGATCTTCTTTGCTATGATTCCCTAAACTCAGATTCTCCTTCCATTTGTTTTTAGTTTGATTAATTTTCTTGGAGCTGCGGATCATGATTTGATGTTTTTCCATTCTTGGAGTTGGCTTCCCTACTTGCTTCCATTCTCTTTCCCCTTGTTCTTATTTTGATTGATTCGCTTAGATGGAACGGATCATGTTTTGATATCCTTCCATTTGTGGAGATAGATTCCCTACTTACTTCCATTATTAGCAGTCTTCTAATATCCTACAAAGATTCATTCGTTAGTTTGTCATTATTAAAATCATTGACTTAGGAGGATAACAATCTTCCCCTTTTTGATAATGACAAACTAATATTCTACAAAGATTCTTGTTTATCAGCTTGTTATTAGTTGACTTGATCCCCCTGAATGGTAGGCGCATCTTGATATTCTATTCCTATTTTTTTCTCCCCCTTTTGGCATAATAAAAAAGAAATGCAAAACAAAATAATAGACAAGTGACAGATAGACCCCATGGAGTATCCCAAAAAAACTTACAGGTCATTAACACTAAAGATACCAAGTTTTTTTCTGAGGTAACAAAACATTCTTCTAACAGTGTTTTGTGAAAATATCTGTCAGTTGATTTTTGGAATCAACAAAAGTTAATGAGAAATCACCATTTTCGACATGACCGTGAATAAAATGATATTTGATATCTATATGCTTTGCCCTAAAATGATGCATAGTATAGTTAGACAAACTAATCACGCTGGTGTTATCACACATTATAGGAACAGATTTAAGAGATATATTGAAGTCAAGTAGCTGATGAATAATCCATAAAATTTGAGTACCACAACTCCCAATGGCTATGTATTCTGCTTTAGTTATTTACAGAGCAACTAAAGTTTTCTTCTTGCTATGCCATAAAATTAAAGCATCACCAAGAATTTGACAAGTTCCACCGGTGCTTTTTCTATCACTTTTATCACCTACAAAGTCAGCATCTAAATATTCAATTAAATCAAAATAAAAAAAGTAAGGGTACCATAGTCCAACGTCTTGAGTTCTTATAAGGTATCGAATTATCCTTTTAACAACAGTCAGATGAGACTTTTTAGGAGTCGACTGGAACCTGGCACACTTATATACGCTGAACATTATGTCCAGTCTGCTGGCAGTCAGGTAGAGCAGTGATCCGATCATTCCTCTGTACATTTTCTCATCAACATCCTTACCAGAAAAGTCCAAATCAAGGCTTGTGGATGGACTCATTGGAGTTCCGTAGGCCTTTTCTTTTTCCATACCAAATTTTTTGATGAGTTCCTTAGTGTACTTGGCTTGACTGATGAAGGTGCCTTTGGGAGTTTGATTTGTAGTCTCAGAAGAATGTAAACTAACCCATAAGACTCATTTTAATTTCTCCTTTCATCAAGTTAGCAAAATTCTCATACAGAGAGATATTAGAACTATCAAAAATGATATCATCAATGTAAATTTGCACAATAAGAGGATTTCAATCAACCTTTTGGATGAACAAAGTTGTATTAATTTTACCCTTTTCAAAGTTTTTATTTAATAACAAATTACTCATCTCTCATACCAAGCTTTTGGAGCTTGTAGAGTGCTTTTGATAATTTGAAAACATGATTTGGATATGCTGAATTTTCAAACCGGGGGGTTGTTTTACATAAACTTCTTCATGAATAAAACCATTTAAAAAGGCACTCTTAATATCCATTTGATATAGCTTAAAACCTTTGAAGGCATCAAAGGCTAATAGAATTTGAATTAGCTCTAACCTTGCCACAGGGGCAAAGGTCTCATCATAATCAATACCTTCTTATTAGGAATAACCTTGTGCTACAAGTCTGGCTTTATTTCTGATAACCTTACTGATGTGTGAGCCTATGCTAACACATTTAAAGCTTTTAACTCTAAATAATCACAAAGTCTTGAGCAACTTTAGTCATTTTTGATTAGTTTACTTTGATTTTGCAGCAAAAGTAGAGAAGTAGCGGAACCACAAATAAAGGAAGCAAAAAGCCTAAAATCAGAAGCAAATAAAGAACAAAGGGTGGCTGGCAACATCCATGACACGCCGTCAGCCTGGTGATAGGCTGCCAAGGATGCTGTCAACCTTAACCAGAGAATGAGATTTGCGGTAACGTTGTGACGATATGTCGTGATAAGGCATCAGAGTTGTGATAAGGCGTTAGGATCACCATCAACTTTAGGCAGAAATTCTCAAAATGGAAGAGGAGTTGACGACATCTATAACGCACCGCCAGAATCTTGATAGGACATCATTGTCGCCGTCATCCTGAGACAACATAATCCAAACTTAAAGAGAATCTGACGACGTCTGTGATAGGCCGTCAAACTCTTGATAGGCCGTCACAAGCGCCGTCATCTATTCCGAAGAAAATCTGAACTTTAATTTTATTTCCTTATTTAGGGTTTAATATTTAAAGCCTTGTTTTAGTTTTTTTTAATTGATTCATTCGATCATTATTGATTGAAATATCCCACAAGATAGAAGATACAATTTTTTTTCTCTCTCTAAGACCAATGTTTTGGAGTTTTTCCTTGTGATTCAAATTCAAAGTGTACTTTTGATTTTCTTCATCATTGTAAGTTAATCCTTTCAGTTATGAATTCAATTTGCGTACCTTTTTCTTGCATCGTGAGTGGCTAAACACCTGTAACCTGGATCATAGGATCTAGGGTTAGGTCATGATAAGGTGTTAAATACTTAAAAATTTAATAGGTGTTAGGATTTCTTGATGATTCTGAGATTATAATTTACGTCTGTTGGTTGCAAATAGTAGGAGTACCTACTTTGGTTTGCTTGAGAAAGAAATCATAAACAGTAGGAAGTGAATTATCAATAGGGACTCAAAAAGGCTCTGTTTAATAATCAGCACTGTAACAAGGCTGATTTAACCTGAGGTAAAATCTGGATAGTGCATAGAGATTCCCTAAGTCCAAGAGGATTAGGAAATTAGACGCTTGAATAGGTCGAGATACATTTGAGCATATCATCGATAAAGATGGCTTGTGATCCTAACCACCGTGAGAGTCTTGCGTAAATTTTAGCATCTGTTATGCACCGTAAGACCTAGTGAACATAATCCTAGTTATTTCATAAAATCTTGGTTACAAACATCAAATTCAAAGTGACAATCAATTATCTGCAAAACTCAAACCCCATTTCAGGAAATAGTAAACTACCAGTGAATTAAATCGTAAACAACTTGAGTTCAAACCTTATTCCCTGTGGGATTCGACCCCAACCTAGTTGGGTTTTCTATTGACAACGATCGCTTACACCCATTCAAGAGTATAATTTGAGCGTTATAAAAAATTGTGCCGTTATCGGGGAATACAGTTATAAACTAAAAGTTTGTGTGCGCTAATTTTCTGTTAGTTAAGTTTCCTTGATTTATGTTTATTTGGTGTTTTTGTATATTGCAGGTTCTTAGTTGTTTATGCCAAAAACAAAAAGTTTTGGAGAACCATTATTACCAATTAATTCAGAACCTCAACTGATTGGGAAAATGGCTGAACAACAGGAGGCGAAAAAACTAGCTGCTTTGGCCAGGGCTCAGGTGAACGTACAGAATTTGGGTCAACAAGTACGTCACCATAACCCTGATGATGAAGACTTGGGTGATGAGGAATTGCTGAATCCTCAAAACCCAAGGCGAGCTGAGCAAATTGCCGCACTAGTGTAGCGATCTAGCCCGAGGAAGGTATGATCAATAGCTTGTTCAATACGAGGCTGATAAAGATGATGAAGGAATGGATAGATATGGTGTAACGGGTGCTATCATTCCTCCACTATTGGCACCAGGTGCAAAATTCAGCATAACAAGTACCATGATCCAACTCCTGAATCTGAAGGGGGTTTTCGGAGGCTTACCTAGTGATGACCCGAACATGTATTTGGTGAACTTCATCACCATTTACAAATCTTTTGATAATTCAGGAGTGAGATAGAATGCGATCCGGTTGAGATTGTTTCCTTTGTCTCTGTCTGGAGAGGCAACAATGTGGTTAAATGAGCTAGAGCCCAATTCTATAACTAACTGGAGACAGTTTAAAAAGGATCTCCTATAACGGTTCTTTACACCCTCCAAGAGGGTACAGTTGAGGGAAGAAATCAGTAATTTTAGGAAGCTTCCTACCGAAGCATTGTATGAAACTTGGGAGAGATTTGAGAAGAAGCTGACATAATGTCCAAACCACATTATGATGGACTTACACTTGATGGATACTTTGTACAGAGCTTTTAACTTTGTGATAAAGCCAATTGTAGACAATGATGCAGGTGGTTCGTTCATTGACCTTTCTTTTCTGGATGCTTCAGATATGCTGAATCGAATGACTAAGCAAAGTTAGGTTTGGCACACCAGGGATTCTATGGTAGCTAGCCCAAATTTTTTTTGGTGGTATGACTATGGAGCAGCGCAGAAGGGATGAGGAGCGAGACCAGGACATGGCCTACTTAAAGACACAGATGGACTTGCTGATCAAGCACTTGCTGTCAGGTAAGACCAAAATGGTTAAGGCTGTGGAATATCAGGGTACTGTTGCTACGAGTACTGATACAGAGACAAACTATGTGAGTAATCAGGGGAGTTTTTGAGCCAATAGCCAAGGGAACCAAGGTCCAAAATTTTATGACAAGCTTAATTATAAAGATAGGGAGCAGGGACATTAGAGAAGCAATAATGATAGGAGTGGTTTATATGTTCATCCTGGAAGTTGGGATGCTGCAACAACTGGCTCCAGCAAGATGTCCATGGAGAACATGATGGAAAAGTTGTTGAAAGGAGTGGAAGCTACCAACTCTGGGGTAACTACTATGAAGAGTGTAATTTGAGCGTTATAAAAAATGGCACCATTATCAAAAGTGAAAGCTTCACTCTACTTCTATTAAGCAGTTGGAGCAGCAAATGAGCCAACTTTTTGCTATACTGAATTAGAGAAAAAATGGTACTTTACCTAGTGATACAGTTCAGAATCCGCAGAATAATGGCTCATGTATGGCGATCACCACTCAAAGTGGTAAGATATTACTTGGACCTTTTGTGGGAAAATCTGTAGAAGATGAGGTAATTGTTGATAAACCCAAAGAAAGTAATCCAGTGGAGTCTGAGAAGCTGGATAGTTCTGCTGATGATTCAGAGAAGGAAAATGAGAAGGAAGAGGAAGTGGTGTTAATGACTATCCCTAGACCACCACCCCCCTTTCCTCAACAATTGAATAAAAAGGTCGATGATACAAAATTCGGCAAGTTCATAGAAATGCTCAAGAAATTGACAATTAATGTACCTTTGATTGAGGCACTTGAGAAAATGCCAGGATATGCAAAGTTCATGAAAGACCTTATCACAAAGAAGAGAAAGGTCAGCAGTGGGCAGGTGGACAATCTCCACCATTCAACGCGGTTTCCATACGATTCTTAGTGCAAAAGAAGGCTGTCCCAGGAGCGTTCACTATTCCGCGCAAAGTTGGGTCTCTGGATGTTGCAAAGGCATTATGTGATTTGGGTGCCAACGTGAATCTGATGCCACTGGCTGTATATAAGAAGCTCGATTTAGAAGCTCTGGCACACACTAACATGCGATTGGTAATGGTAGATAGGTTGATAAAATGGCCTATTGGAATTTTGCAGGATGTGTTGATGAAAGTAGCAGATTAGCTCATTCTTGATAGAGTTCAGGTGAGGGGTGTAAGAGTTAATGTCTCAATCAAAGCCATCAACAGATTCTTGCATGGCCCCAACTTTACTTCTCAGGCCACCACACTATCATTCTATGCTCAGATAAAGAATCAAGACAAATAATGCCTGTGGTTGGCCAACATCATAGCTGACAAAGAACAACATGGGTGATAAACCCAAATGAGAGAATCTATAAGTCCTTGTTGACTCAGGAGGAAAAATTTTGGTGGGGTATAGTGCGTGTCTAGCTAATGCCCACTGAGAGAGACAACATTCTAGGTAATGACCAGGCTATTTTGGTAGCAAGCTTGGTGCTGCAGCTTCCCTTAAAATTTGGGGAAATCATTACAGATGAGATAAAGATTAAGATGTCGAGGACCGCTGCTGCTTATCCTTTTCCTTATCTTATTACAGAGCTGTGCAAAGCTACTGAGGTGCCAAAAATTACAGGAGTTGATAAAGACGTTCGTGCCCGAGAAACTCACAACCCCATACGATTTGATGAGATTCAGCTAGGGCTTTGACTTAACAGGGGGGCAGAGATAACAGCAGACCCTCCAGTTTTAGATGCCCATACAACACCTCGTGTGGAAGTATAGGATTCTTCAGCATAGGCAGCTTCAGTGCCTGAGACTGAAGCTAGCCCTTCAGTTCCTACAATAGCAACAGGACCTGCATTTCAGCCGATTGATATCTGAAAGGTGGCTAAGCAAGCCAAGTGGTGCAAGGCACAACTACATGCTTTCACTAAATATTTGCTTCTACTGTGGACAAAAGAATCAAGCCTGCACTTAAGCCTTTTGTGACATTGCTTGGGTGGGTTGCAAAATTGGAGAATAGATTCGATGCCAGGGCAAAAGAGATGACTGATGCTGAGCTTTCTACATTCAGGGTGGCATTGGAAAAAGTAAAAGAAGATGTTGGGGTGCTACAACAACACCAAATTATGATGCCAACAGGTACGGCCTTGCTTGAATCTGAAGAAGAAATTCCCATACTTGACCTCACCATAGATTCCGTAAAGAAAAGAATTAAAAAGGGGAAAAGAAAGGCACAAATAATAGAGAAAAGCCAGACAGTGAGGAAGAAAGGAGAGTGAAAAATAAGGCCAAGAAGAAGGCCAAAAAGGAGAAGTTGAAGAAGGCAAGATTGGAGTCCCTAGCTGATACAGAGAAATGGGAGGAAGCCATCCGAGCTAGGGCTGCAGGTGATTCATCTAGCTAGGCTCCCACCACTTCTAGAAAAGATGCTCCTGATGGGAAAAAGATAGTAGATGATGCACTAGCAGGGTCAGAGACCCAGGATCCACGTGCTTGACTGTCTTCAGGTATACCCTCACCCTTAGTGCATTTTATTTTTGAATTTTAAGTTGAGGGTATAGGGTAGATTATTATTGTAACATATTCTGTAGATAACTAGTAATAGTACAAGTACTTGAGGCAGTTAGCTTGTGTTGTGATTTTTGAGTACCTCTCCACTGGTCTAATCTATTGTGTACTGTGTGCATTGTATCCATTGTGACCACGGTGTATCTTTTTGTGGCATTAGTATGGAAACCAAATGACCTGTGTTAAACAAGTGCACAAAATGGATAAGTAGTGATATACGAGATACTTATGTGCCATGTGTAAGGTATTACTCAGTTTCTATTGTGCGTTGAATCAAGAACTTGCCCTTCTAGTCTTTCCATGGTCATAGGATAGGAGTTAGGAAAGGACCGTAGGCTGTTTTTTATTTTAGCCCACTTTATCCAAAATGATCTTCCCTATTGGCATAATATCTATGATCCCTATTTTGAGCCTAATTAGCCTATTTCTTTCTACGAAATGTCTCACCTTCCCATTTTCATCACAATGAACCTATTTTGGCCCTGGTCCTC
The DNA here is from genome assembly GCF_002878395.1 of Capsicum annuum. NCBI lineage: Eukaryota > Viridiplantae > Streptophyta > Magnoliopsida > Solanales > Solanaceae > Capsicum > Capsicum annuum. The sequence continues at coordinate 39,012,066 of NC_061113.1, read as the reverse complement.
CTTAGACACTGTGCATCTTGACTTAGGCAAACAACCTAAGTTGAGGGTGGCTATCATAAGGGTGCATGATACAAAATGAGTATGAATAGAAAACGAATAAAAAAAATAAAAAGTTGGGTGTGGTGAAAAAGGAATAAGAAATGAGAAAGTTTTGTAAAATATGATAAAAAGATAATGTGATAATTGAAAATACCGCATCCTTCTTGAGCATGTGTGATCAATAAAAGAGAGGAAGAAAAGAAGGTTGAGAGTTGAAACCCCAAGAGTTTAGTGTAGTGTCAAGGAGGCATAGTCACTCTGAAATATCCATGAATATCATACCAGCCCCTAGCCTACGTTACAAGCTTAAGAAAAGCCTTATAGTGATCCTAACTGACCTGTCTGATGACTTGGGTACTGACTATAAGGGCAAGCCTATGGAATTTGATACATAATATTGGAACTTCATTTTGAGAGTGAGTTTTGTGTTTATCTCTATGCTTATGTATGTAAATTTTGACATGAGTGCAAAAGGGATTTCTTTGTTGTGAGGGCACACTAGGTATGTTGCTCATCACTGCCTTATTTGGATAGTGTGATTTGGGTATGTGATGGGTTGTTATTTCTAAAATTCTTGCCATATCTTGATCCTTGTGAGTTGTATGGGTGTTTTTAATAATAGACACAGTCACCCTTAATTTGACTGACCTTGGAGATGGTGCATGTATTTTGAACTGATATGAGTAGTTAGCTGCCAGCTTGTACTTTGTATACTCTTGGTTATATTCTGGTTGCTTGAGGACAATCAATTGTTTAAGTTGAGGGTGTTGATGTGTGAGCCTATGCTAACACATTTAAAGCTTTTAAATCTAAATAATTGCAAAGTCTTAAGCAACTTTAGTCGTTTTTGATTATTTTACTTTGATTTTGCAGTAAAAGTAAAGAAGAAGGGGAACCATAAATAAAGGAAGCAAAAAGCATGAAATCAGAAGCAAATAAAGAACAAAAGGTGGCTGACGACATCCATGACACGCCGTCATCCTGGTGATAGGCTATCAAGGATTCCGTCATCCTTAACCAGAGAATGAGATTTGCTTTAACGTTGTGACGATATGTCGTGATAAGGCGTCAGAGTTGTGATAAGGCGTCAGGATCACCGTCAACCTTAGGCAAAAATTCTTAAAATGGAAGAGGAGCTGACGACATCCATGACGCGCCATCAAACTCCTAATAGGACGTCATTGTCTCCATCATCCTGAGACAACAAAAGCCAAACTTAAAGAGAATCTAACGATGTCCATGATAGGCCATCAAAATCCTGATAGGCAGTCACGAGCATCGTCATCTATTCCGAAGAAAATCTAAACTTTAATTTTATTTCCTTATTTAGGGTTAACTATTTAAAGCCTTGTTTTAGTTTTTTTTAATTGATTCATTCGATTATTATCGATTGACGTATAAGATAGAAGATACAATTTTTCTCTCTCTCTCTCTAAGACCAATATTTTGGAGTTTTGCCTTGTGATTTAATTCAAAGTATACTTTTGATTTTCTTTATTATTGTAAGTTAATTCTTTGAATTATGAATTCAATTTAAATACTTGTTTCTTGCATCATGAGTGGCTAAATACCTGTAACCTGGATCATGGAATCTAGGGTAAGGTCATGATAAGGTATTAAATACTCAAGATTTAATAAGTGTTTGGATTTCTTGGTAATTCTAAGATTATAATTTACATCTCTTGGTTGCAAACAGTAGGCGTACCTACTTTGATTTGCTTGAGAAAGAAATCATAACTAGTAGGAAGTGAATTATCAACAGGAACTCGGAAAGGCTTCAATTAATAATCAACGCTGTAACAAGGTTGATTTAACCTAAGGTAAAATATGGATAATGCATAGCGATTCCCTAAGTCCGAGAGGATTAGGAAATTAGACGCTTGAATAGGTCGAGAGACATTTGAGCATATCATCGATAAAGATAGCTTGTGATCCTAACCACCGTGAGAGTCTTGAGTAAATTTTAGCATCTGTCATCTACCGTAAGCCCTAGTAAACATAATCCTGGTTATTTCATAAAATCTTGGTTACAAATATCAAATTTAAAGTAACAATCAATTATCTGCAAAACTCAAACCCCATTTCAGGAAATAGTAAAGTACCAGTGAATTAAATCATAAACAACTTGAGTTTAGACCTTATTCCCTGTGGGATTTGACCCTAACCTAGTTGAGTTTTATATTGAGAATGATTGCTCACACCCATTCAAGAGTGTAATTTGAGCGTTATCACTTACCTTCTTCATTTAATTTGTTTCTGTAGACCCATTTGGATCCAATTACGGAGAAGTTTCTATGTCTTTCTACTATGGTCCAAACTTGATTTTGTTCAAACTGGTCCAATTCTTCCTTCATCGCTTTGACCCATGATTCATTTTTAAGAGCCTTGTCGATTTTCTTTGGTCCAATTTAAGATATAAGAGCAACGGATGCTTGTCTTCTTAATGATGCTCTTGTTTATACTTTATCTTCTGGATTTTTGATGATGAGTTTGTTTGGATGGCTAGTTCATATTTCCATTCTTTTGGAACACTTGGTTTTACTATTTTTTTGAGTGAGTAGACTCTGGTATTGATTTAGTCGACTTGTCTTATCATATTTTAGATGTTGTGCTATCCTCTTCTCTGAATTATAGATTGCTCACTTGTACTTCATCAGTACTTAAACTCATATGAGGGTGATTAGATTCATCAACTACAATATGTATAGACTCGTCAACATATAAAGGTTTTTTGTTAAAGTCCCTGTAAGCATGACTAGTGGCAGAGTACCTAAGGAAAATACCTTCGTCACTTCGTGGATTAAATTTTGTTGTGAATGAAATATTTGTAGCCGAAAGGAAGGAAATAGCTGATGTTAGGCTTGTTCCCTTTCTAGAGTTCATAAGGAGTCTTCTTTACAGTGGGTTTGATAAGACATCTATTAATGATGTGACATGTTGTGCTTACTACTTCTGCCCAAAAGTGATCTGGGAGATTATTTTCTAGCAGCATGGTCCTAGCAGTTTCCTGGAGAGATCGATTATTTCGCTCCACTACACCATTTTTCTAAGGAGGTCGAGGTGAAGAGAAATTCTGAGAGTAGTCGTTCTGTGCACAATACTCTTCAAATGCCTTATTCTTGATTTATTCTCCATAATCACTGTGGATGTAAGTGATGGTATCCAGCTTCTCTCTATACCTTTCTACAAAAAGACTCAAAATTTGTAAAAGCCTCATGGTTAAGAGAAAGGAATATTACCTAGGTAAAATATAAGTAATCATCAGCTATAATGAAAACATATTTCTTTACACCAATGGTTGCAGTCTCTGTAGGGACACATAGATCCATGTGGATTGTTTGAAGAGGTTTAGTAGTAAGGACAATGTCTTTGACTTTAAATGATGTTCGAGTCTATTTACCCAATTGGCAGGCATCAAAGATGTGTTCTTTTTCAAACTTGTGTTTTAGAAGACCCTTTACCGATTCCAGTATGGATAATTTCTCAATGATATGCATGTTAGCATGCCTAAGCTTTCTGTGCCATAACCAGATATCATTGGTTTGCACTATGAGGCAAGTTATAGTAGCAAACTTAAAACTGTTTAAGACATAAATATTATCAACGCTTTCACCGATGAGAGAGATGTCTTTTTTGTCATGTTTGATTGAGCAATATTTTTCTTTGAAGAGAACTTCAAAACCATCATCACACAACTGACTGATGCTAAGCAGGTTATGTTTAAGGCCATCCACTAGATATACTTTAATGAATTCATAGAATAAGCTGAGTTTTACTTAGCTGACTCCGATGATGTTGCCCCAAGCATTGTCCCCGAATCTGACTGATCCCTTATCTATTTTCTTTAGAGTGGAAAAGTTCTCTTTCTTTTTGGTCATGTGTCTGAAACATCCTCAATTAATGACCCACATTCCCTTCTTATAGCTCTTGCGGGCATGTTCCTGCTAAATAAGAAAATTAATTTTATTTAGGTATCCAAGTGGTCTTGGGTCCTTGAGGGTTAGATGTGATTCCTTTGGGCTTCTAAATCCATACATTTTTCAGCTTGTGTCTGCAGCTGTAGGATTTGTGCCCTCTTTGTCCATAGATGAAGCAGATAGGTCCTCGAGAAGAGAAAAATGTCTTAGTTGATTTAAACAATTCTGATAAGGAACTTGAATAATTTTTAAAGGATCTTGTTCTGTCAAAACCATGTCTGGGAGATCTCTTAAAACTGTTTAATTTTATCCTTACATTATCAAGTTCTTTATGAAGTAAATCAATTTCGATTTGCCATGCTTCAATTTCTATTTGATGACTTCTCTGTCCCTCTTCGAGTTTTCATTTAAATTGAGATTCATAACTTTTCTTCTCTTGATAAAGTTTGTTATACTCATATATAACCTTTTGAAGCTCATCAATTATCATAGCTAAATTAGATTCAAGAGTATCATAGTTGTGACAATCATGTGGTCTTACCTCGCTAGATTCACCTGTTGTCATGAAGAAAATGTTGGCGTCTTCTATTTCTTCTTTGATTTCATCTTCATCACTCTAGGCTCCAAAGTTTTGATTTTTCCTGGACATTCTTCTTCGTAATTCTGGATAATTTTTTTTGAAGTAACCATCCCTCCCACAGTAAGAGCATCAATCATCATTTTTGATGGTGTCATTATTTTTGGCTCCTTGAGATCTTTGTTGTCTCTGTCTCATGATGCCCCTTACTCCATGATTGATGAGACCCATTCTTTTGCTATTAGCATTATCCAAAATATCCTTTTCTTAAGTTGGAGCAGCGTTGCAGGCTATTAGCTTCTTCTTTTCCTCCCTGTGGTACCTATTGATACAATTTCATTCGTACGCAATGAGATTGCCTCATAGTTTATCATTTGTCATATTATGAAGATCTCAGTCTTCTAGAGTGGCGGCCTTGGTTTCCCAAATTTTTTGGAATACTTCGGACCAGCTTCTAGACTTATAGGATGCGTGGATAGATCATCCCAAGAGATTTTAGTTCGCACATGATCTTGCTGAATTTGGCAAACATTGTTTCAATGTTTTCACTCTCTTCCATTTTGAACTGCTCATATTCATTTATAAGGGCAAAAATCTTTGACTTTTTGACTTTGGTGGTTCCTTCATAGGTTACCTCCAACTTGTCCCATATTTTTTTTTGCAGTTTCACAAGTTGATATCTTGTTATATTCTTCTCCACTAACTGTACAAAGAAATAAACTTATAACACGTGCATTAGTTTGAATTACCTCTTGTTGTTTTTTGGTGATATCGAAGCGTTCAAGGTCTTCTATGTCAGTACTACTAGATTCTTTATCTTTGTCCTTTGGCTTCTCCTTAAGTCCTGGAATCAACTTTGGACCCTTCCCGATGACAACCCAGGATTAAAAGTCATTTGATTAGACAAAGATTCTGAACCTGTTTTTCCAGTAGGAGTAATGTTGTCCATCAAAAGATGGTGGTCTTGTGGAGCAGTGATCATCCTGGAGAAAAGCACCAAAAATTTGATAGTTTGCCATTTGATCTTTGCTCACTTGCAGTTAAGCAACACTATTTGTGAGACCTGCTCTGATACCAATTGAATTCAAGAGGGCGGAAGGGTGAATTGAAACATTTTGTGAGATGACTACTCACTTCTCATGGTCGACTTTCCTACAGATAAGTATGCTTCACAAAATAAATTAGATTTAAAATAAACACATAAATAAATAACTGAATTCAAAAGTGAAGAGCACGATAATTTATCTTAGTTCGAAACACCAATGTGGTGCCTACTTCTAGTCCCCTTGGGTTTCAATATTTTTTTAGATCTTTCAATACTGGCTTTGAGTACAATGATGAGAAACAAGTTTCGAAGACTTATTTTGCTCTTCGTATCTTGTGACACAACTTCATTTTATATCACAAAGTTAACTTGATCCTATTCTTTGTATAACAATTGTAAGATAAAGATTACAAAGCCTTATGAGACTAGGATTGAGACACTTTGAGTTTTTCTTCTTGAAGTTTCGCAATTCGTGTCCATCTTTAGTCTTCTTCTTTTATAGTCTTCTGTTGCCACTCTTCCTAAGGAAACCCAAGAGATTTCTTCTCAATCAAGGATTTGAATTAGTCGTGTTGATATGTCCGTATTAGATATGTCCATATATGACTTTTACTCACGTTCATATTAGATATGTCCGTGATATTTTCTTCCTTCTATTCCCGCTATGATTGATCTAATTTTTTTCTATTCTCGGGGATGAGATCCTCGTGATTGATCTGCTTTGTTGTGATTCCTTGAACTCAGATTCTACTTTCATTTGTTCTTAGTTTGATTGATTCGCTTGGATGTTGCAGATCATGATTTGATGTTTTTTCCATTCCTGGAGCTGGCTTCCCTACTTGCTTCCTTTCTCCTTCTATTTGTTCTTATTTTGATTGATTCGCTTGGATGCCGCGGATCATGATTTGAAAGCCTTCCATTTGTGGAACTAGTTTTCCTACTTGCTTCCATTATTAGTAGTCTTCCAATATCCTATAAAGATTCATTCATTAATTTGTCATTATTAAAATCATAGAATTAGGGGGCTAACAAAAATATCTGTGGAGAAGACTTTTTACTTAGTAGTGTCTGTGTAATTTTCTTGAAGGTGAATTGCTCGTATGAACTTTTAGGGTATGAAAAAGTTGTCCTTTGTTGTCTCATCAGTTCAGAAAATGACAATTTTTTTTCAAATTTTTGGACAACAAAATTAATATCGAAGGCTTATGACTGTAATGATCCTTTCTTTAAAATATAATAAAACTCATTGAAGGCTCGTGAGAGTTGAACACCTTCAGTGTAAATATTACTTAACGATCCGTTTGTTTTTTAATGTGAAAATTGCACATTAAAGGTGCTCCCCTACCATGCGTTTTCAATATTTTGGTCATGAAAAACCTGACAAACCCATTTGTTGAAATTGTTCCTCATTCAACACCATTTTGATCCAAAATTTCTCTTTCATTGTATGTAATAATTGTCAAAAAAATCTGCCAAAGTTTATATTTCCTCCGTTTTATTTTATGAGTCGACCATTTTCTTTATAATCCGTCCCAAAAAAAAATTAATTTTTCTTATTTGACAACTATTTAATGACATTATTTTCATTTTAGTCTTATTGCGTCACACTTAATAAGAAAAGACAATTAAAAAGTAAACATTAAAGTGACTTTAAACTAGACAATTTTGTAAATCCTATGAATTCATTATTTATTTCTTAAATTTCGTATCCGATTAAATTATAATCTATAAAATAGGATAGAAGAATTATTTCTCTAACACACGAATATCTATTCATGTGTCTATTTCCACCACATGCACATTAAATTACTTTTTAGGAATTGATAATGTTTCTAGAATTAAAAATTAATAAATTAAAATATCTTTTGTGGTAGAATTTTCATTTGGCATATGTGTCTATGCAAGACAAAATTAAAACTTGCTAGAGTGCATAACATACAAGTACCCCACCCCATGTTAGTTAATGCCTTTTCACATCATCTAATTATGTACATAAGATACTGATTTTGTTTTGTTTGGGAAATAATTTTTGACTCACACAGTCATATTAAATTACATTTCAAGAATTGTTGATGTTTCTAAACTTAAAAATTAATAAATTAGTGACTCAAGCTTTTTAGAATAGATAACTCAAATAGATAGGCAAAAGTCTCTTCATATTACTTAAAACTCTCTCTTCTCATCAAATCAGTTCTCACTTCTCTCATATCTATATGTAAGTTTCTTTAGCTTCTTATTCATTTATTTTTTTTGGACATTTATTTATTCCTTCAACAAGCAATAAACTTTAAGTTTTTCGTTAAGTATGCACTTTTTTGATAAAATGGGTAATTTTTATTTAATTTCAGCATGTGTTTTTATAAAAAAAAAATTCTGTATTGTGTTTTGCTTTTGAAACTATCAATTTTAATCCTTTGTATGGCATAAGATAAATCTGCCCCTTAAACAATTAAAGAGTTGTTTTTGGGATGAACAAGTCCTTGATAATTGAATTCATTCATCTCTTTGTTATCATCACAGTGTTTATGATTTGCTCATCATTATCGGATAGTATAATCTTTATTGTTTTAATGGAAATTGTTTTGATTTCCTGCCTTTTTGCTATATTTTTGTAAAACACTGATGATAATACATCCTAAGGCTTATTTCTCATATAATTCACAGTGGTTTCTTAATTTCTTTCGCATTTGCCGAGCTTGAGATTAATATGCTATTTTTTTCCTTCTTGATCTGAGTCTATTTTAACTAAGTTTATTTTTAAGCTAAGTTAGGGTTTTCAAAAAAAAAAAAAGTTGTTTCAATGATACCAAGCTTAGATCTGCTCATCTCTTAAAAGATTTAAAATATTACAATGATACATAAAGATCTGCTCATTTTTCCTTTACAATATTTTGAATATTTATTTTAAAATTAATTAACTATTAATGTCATGAACTGTCTACTTTGCAGTTTCGTCTCTTCGATGATAGCTATCTTTACGTCCGTGTCTATATTCGACTGTGTGGTAAGTACAACTTATTTAATTTCTTTATTTAATTATAAATATTTTTCTTCGTGATTTCTTTATAATATAAAACATAAAATGCTTATTTTTTTCTCTGTTAATGAGTGTCTCTTATATTTTTTTTAAAGTCACATGCCTTACATAAATATAATTATTACTTGGTATGGATGTGTAATAAATTTTTACTCTTATTATTTTTTTTATTTTTTACTATAAAAAAATGTGAGTTGGAGGACATCCAAAGGCATATATGTCATTTTACATTAAATGGTACAATAGTAATCAATAGTCATATCAACAAAGAATTTCATTGACCATTTCTTTTTTTTTTTTTCTAGCTTAGGTGTCTACATTTTCTCAGTTGACCCATTATGTGGCTAACAACGTTTTTACTTTTAAGTCCCAACTTATTCTAATTATATTATTTATAATGTAATATTTTAAATAAATTTAAATTTATAATCTAATCTTCTTTCACAAAATATTAGATTGTTTATATCGAATTAAAATTATTTTATATTTTTACTTGATAAAATGTTGAATTTTTTCTTCAAATATTTTCTTTCTTAAATTTTAAATTATTACTTTTTTTTCTTTCTACTCAATAGAAAGGAGAGTTGAGGATGACCAAGGGTAGTTCTAAAATTTCAAATCTATTTTAATAATTAAGGGTATTTTTTTGTATTTCATATCTATTTATTATTGTAGTAATTGTACAAAGATATATTTCCATGCTTTTACTTCTCTACCACATGTGAATATCTATTCATGTAGTTATGGTTCAACCATATGTACATTATATACAATATATTTTTATATCTATTTCATTGTATGTAATAAATGTCAAAAAAATCTATCAAAATTTTTATTTTCTCCATTTTATTTTATGAGTCAACCATTTTCTTTAAAATCTGTCCTAAAAAAAGTCAGTTTTTCTTATTTAACAACTATTTTATGTCATTATTTTAATTTTATTTTTATTTTGTTCCACTTAATAAGAAAAGACAATTAAAAAGTAAACATTAAGGTGACTTTAACAATTTTGTAAATCTTATGAATTCATTATTTTTTTTCTTAAATTTTGTGTCCGATCAAATGGAGATAAATAAAATACTCTTGCCATTCGTTTTAATCGACCCCTATGAACTTGGAACACCTATTAAGATAAAATATTATTAGGGGTCTACTTTACCAAATTAACTATATTAATTATACTTTGAAAATATAAATTTAAATATATACAATTTGTTTAATCATTTATTGATAAGGGTATTATTAGAATCACATATTAAAATCCTCTTGAATTCATTAAAGGGACAATTGAAGTGAAAGAAATATTCTTAGAAAGAAGGTTAACTAAAATAAAACTGAGGGAGTAGGACGGAGGAATTATTGCTTTACCACACAAATATCTATCCATGTGGCTATTGTTTTCACCACATGGACATTAAATGACATTACAAGATGATGTTTCTAGAATAAAAAATATAATAAATTAATGGCTCTAGCTTATAGAATTGCCATTTCTAGAACAAAATAGATGACTCAAATATAGACAAAAGTGTCTTCACATTATACAATAATCTCCTCTCATCAGTTCTCAATCCTCACATATATGTATGTAAGTTTTTCCACCTTCTCATTCATTTTTTTCCGGACATTTATTTATTCCTTCAACAAGCTATAATTTTTTTATTTTTCTTAGTAAATATGCGCTTTTTGGTAGAATGAATAATTTTAATTTAATTTCAGCATGTGCTTTTAGAAAAAAAATATCTATAATGTGTATTTTGCTCTCCAAGAACGAGGTTCATGAGTTGGTCGAACACCATGAATTTTCCGATTAGTTGACGATCATCTTGGATGGAACACGCATACAAAAATTAACGTATTGAAGCATTTTTAAACTCTTTGACTGTTATGATCATATAGAATAAGCAATACCACAAGCAAAAAAAATAATATGAACACACAGATTTACGTGAAAACCATTGTGGGAAAAAATACGGGCAGAGACAGAGGAATTTCACTATAATGGATGGAGAATACAATGAGGAGAGTGACGTATTTTTTGAACGTCCAAAAATGATTCACTAGTTGCACTTATAATATGTGCGTACAAATAAATCCTAGATCCAACAACATACAGGTCTGATCCCTACGCTACCACCACAGACCCCATAAAAAATCACAAATATGGGTCGCACCTCAAGCTTTTCAGGGCCGAATCAACAGAATTTGGGTCACAAACTCGAACAATCTCCATCTTGACACAAATTCTATTTCAGAACTCAAATCCATTTCAAGAAAACTCTCCACCTCTTCCACAAAAGCCAATAAGGGCACATCTTAACTACTGACACTAACCAAGTCCAAGCAATGCTCAAACTTGGAACTTGGTAATGTCTTGATCATCATATAAGCAGTGTTATCATGCGTACTAATCTTGCTTACTATAATATCACCATGAGTAATAATTTCACGCACAAAATGATACCAAACATCGATGTGCTTTGTCCTCTCGTGAAATATCTGCTCTTTTGTAAGGAAGATAACACTCTGACTGTCACAAAAGACCGTAGTAATCTGTAAGTCTTTTCTAAGTTCACCAGACAGACCCTTCAATCAAATTGCTTCCTTGAAAGCCTTTGTTATAGCCATATACTCTACCTCAGTAGTTGACAAAGCAACCGTAGTCTATAAAGTAGGTTTCCAACTAATAGCACAACCACCAATAGTGAAAACATAGCATGTAAGGGATCTCCTTTTATCAAGATCTCCTACAAAATCAGAATCAACACACCCGATTACTCCATTTCTATTTTGACAAACTACAAACAAACATCAGCAGATCCATGCAAGTATCTGAAAATCCATTGAACCACTTTCAAATGTTCATTACTAGTATTTTTCGTGCATTTGCTTACTGCGCTGACTGTATATGATAAATCTGGTCGGGAACACACCATCATGTACATAAGAGACTCGACAGCTCTAGAGTATGGAACTCGAGACATATAGTCACGCTCATCATCTATCTTTGGAGATAACATGGCCAAGAGTTTGAAATGAGCTAATGGAGTACTAATAGGTTTGGCATTTTGTATATTGAACCTGTGAAATTCTTTCTTAATATACCTTTTTTGACTCAATTATAACTTACAATCCTCTCTATCCCTCAGACTTTCCATGCTAAGGGTCTTCTTTGCTACTCCTAAATCCTTCATCTCAAACTCCTTACTGAGTTGAGATTTGACTTTTCTTGTCTCTCTCATATCCTTTGCTACAATAAATATATCATCAATATACAATAGAAGATACACGAACGAACCATCACTTACCTCCTTAAAATAGACACAGCTATCATAAATACTCCTCCTAAATATATGAGAAGTCATAAAAGAGTCAAACCTCTTATACCACTATCTGGACGATTGTTTTAAGCCATAGAGAGGCTTTTTTAGCAAGCATACATAGTCCTTCTTTCTTGAGACTATAAAACCATATAGTTGTTGCATATAGATATCCTCCTCAAGTTCTCCATGTAAGAATGCAGTCTTGATATCCAGCTGTTCAAGCTCAAGATCGTGCATGTCCAAAATACCAAACAAGGCTTGAATCAAACTATGCTTTGCAACTGGAGAAAACACATCTGTGAAATCAACTCCTGAAACCTGGCTGTAACTTTTTGCAACTAGTCTTACTTTGTACCTAGCATCTTTAACTCCCGATATTCCTTCTTTCTTTTTGAATACGCATTTGCAACGGACAACTTTTTTATCTTTAGGCAATCTCACCAAATTTTATATTCCATTCTTATGAAGTAATTCTATCTCCTCCTGCATAGCAATCATCTATAGGCTAAAATCATCACAACTAACTACCTCTTAGTAAGAAGAATGTTCTTCACCAGAATTAATACCTTCTGCTACATTCAATGCATAAGCAACCAAATTAGATTTAACATACTTATAAGAAGGTCTAATATCTCTCTTAGGCTTGTCTTTAGCAATAGAATATTGTGGCACCACTGGTAGTGAAGGAGAAATAGTATCACTCTGAATTTATAGGCTAGACTAAGAAGTAGGCACTGGTGTGGACTCAACTCCAATATGCAATTCAATGTGGGTGCTTGAATTTTGCTTATTCATGTTACTAAGCTCATATGGGGGCGAAGCACTGGATTTGGAGGAAGCCCAAAGCATGGCAGTTTCTTCGAACATAATATCCCAGTTAATTATAACTTTTCTATTTTCTGGACACCAAAGCTTATATCCTTTAACACCAGACTTATAACCCATAAATAAGAACTTGACAAATCTAGGTTCCAACTTTCCATTATCAATATGAGCATAAGCAGGACATCCAAATATCCTCAATTCAGAGTAACTAGTAGGAGTACAAGACTATGTCTCTTGTGTCGTCTTTTTATCAAACGTAACTAAAGGAGAGAGGTTAATAAGAAGACAAGCTGTAGAAGCATCTTTGGCCTAAAAGACTTAGGTAAACCAGCATTAGAGAGCATATAACTCACCTTCTCCATTATAGTCCTATTCATTCGTTTGGCCACATCATTCTGCAGCGGAGTATGATAAGCTGTTAAGTTTCTCACAATTCCTTCTGACTTGCATAGAACATTAAATTCATTAGAACAGAACTCTAAACCATTATCAGTCAGAAGGCATTTTACCTACTTTCATATTTTCTTTTCAATCGTAATCTTTCACCCCTTGAAAGTAGGTAACACATTATTCTTTTTCTTCAGGAAGCACACTCAAACTTTTCTAGAATAGTCATCAATAATAGTCAACATATAATTAGCACCTCCTCTAGAAGGTACTCTAGAAGGACCCCAGCGATCAGAGTGAATGTAAGAAAGTGAATAAAACTCTTTTCTGCTTCCCAAAAATACAGTGCTCACAAAACTCTAATTTGGTAAAACTCTGGACATCAAGAAGTCCTCTCCTACTTTGTTCAACCATCCCATTTTCATTCATATATGCCAGACACATATTCCAAAGCTTAGCAACATAACTATCTAATAGAGAGAAAGTAGAAACGACAGCATCATCTATAACCGTAGACCCTTCCAATACATATCAATTAGCACTCTTTCTCTGTCCCTTTATCACAATAAGGGCACCTTTGGAAACCTTTAGGACTCCACCTTCACCTGTGTATTTATATCCATTCGAATCAAAGTTACTTAAGGAAATAAGATTTCTCTTTAGGTTTGGTACATACCACATATCACCAAGTATCCCCACAACCCTATCAAATATCTTGATACTGATTGTTCCAATACCAGCTCTCTTGCATGGTGTGTTATTTCCCATTAATATAGCACCTTTAGAGACCATTTTATATGTTGTAAACCAATCCTAATTGCGACACATATGAAATGTGCAAGCTGCATAAAGAATCCAATCCTCACAGGGTTTGGAGTTACCATCAGAAACTACCACGAGTTCTCCATCACTACCACCATCTTCAATAAAACTAGCTTCACTAGACTTCTCTGGTTGTTTTACTTTCTATTTTCTTGGTGTGTTGTGATTTGTGTGAGTTATTTTTGGAATATTAATTTATTTTTTCAGTGTTATTTTGGTGAGGAGAAGATTAAAGTTTTTTTAAAATAGCTATCGGACACCAATATCAAGATAGTGTTCCAGATAATTGAGAAAGCAACTTGCTGGTGCTGTTAGAGATACTCATTGTCAGCTATTGCTGGCATTCTGCTTTTACTTTTTCTTTGGTTAATTATTTTTAACATAAATTTTTTGGAACTTTATTTGTTTTAATTACTTATTTTTGACTCTGCTTTACTTAAGTAGAGAGTCTGTTGAAAATTGCCTCTCTAAGATTGCGTACACATTGCCACTCTCAGAACTCATTTGGTGGGATTATGTCGAGTATGTTGTCTTTTGATTGAGTTTCATTGTAGAGGAAATCTTTAAATTAAAGGAACAATAAATTTGGAATGATAAAAAAATTTGAGGTTATAGTGAATGTGTCATTATCACACCCCTTTTTTAACCAAAAAAAATTAGTTTAAGTTTGAAAGAGTTTTTATTATTAAGTGACAAAAGATAATATTTGTTTCAAAAAGAATTTTTTTTCATTTAAATTCAGAGTCTTCACTTGACATAAATCGGGTGTGCCAAGTCATCTTTGGAAATACTTTTTTGAAAATAGTTTGATTGTAAAATTGATCCATAAACAGAGATTATGGTTAAGGAATTCTGTTGACCGAAGGAAGTGTTAGGCACCGCTCAGCCCATGGTTCTACCACTATCACTTCATAGAGTATATATAGGCGAGTAGACACTATGAAATGTATAAATCAACAAAACACAGAAAATAAGTAATTCCATCACCCTATTCTTCAGGAGGACTTCTGACTTGCAATTTCATCATCCTGTTCTTCAGGTGGGCTCCTGACTTGCTATTCCATCACCTTATTCTTCAGGTAGGCTCCTGACTTGCCATTCTATCACCCTGTTTCTTCAGGCAGGCTCCTAACTTGCCATTTCATCACCCTGCTCTTTAGGCAGGCTCCTGACTTGCTATTTCATCACCCTATTCTTCAGACAGGCTCCTAACTTGCAATTTTATCACCTTGTTCTTCAGGCAGGCTCCTAACTTGCAATTACCTTACTCTATCCTCCAGGCGAGCTACCAACTTGCAATTTCATCACCCTATTCTTCGAGCAGACTCCCAACTTACAATTTCATCACTCTGTTCTCTAGGTGGGATCCTGACTTGTAATTTTATCACCCTGTTCTTCAGGCGGGCTTCTGACTTTCAATTTTATTACCTTGTTCTTCAGGAGAGCTCCTGACTTGCCATTTTATCACCCTGTTCTTCAGGCAAGCTCCTGACTTGCTATTTTATCACCCTATTCTCCAGGTAGGCTCCTGACTTGCTATTTTATCACCCTGTTCTTTAGGCGGGCTCCTGACTTTTAGTTTCATCACCATGTTCTTCAGGTGGGCTCCTGACTTTCAATTTCATCACCCTAATCTTCAAGATGGCTCCTGAGTTTCAATTTCATCATCCTATTCTTCAGGCGGGCTCCTAACTTGCAATTTTATCACCCTGTTCTTCAGGCGTGCTCCTGACTTTCAATTTCATCACCCTGTTCTTCAGGTGGGCTCTTGACTTTCAAATTCATCACTCTGTTCTTCAAGCGGGCTCCTGATTTTTAACTTCATCACCCTGTTCTTCAGGTGGGCTCCTGACTTTCAATTTCATCACCCTGTTCTTCAGGTGGGCTCCTGAAAGAAAAATTAAAACTAGAACAAAAAATATCTCACACAAATATTATGATAAAGAAATATTCCATTTTCTAGAAAAATAAAGTTTCATTTTGTAGGAGGGTCCTAAAGTAAAGTTCCAAATAATAGGAATTAAATTTTCTTTTTTCCCCAGTTTATCATCAAAAGCTTTTGCGGGCGTCAAACCCAATCATAACTACTTGTAATAATGCATAATGTAAAGACGAATCAAGATTCTGATCAACAAATACACTTTTAAGGGTAAAATTGAATGACTGAGACCAACAAGTCCCTCTCTTAAGAGTAAAAATAAAAGGTACATACTAAAAATACATCTTTCATATTTAATGGTTCAAATTAGGAAGTGTACCTCCTAACCATGAGACCTGAAAAGCCTAAATTAGAGAGTGTGTGTCTTAGGGGTATAAGATGATAATTTTCACCATAGTTGTGATTACCAAACCTGTACAGCAACACTGCCTGTTGCATTTACAGAAACGAGAAATTACACCTCTGGATATTTGCACTTTGAAGCTTTTGATTTGAAGGTAGCAAGTGTTCCTATTTCATACAAAGGAAACTTGTGCGTCTAAAATAGGGTGGTTGGCTTGCAGCTTTGGATTTTGAGGCAATTTCTATTGCACATCTTCAGCTTAGATCTTTCTTCCAATCATTAGCATTTGTCATTGCCTTGGTGCACCATTGGTCCAAACTCAGAATATTAAGAGTAACTCTAAAACAAACACAGTATCTTTGCTTTGTTATGTTTCTTAGACAATCCCCTTTAAACCTTGGTATTTGCATGAATTTCCCAAATTTGTCTATTGACAACAACCTTCTACATGCCTTGTTCTGACTTGAAATCTTATTTCTTTCATGTGTTGGCCTTTTGTCTTGCTTTGTGCAATTGAAGAAGCTGGTAGCCAGTTTTGAAATCTTTTCTCACTTGTTTTGACATAGACTTGACTCAAGACAAGAGAAAAAATGACAGTGATTTTTTTATTTGGATAACTGACTCAAGAAAATAAAATAAAAATAAAGAAAAGAAAGAAAAGACAATGAATGTTCCCATTTGAAACAAAGAAAAGAAAAAATTATCTAAAAATAATAGTCAAGTCTAATGATTATGCGATGCATTTTGGATTAAGTTGTCTGATCTTTTCATCCAAACTTTCAACCAATTGTTGTCGAGTTAATGACCTTATGTAATACCCCAGAATTTTTCTTTTCGTTGAAATTTTGTGCGTAAATGTGTCGGGATCCTATCTTTTAGAATGATTTATAATTTTTTTGTATGTCATTTTTTGGATTTCGACCCACCATTTCGTAGAGAATCGAATAATCTTTCCAACAATATATGGATCACCCAAAATGGACATACGACCGATGAGTTACACCCATTCCGATAAAACTACGACCATTCCAATCGAACTGTGAACAGTAAAATGTGCAGGAAAAAAAATACTGAGGCCAGATGTATTTTGATACAACTTTAAATGATCATAACTCTTTATACATAATGAACTGTGTGAGATGCTATATATCAATGAAAAGCCCTGAGAGTCTTCTTTTCTATGAAATTGGTTTCATGCAATTTGGACATCGAAGTAACAAGTTATGGACAATTTACTTCAGCCTATTAGATAGATCACTGAAGGGCAGATTTGACATTAATTGATTTTTAAAGGTATTTTGGTCATTTCCCATTATTGTAACCCTCTATATATACCCCCTTTGAGCTGAGAATTGTCATTCATTTTCTCTCATATCTCTTATAAAATATATATATATATATATATAGGAGAAGAGGAGTTAGGGTTAGGGTTCTAATTGGGGAAAAATAGATTCAAGGCTTCACTTCGCGAATTGCTTCTGTCAATTTCTTTGGCTATGAAATCTAAGGTATGCAAGTGTTTATCGTAGTATTTGTGTGATGGTTGGTGATTATGTTTTTGAAGTTGATGATATCCAAGAAGGGAGCTTTGTATGTTTGTGGAAACTATGGTGGTGTGTGATGTATAAATATATGAAATGGGTGATTGAATACTTGTAATCTTAATGAATCCACCTATGCCTAAGAAGTGCATGTAAGGTGTTTGTGAAAATACCTAAGAGACTAGAGATTTTGTTTTTATAACATAATAGGACCAAAATTAATTGATTATGAATATATGATGATTTAAATTGTTAAGCCTTGATTTATACTATTATTCCATTATTTCCTTGTTATGACTTGATAATTGTTATTGGGAATTATATATCCTTACTATTGATTGATATGTCAAATATTTTCTAAATGTGAGTTGGATTGTGAATTGAGAAATGTGGATGTTGAAGTTGAAGGATGATGGTGTTGTGGTGCATGTAATTGAGGATTAAACCTATGCCCTAAATGGTGCATGTAAGATGATTGCTAAAATGCCTATGTGAATAAGAATTAAGTATTTGACATGTTTGTTATCCAAATTATGATTTCATTCGATATCCATATGCTTAACTTATGTCTACCATATGTTTGACAAAATATTTAAGAGAATAGAAAATTATGCATTGTGGTTCATTAGGTCTTAAAAGATAAATTCATGCTTTGTTCCTATGGATAGTTGATTTCCTTGAATTTGTGGTGCGTTGCGGGTGTATGATGGAATGCCATGATGAATTATTGAGGTAACAATGATGTTTGTGTGTAGTATTTACTGTGGACCCAAAGCATGCTCCACACGTGTTCGATTGGAAGCTTATATGAAGAAATGAGGCCATTTGATTTGCTAAGTGTGAAGTCCTCAATTATGTGTTGCGTATGATAGCCTATGGGCATGTTGTGTATGAGTTATCTATCTTGTGTTACTTTATGCTATTGTGTGCTGGGGGTATGTATGCCTGAAATAGTCTGCTGGTCTAGAGCTGAGTCAGTTTCACTGTATTCTCAATCGAGCGATGAATAATAAACTCTTGGTTAGTTTTAAAACTTAGGGAAAACTTAGTAATATCGGAAATCATTATTTATCGAATACTCGGGCCATGAAGCTCTGAAATATTACATATCAATTCACTCCATTACAGACCTCTGTACATTTTGTGAGATAGTAAGCTTATCTTAAAAGTAAGTGGCATTTAGAAATACTCCGTCAGAGAACGGAATCAAGCGAACTCTATCATATTTATAAAGTATCATAATGTGAGAACGAATTCAGTTCAGTTGAGTATAGTTGAGAACCGATTAAGTGTCTTTCAGTTGGGAGTAGGATTGAACACCGAGCGAGCTAAGGATGGGAACATTCCTGCGAGTAGAGGGTTCGATTCCTGGTAGCAATCCTTATGCTCCAGAACTACTTCGCTAGCATAGGTTGAGACATCTATCCTACGAGTAGAGGGTTAGATGAGGTGGTTGTCCTGCGAGTAGAGGGTCCCACCATTCTCGTTGGAGGTCCTGATAGT
>NC_061113.1:38990328-38992668 GCF_002878395.1 Capsicum annuum | reverse complement strand
TAAAAGTAAGTGGCATTTAGAAATACTCCGTCAGAGAACGGAATCAAGCGAACTCTATCATATTTATAAAGTATCATAATGTGAGAACGAATTCAGTTCAGTTGAGTATAGTTGAGAACCGATTAAGTGTCTTTCAGTTGGGAGTAGGATTGAACACCGAGCGAGCTAAGGATGGGAACATTCCTGCGAGTAGAGGGTTCGATTTCTGGTAGCAATCCTTATGCTCCAGAACTACTTCGCCAGCATAGGTTGAGACATCTATCCTGCGAGTAAAGGGTTAGATGAGGTGGTTGTCCTGCGAGTAGAGGGTCCCACCATTCTCGTTGGAGGTCCTGATAGTAGAGGGTCCTATCAGTTGTCTTTACGGGTGGCACGGTATTTACACTCTTCCAGCTGGGGTACAGGTTGGATCCTACATGTGCTAAGTGGGGCATGTCGGTTAAATGATTACTTCCACAGTTTCAGTAACAGTCTCAAAAAAGAACTCAGTTAATGTGCTGAAGTTGAGCCTGTCAGATACAGGCCTCCCAGTATTGCTATCATTATCATTGAGTAGAGAGACTTCCTGCGAGATGAGGGTTGCTCTTGAACTTATTTACCAATTATCATTATCATTGGTTAGCGAGACTTCTTGCGAGATGAGGGTTGCTCTCGAACTTATTTACCCATTATCATTATCATTGAGTATAAAGACTTCCTGCTAGATGAGGGTTGATCTCAGATAAAGTTGTTCAGTGTTCCAGAGTTGGTGAAGTTGAATATCAAATATCAGTAATATCAGTTATCTGATTTCCCAGTATAGATAAGTACAGATGTCAGCTCTAGTAGCTTCAAATACTCAGTATCTTATTGTCAACATTATTATTTTCAGGTGTCAGTGTTCAAAATGTAACATTCGGTGTCATGATAATTTCAGTTGTACTTTATACATCTATGTGTGTATTGTTGATCAGATATGTTTCAAAATTAGTAACTACAGAGTTTCAATAGATGTTTATTCTAGCGAATACATATTATTCAGATTGTTATGTTTATGCATAAACCTTATATTTCACCTTACCCTATCCCTGCATACTCGGTATATTCTTTGTACTGACGCATTCGCGCTATGGTGTTTTCTCTACCATAGGTTCAGAAGAGAGAGATTCAGAGTATATTTAGCTGTCAGATCTTATAGCAGTGGGTGCAGCAGTAAGTCCTCATCATCCGAGGATATTCTATTTCAGTGTTTTGATGATTTTAGTAGACGAAGTTAGTTGGGGAATTATCCCTTCAACTCCACAGTTCAAACAGTGTAGAGGCTTTTCAGACAGATGTATTAGTGTGTGGTTTAAGGTATTGTATATTTCTAGATGTTTGAACCTTATGGACAGATTTAGCCAGTTTCCGTATTTATCATATTATATTATGCAGTGAACAGATATGGATATTAGTGAAGGGTTAGCTTGTGGTCCCTCAGTGTCACGAGCACCGTGTGGCGTTCTAGTTCATGGAAATCGGGGCATTACAAACTTGGTATCAGAGACTAAGGTTCAATAGTGTCCTAGGAAGTCTGAAAAGCCGCATCTAGTAGTCTTATACAAGAGTTTTCGTTCTTTCATGATCCAAATCATGCTATAGCAAGATTTCCCAACAGAGTTATGTAGACTCTTGCAATGATCTACTTATGTCAGATTTACCTTACTCTTAAGGTAATAGAAGTAGTGAAGCCAAAGTCTTTTAGATAGAACTTTCTCTCACGGTCCCCGCAGATAGTTTCAGGACAGTGTTCTCTAAAGTGAGCAGAGTATGCCTTATGGGGTTAGTTGTTTATATGGTGAATGAATAGGCTTGAAATTATATATGTAAGAATCTAAGTGTGGAAGTTGGGAATTATATGTGTTGATTGATAGAGATATAGCTGCGATTCTTAGGGTGTGGAGAAGTATAAGTTTAAGAGATATGATATTTGAAGGCTAGAATGAGAATAGTATGTTTATTAAAGATTTGTGGATATTCATGTTATGTTTTAGAAGCTAAGCTTGAATCTTTGAAGAATGTAAGTTTGTGGACTCCAAACTAAGTATTAATATGTGAATGTGGTATTCGTAGCCTATGAAGAAATCAAAGCAGATGATGTGTTTAGTTAGAAAAGCAAGTATCGAAAAGAGTGTATGTATGTGTCGATGATTGTAGATACTAAGGAAAGATAAGAATTGTATTCTAAGAAATGGCACTGGTATTAGCATCAGTAGTGAATTCATGCTTTCAGGAGCAGTTCTTCGGGATGAGTTATCACTTATGTGTATCATTGTGCCCAGACTATAGAGTAAATTGATTTCCGTTCAGTTCGGAGTTTAG
>NC_061113.1:38632741-38638027 GCF_002878395.1 Capsicum annuum | reverse complement strand
TTTTCTGTGAAAAGAAATGACTTAATTAAATCAAGCTGGTGAGTTTTTCATTATTGGAACAAGTCATGACTTTTCAGCATATTAAATTTAAATAACCTTTTTCTCAATTTAAAAATCGAATACACCTGGTTTTCAATAACCGTCCTGTTTCTTTCTTTTCTTTAATAACCATTTTTATTAATTAAGTTATGGAAACAGATTGTATATCTGTTGCATCAGATATCTGTTTCAATAGATATACCATCTGTTGCTATAAATCGATCATCTATTTAAGGACTTTTTTTTATTTCTTCTAACTGGTTCATCAGTCGCAATAGATGAGGAATTTGATGCATCAAAAGCATTTTTTATTTTTGTTTGTTGAATGTGTTTAGACAAAAATAACACTCACGACTATTCATTAATTTTTTCTTAAAATTCATATCATCATATATCTTAATTAAATTAATCCAATTTTGTGACTTCTTTTAAATTAAATAATCTTTCTTTTACGATTATAATATCATTTAGTTCCTTATTATTTATTAACGAATCATTTTTAGGAGAATTTCTCATCATCACTTTCATCACCATCTGTTGCCACTAGTGCTCAATCCCTACCTCTAACCGTCGACATGTTGAGAATAGGGAATAAATAGAATCATAATTAAATATTGAATAAAATTAAAAATTCAAAGTCGACCAAACCGAACCAAACCAAATATATACATGAATTTTTTTGAATCCCTTATGGGTAGATCAGATATAAAAAAGGAAAATACATATGCTAAAAGAAAGAAAAAAATATAACCTAATTATTATTATTATTATTATTATTATTATTATTATTATTACTATTATTATTGTCAACCTAACAATTTTCATCCGGTAACAGCTGGGCGCTCCTTAGTCTTGCTTCAAAGTCGGCCAAATCCCTCTGTAGTTCATCAAACTGCCTTTGAAGTTCCTTCAAGGACTCGATATGAACCTTCTTGTACGAATCTGGATTATCCATATTAGTATTGTAAGTATAGTAGAGTGAACGAGTGAATGAGGGGTGAGAGTGAGAGGAGGTTGGATGGACCTATTTATAAAATAATTGAATTGAAAGGGACTCAACTTGGTCAAACAAAAAGCCACGACTGTTCATATCCCTTAATTACATAAAACTGGAGACTTTTCAAATATTTAAATTAAAAAAATGGATCTAAATACAACATTTTATCTTTTTATTGTATTTCGAAAAGAGACAGATTGGTAATTTGTTGCAAAATATATTTCACCTGTCAGATAACTTACAATACAACATATGGACAATCTGTTGCAATAGATGGATATATCAGTTTGCTTTTCCATCAGCTGTGGCATCTGTTCCACTTGCTAGTCATCTGTTTATTCAATTTCATCGAGAGCAATCGATTTTTCTAAACACTTCTTGGCCAAACTCAATTTTTGCTCTTGGATTGCTTTTTTTTTTCTTTGCAACCTTCAACCAAATTAAATTTTTGCTATTGGATTGATGGAAAAAATTAAATTTGGGGGCCAGCTTGAAGGATGCAAAGAAAAACAGAGAAGCAATCCAAGAGCAAAAATTGAGTTTGTCCAAGAAGTGTTTAGAAAAATGTATTGCTCTCGATGAAATTGAATAAACAGATGACTAGAAAGTTGCAAAAGATGCCACAACTGATAGAAAAGAAAACTGATATATCCATCTGTTGCAACAGATTGTCCATATGTTGCATTATAAGTTATCTGACAGGTGGAATATATTTTGTAATAGATTACCAATCTGTCTTATTCTGAAATACAATAAAAAGATAAAATGTTGTATTTAGATCCGGTTTTTTTATTTACATATTCAAAAAGTCATCAGTTTTATTTAATTAGGGGATATGAAGAGTCATTGAATTTTGTTTGACTAAGTCAAGTCACCACCACTTCCAATTCAATTATTTTGTCATTGTGGTCGTTAAGCTCAGTATAGAGCTCTTGATCTTTTGTGAGTTTGTCAACGAGGACCACTCACTTTCTTTCTTGGCAGCTTTCTTATAATACTCCTCTTGGTCCTTCTTAGCTCTACGTAAAGTCAAGGAGAAGTATGGAAGGTTCTCTTTGAGTTTTCCCAAGGCAAGCGCTCTCTCGGCTGATAAATCCTGTGTTGCAGCATATATGGATAGAGTAGCACTCAATGCAGAACAGTTTTTTGGTAGAAACAAGACTTGAGAAGATATAATCAGTAATCTATCGATATCAGCTTTCGTTGTGACAAACAGTTCTGTTGATATCTTATATTCTACGGAGAAGATTGATCAGCAGAAAAACTAAGTGATTGAGATCGTTTAAATTGTTGACTAACTCGAGCAAAGACATCTTCTAGATTATCAAACTTCACAGGGCAGTCTGGTGGTTCAATAACATCAGATGTCTTATTTTCGATATTAGCTAATGATGGGGAGATTCTGCCTTCCTCACCATCCTGAAAAGAAAAAGTACTCAAAATTAGATGGAGTATCTCTGCATAACGGAACAAGATGAACTAAATCTAGTATTCAGTTTTTCCTTCCTATTCCCCACCCCTTTTTATCTTCTTACCTTTATCAGATCTGATATTTTTCTCTTTTTGGATACTTGATAATGCCTTAGAAATTGCTTTCTTTCTCCTCTTAGCCTTAATCTCTAATGGAGTGAATAAAACTGAAATCCTCTTTAATCAAATGAAACTAATATTAGATATAAATTCCTTTACATCCGCAGTTAATGCATTAACAGTATTAATCACACCATTATGTTTTGCTTTGCACTCTTTAATTTGCATGTATAAGATAAGCAAGGAGGGGCAAGATTGATCATTCTTCTACCATATAGAGGACAACATATCTGTCATGCAAAAGTCTACACTGTCACCAGAAATGCTTGCCACAACGAAAGTATGTAGAAGGCATGCCAAGTAAACATGAGCAACATCCAACATTAAATCTTAACAAGGTATCAGAACCATATTCATGGTCCCTCAGCCTTATCAGTTCGGACCTATCAAACTTAACTGTAAATTACAAATATCTTGTTTGAATTATCTATGACTAATCGGTAAAAACAACATTTACAAAATCAGTGTACTCTATGTGTGTTTCCACGATAACATTATTAGTAATACATACCTCCCACATATGAAGTGGTTCCATCTGCATACAGCTTATTCCTCTGAACCTATCTTTATTGGATCATCTTGTGATGGCCAGGCAAAAGTTGATCAACTTTCAGTTCTTTTTATATCTATAAAGAAGAAGGAAAAAATTTATGTCATAGAAACAAAATTATCCTTCTGTTGCAACAGATGTAGAGTCTGTTGCATCAGATGAGGAGTCTGTTGGGTCAGATGTGGAGTCTGATGCAACAGATATGGAGTCTGTTGGAATCCATAGAAGCCTTACTGATGGTTTGATTTGTTCCAACAGTTTCTCCATCTGTTGCAACATCAACAACAACATAAACTACAAATAATAAATAAAAAACATCAACAACAAAGAAAACAACAACATTTGTTCCAACAACGTCATCAACAATAAAGAAGCATACATCCTATATTCCAACACCATCAACAACCAGGGACAGACCCACATGGAGTCCTCCGGGTGCGCAAGCACAGACTAAAGTCGTATCGAAGTTTATATATGTATATGGAAATTAAGAAAAAATGTATATAATCTAATCAGTGAGCACCCATAGTAAGAGTTGTTTGGTAAGCCTAGTTGTTGTTTATGGGTGCTTAAAGCTATTTATTTCTGTTGGTCTTTAGTTCAATTCCCACTCAGTATATTTTTTTTAATTTTGGTAACCAATTCTTCTCTCCTTATTCACTTTCAACTTTCTTTTATTTTTTTCTCCCTTACTCCTTGTGTTAATTGTTCGGACTCCACTATTTTTAAGCTAAGAAGCACCCACCATCTAAAAAACCTGAATCTACCACTGTCAACACCACCACACCATAAGCTCCAAAAACGTCAACCCCACCACCAACATCAATAACAACATCAACAACAAAGAAACAAACAAAATACATAAAAAAATGATACTGCCAACAAGACTTTTAAACTTCTCCCAACAGATGACTTTTTTTCGCATCTTGTAATAAAAATACTTGATTTATTTTGTTCAATAATTAAATGTTCCTTCAATTTTTTTAAATAAATATGATATGGGAAAATGGTAATTAAATTAAAAAAATGTAAATAACTTGCAAGAAGAAGACGAGAATAAAAGAGCAATAGTGAATCATATCATACCTTAATGTCAAAAGGGGGTCAAAACAGCAATTTCAGTCGAGGAATCTAAGATATGGATATGGATCGGTTTAGATCCGAATGAAAATTTATGAGAAAGAGGAGAGAAAAAAATGTTGTGATAACCCTAAAGAGGATAGAAAGAAAAAAGATGAGAGACAAATAAAATAAATTTAGGGCTGAAGGAGAGGGGAGGAGAGATAAGATAATTCTAATTTTTAGATATACTACCCTTAATATTAAATGACTAAACAAAGAGTATTTATTCAAATTTATATTTTCAAAGCATAATTAATAAGGCTAATTTGATAGTAAAATAAATCCCTAATTAATATTTTCTTAATGAGTGTGCCAAGTCAATATGAAATGGAAGAAGTATTAGGGGGTTTCAATATTCATTAATTAATATTTCACTAATAATTTGAGGGGCACAAGGAAGAAAATGGGTGACATTGAAAAGACAGGACAAGACTACTCAATTAGATTTATGAGTTATCCAAGAAATATTTTTTACCGCCTTTAGTAGTACTACTACTTTATCTACTCGGATAGAAGCTTACTTTAAAATTAAAAGAAAAAAAAGATTTTCAAACAGATATGTCATCTGTTGCAACAGATTTAAATATCTGTTTGAAAAATCCCAACAACTCAGTCATCTGTGACAACAGATGGAAATGTCCATTTGATAACTAAATCAGAAATGTCATATGTTATAACAGATATCAATACCTATTTGAAAATTTCCAACAACTCAGTCATCCGTCATAACAGATGCAAATGTCTATTTGATAATTAAATCAAATATTTCATCTATTGCAATAGATATTGTTATCTGTTTGAAATTCTCCAATAGCTCAGTCATTTATTGCAACAGATTTTATTGCAATTGATTTAGGTGGAACTAGGGATGAAAGAATGAGCTCTTCATTAACTTAATGTTAAGATTAATAATAGTACCAACATCGATCTAGGTGGAACGGGGGATGAATGAATGAACTCACAGGGTCAACTACAAATCCAATTGAGT
>NC_061113.1:38591413-38632641 GCF_002878395.1 Capsicum annuum | reverse complement strand
ATCTAGGTGGAACTAGGAATGAATGAATGATCTTAAAGGGTTAACTACAACTTCAATTGAGTCTTTTGGCAATTGCATGATAAGACGGTACTGCATTCCTCCCGACAAGAGTCATCGATTGATCACTCTGAGATGAACTGATTCTTACTACCTCTTATGTTCAACTAATACCTTAATTGAATAATCTGGGACTAGGGGTGAGTTCTCATAGGGTCAACTATAGCTTCAATTGAGTCTTTTAGCAATTGCATAATAAGATGGGACTGCGTTCCTCCCGACAAGAGTCGTCGATCGATAACTCTGAGCCAAACCAATTCTTACTACCTCATATGTTTAACTAATACCTTAGTTGATTAATCTAGGACTAGGGGTGAGCTATCATAATGTCAAATACAATAGATGACAGCGTCTATTTGATAATTTACAACAGATGGGTAATTTATTGCGACATTGACTTAGTCCATTTGATAATTTACAACAGATGGGTAATTTGTCGCAACCAATGACTTAAATTGTTTGATAGTTTACAACAGATTCATGATCTATCGAAATAAATAACGTAATCTGTTTGATAGTTTACAATAGATGTGTAATATGTTGCAACAGATTACATAATCTGTTTGATTTAATCCAACAGAAAACATTTGTTGCAATAGGTTGAACATTTATTTATATATAATTCAATTGAGTTCATATGTTAGACTAATACCTTAATTGAATATGACTTCTCATAGGGTCAAATACAACTTCAATTTAGTCTTTTGTCAATTGCATGATGAGACGGTACTGCATTCCTCCCAACCAGAGTCATCGATCGATCACTTTGAGCTGAACCAATTCTCACTACCTCATATATTAGACTAATACCTTAATTGATTAATCTAGGACTAGGGTACTTATACCTTAATTGAATAATCTGGGACTAGGGGTGAGTTCCCATAGGATCAACTACAACTTTAATTAAGTCTTTTGGCAATTGCATGATGAGACGGTACTACGTTCCTCCTGACTAGAGTCGTCGATTGATAACTCTAAGCCAAACTGATTCTTACTACCTCATATGTTAGACTAATACCTTAATTGATTAATCTAGGACTAGGGTACTAATACCTTGATTGAATAATCTGGGACTATGGGTGAGTTCTCATAGGGTAAACTATCGATTAATCTAGGACTAGGGGTGAGTTCTCATAGGGTCAGCCACAACAGATGGCAGCACCTATTTGATAATTTACAATATATGGGTAATCTGTTGCGACATATGACAATCTATTTGATAATTTACAACAGATGGGTAATTTTTTGCTACAGATGACTTAATCTGTTTGATAATGTACAACAGATTTGTAATCTATTTTTACCTAATATGATTGATAATTTACAACAGATGAGAAATCTGATGCAACATGTTGAATATTTATTTTTTACAATTTCAATTGAGTTCATATGTTAGACTAATAGTACCTAAATTGATTAATCTAGGACCAGGGG
The DNA here is from genome assembly GCF_002878395.1 of Capsicum annuum. Classification (NCBI taxonomy): domain Eukaryota; kingdom Viridiplantae; phylum Streptophyta; class Magnoliopsida; order Solanales; family Solanaceae; genus Capsicum; species Capsicum annuum. The sequence goes on along the minus strand of NC_061113.1, from coordinate 38,631,150 downwards.
TGAGTTTTCATAGGGTCAACTAGAGTACTCGATCAACTACAACTTTAATTGGTTTTATACAATTTCAATTGAATTACCCTTTTGAAAACTGCATGATGAGAGGGTTAAAAATTATGCATATATTTTATGATTTTAAAAATAATTAAGATCAATTCGGACCAAATTAACATTTTCAAAACTACTTGTCATTCTTTTCCAAAATACAAAACAACCCATACAAAATGTTTCATCATTTTAAATCTCGAGGTCTCGCTCTTTCTCTTTCATTATCACTCAACAATACAGTACAGACAATAACTACTCAATAAATTTGTTCAACCCTCCACAATAGATCATTTTTCTTTTCATTTTCAACCACATAAGTGTTATTTTCGACTTCATTCTTGCTTGTATCAGTCATTTTCTTTGTCTTCATAGGCAACAGAGTTCGAGAAGAGCTCTATATTTGTTATTTTTTTCCAAAAAAATAAGGGCTTTTAAGTTAATAATGAAAAATAAAACTTTTTGTTGTATTATCTTTGAAAATGGGTTTATAATTTTGAGTTTTAATGGTAAAATCATAGGAAGAACTCAAGAAATCCCAAGTTTTTGTTGCAGTATTCCATTGACTGTCGTGGTATTATTGGATGGTGTTTGTGGTGATGGTGGTGGTGGTAGTGGTGGTATTTATGGCCATCATGGTGGCAGCATTGGTTGGTGGTATTTGTGGTGGCTGTCGGTGGTGTCGGTATTTGTGGTGTTTGTTTTATTGGCATTGGTTGGTGGTGTTTATGGTGGTGGCTGTTGGTGTGTCGGTATTCGGGGTATTTGTAATGTATTTTTTAAAATCTATGCATACATCAATTGTAATGTAATTTTTGTTTTTCTTTGTCTGTAGCTAAAATATGTCTCCCAAAAGAAAAGAAAGTGAAAGTGGAACAACGTCTGACCACCCAAAAAAAAGGCTACAGTACAGAGGGATTCGGAGTAGTTTCCTGAACAATCTTAGTCAGGGAAAAGTGAAGCTAAGAAGAGATATGAAAACAATATTGAGGGAGGTGGACAAGGGTCCATAGATGGTGATGAAGAAAATAAAAGTGAGAAAGAGGAGAAATTAGAGAGTGAGAAAGAGAAATGGGATGATCATCAACATGATGATAATGGATCACCGATAGGGCGTGAATTAATATCGACATCCCAGCATGATCCTATAAAAACTTTTAGTATTGATAGATTTCAAGTTGCGATGCCGATAAATAACCCAGAAGGAAAATAACTAACTGGTCAAATTGTACTTAAATGTCAGATGGGGAAATTGTTTTGAACATTTTATGAAAATTATGAAGAACAAAAACACAGGCAGACTTTTTAAAAAGAGCTACTTTTGATGCTTTCTTGAGCTTTTTGAGGACTCCTCTTCCCGTATCCTTTTCCCTATGACAATGGTATATGATCTTTTCAAATGCAGGATCAAATACGTGGGGGATGATAAAGATCCGGAGGAGGGAGCAAAAAGAAGATAGATGAAATCTGGATCAACTACTATGGCATGCCCGTTTGTTTTGGCTTACAAGAGTTTTCTATAGAGATGGGCTTGAGATGCTATCGTCTAGAAGGAACACCACCCCACAAAAGATCCAAGGCAAGAAAATGCAAAAAAAGAATAGATGGGTTGTTTGACATTGCTCGACGTGGCTACAAAGCATTGAATTGTTTGACATTGCTCGACATGGCTACAAAGCATCGAATTTGTTGACAGATTTCGAGGATAAAACCATAACAGAGCAGTACAGGGAGCAATTGTGCTTATTTTGGTTTGCCCATTTGGTTATATTGGCAAGAGATGTCAACAAGGTCATAGAAGATGATTTGTTGGCGTGTGCTGAAGATTTTGATAAATTCAACAATTATCCCTAGGGATATGATAGCTTCTACTTAACTGTCCAATATTTACTGACAAAGCTATCCTCAGGGAAGACCACATTATACGGCTTTCCTTGGGCTTTTATGATAAAATTAATCATTAATTTTACTCATCCATTAATTTATATTGAATATAGTTATTATGACTTTTTTTTGGCTTGCTTCCTTTTTAAATTTTTTAGGCTTGGGAATTTGAAGCCATTCCTCCCCTCCGAAAGTAGATAATCGATTACCCAGATGAGGTTTCTCATCCAAGGATGTTTAGGTGGTTGGCTGCAAAGAGCAACACCAATATTAAGGAGACTGGTCTCTTTAAGCCTCTGGATGATGCAGTACGTCTTCTTAAAGTAAAATAATTCTACTCAAAGATAAGAAAGATATTGAATAAACGTTATATCTGGGGCAACAAATGTTATATTTGATGCACCAGAGGGGACATCTGTTGCGACAGGGTATATCTTACTTCAAATTACCCATCTGTTGCTTTGATTCTCTGAACCCAACTCCTAAAAGATTAACCATCTACTGGAAATTATGCAACAGATGTGTAATCTAATAACATATTGTTCATCAATTGTGATGTACAAATCATCTGTAGCATAACAGATTACCCGTCTTGTGCAACTGTTGCAACAGATGATTGATATTTTGCTTCAGATTATCCATGTGTTGCTCTGTTTCTCTTAACCAGACTCAAATGGATTTTAACCATATACTGCGAACTATGCAACAGATGGGTCTTTTTTTTAAAATATAGCCCAACTGTGAAAATTATTATATTATATGATTTAAATACATTTGTTTTTTTTTCTTTTTTATAGGTTGTGCATCCATGGATTGTGCCTACTGAGGAGGAGTCGGTGATGACTTCTTATATTACTCTAGGTTATATTGATACTATAGCAGACCCAATGGTGGAGTTAATAAAGAAGGAATTGGCTGGAGCAACAACCATAAGAAGAGCAGTTAGGCAAGGTCAGCCTAATGTTGAGGCTCTTCATGACCAACCTTTTACTAAGGCGATCTGGGTTCTTCTTCTGGTGGAGTTGTTGGTGTTGGCGGAAGGCATGCTAATGCTGCTACCACTCGTGATGATGAGCATTTTGACGTTCAAGAAAGAATAAATATGTTTGAAAACACCCCTTTCACCCTTACACAGGGCTCTCTCACCCCTCTTCACCCTCGTGTTCTCGTTGTGAATGAGAAGAGTACAAGGACAGACAGGATAAACTCTTTGAAAAAGTAGAGGCTATCTATAAAGCTATCGAGAAATTTAAATCCAAGAGGTGTGTCATACCATCCAAGAAGGTGAGGAAGCTGCACAGTCCTACAGTGTTGGTTACGAGAAAGAAAAGAGAAATTAGAGATGTACTCTTCGGTCGAAAATCAAAAAAAATTGCAATTTCTCCCTTTCCAAAAGCTGTTGAAGTTTAGAGGACATTTAAGAAGGTGGACATATATGTGAAACTTGGCGCCAAAGAGAAGAGATATCTGCGACAAGCCAAGAATGCTAAGCCAGGCGCACCAGATTACCCCAGGCCTCCTTTTCCCCCCAAGACTTCCAGACTATGACTGATATGTGTATGCCATACGAGGACAAGGCAAGTTTACTTTTCCTAACCTAGCCCTTCTAATCTACCCCATGAAGAAGAAGTTATGCAACAGATTTCATATCTGTTGCAATAAATGGGTATACTGGTGAACCTGGTAGTGGTTCTGTTGTAACTTATTATCCATCTATTGCATAGGTTGTGTTGGATGGACCCTATGCAATAGATGGACCATCTGTTGCATATTTACTATCACTAACCTATTTAAAAATTAACTTCTTATCTCACAGCATGTTGACATAATTCTCTGCCTCATGAGGAAAAGGCAATTAACAAACCGGGAAGCTTATGACGTTGCAGATAGGATAATGGACCTCGACTTCTGTGAGAAGCTCAAGGATAGGTATGACTAAATCAATGGGGAGGCGTTAGACCTTGGCGTGGGACTTGATTTCCTAGTTCCTACGTTGGTCTTGGATGAAGAAGAAATGATAAAATATGTTAGAGGGGACAGGCCAAATCCACACGGCAAGAGCTGGACCAAGGCAAAAAAGGATTCTTGCAGTCATTAGCATGAACGACATGCATTATCGGGTTGTTGACATACTACTTGAAGAGGGAAAGATCAATGTTTATGACTCCAACGTACCTCTTATCGATGATTTCGATCTTTTTCTCCTCATGGAGCCACTGATGGTGTTGTTGCCCATCTTATTGAGGGAGAGTAAACTGATGAATCATTTGCCAAAGGAAGTGTTGATGAAGAAATCATGGGATTTTGCAGGTTGAAACAAGGGAATGATCCTTCCAAAAGATGATGCCGCTAAAGCGAGCGGCTCGCACGCTCTTGAACATATTGAATATTCACTGATCGGCACAGAAATGGCCAAGCCCATAACTTTTCTATGCGACAACGCTTTGGCAAATTTGCAAGAGGGTTGGGCTTATGGGGTACTGGACACTTGAAGCCTGTGTATATAGAAGATCCTGTGAAATAGAAATTTGTAATTTCAAGTCACCCTTCACTTTATTACATGTACATGTAGTGGCAATAATTTTTCTGATGAAGTTGAGTTTTTTAAAATGCAAAAGATTAGATAGTCAATCTGTTGTAAAATAAATTCAATCCGTTCTAGCAGATAGTTTATCTATTGCAATAGGTTGGTCATCTGTTGCATTACGCTAATGTTATTTATATGAAGAATTTGGATAGATAAAAGAAGATGATGATGGAGAAGAAGATTTGGGAATTTAGGGTTAAATTTTAGGAGGAAGATTAATATATAAGACAATGGGGAAAAAATGATCGTTGGGGACCAAGTGACGGCAAGTCAGCGAAATGTGCCAGACTGACATATTTGATGCCTATTTTATTTTATGTGTTTAAAATGAACACTTTCTACTTGATGCCTATTTTATTTTAGGTGTTTGAACTGAACACCGCCGATGGGTTGCACCTTTTTTATTTCAATTCACATTAACCTTTTACACGTAGTGACAATTGTTTATGTCCAACGAAAGTTGAATTTTATAATGCAACAGATTCTCCATCCGTTGTAATAGTTATTCTACCTATTATAACATATAGTTTATCTGTTGTAATAAGTTGGTTATCTATTGCATTATCTCAATGTTTTTATCTAAAGTCCATCTGTTGCAACAGTGGGAAAATCTGTTTGATAAATTCTAAAAAATCACCTACCTGTTGCAACATATGTCTTAATCTGTTTGATTATTCCAATATATGTGTCGTCTGTTGCAACAGATACATTATCTGTTGCAATATTTGAATCTAGTATTCCTTTTCAATTAATAAGTTCAAATCTAAGAAATAAATAAAATTTGTAGACAAAATAAAATAAATTGAAGCTTTCATAAATTATCTGAAATAAGTCAACGCATAAATGAAATGTAAAAAAAATTGTTATTGATACAGATCTCTACAAATACATCAACAATAATTTAAGCATACTACCAAGGATTTCTTTGACAGGAACAAGCTATAAAGATCTACTAAGTATGGACATGTTTTCTTCATCCGGTGTTATGGAATTCGGCTTTGCTCGTCATGGATCTTTATTGTCGCTTACGTACGATTTCTGTGCTTTCTGTACTTCATATTTCCATAAAAATAGTAGCATATTGTCAATTCTTTTCAATAGTAGCTTCTTCTACATCCACCTGGAACATCAATAATCACTACATCATGTTTCGCCCTACAGTCTTGACATTTGCTTGCAGAACATTCGCTGGAAGAGGTAAAATCTGTATAACTAGTATGATCATACTCATAATGGTTTTATTTAAATACTTTAAGAGAAGCATCATTAGCACCAACAGCAGCACCACTACCACCACCAACAACTCCATCACCACTAAGACCATCAACAACAACAAGCCCACCCTCCAAAATTATTTTTCTTGTATTGGCTATTACTCCAAACAATTCCATTTTTATTATGTCGATGACATTAGGGTCTAATAAAGTTTTCACAGACCGTAAAGTAAGAAAAAAATAACATCTTCAACTCTCGATTGGTCGAAACTAGCGACGGATGCACAATCTAACATAAATCATTACATATATTAGAATAATGATTAGATCATTCAAAAAAATCATTAATTAAAAGAAAAAATTAATTATAATTATACTTATTTCATCCTTCTGGGGGTTGAAGAGATCAAGAAATTTTGTATTTTTATCAGTTTTGGCCGACAACCATCTTAAGATTCTTCGACAGGAAACTCCTTCCTGGTAGTTCACTTTTTGTTTCAAATAAGGAATGGCTTCAAATGCCCAAGCCTATAAAATAATGCCAATAAATCAAAAAAATTATTGAGTGAAAAAAATGAATGATATCATAATAGAAGAAAGAAATATTTACCATGAAAGCCCATGGGAAGCCATATAAGTTGACTGTCTTTGGTGCTAATGGAGTCAACAAATATTTGACAGTCATTTTGAAGCTTTCATACCCCCAAAGATAGCTGTTAAATGCCTCAAGATCCTTGGAGAGCTTTATTAAACCAAGGCTTATGTTGTTGTTAACGTCTCTCGCCTAAAAAATATTATGTACAAACCAAACCGAGCACAATGACTATTTGTGCTTCATTGAAAGTCCTTTACCTTTCAACGCTTTTATCAAATTTTTGTTTTTGAAGCTTGGACCAATAATGGACACAGGTCATCATGATCACACAACTTGCCTTTGGCTTTTTTGGGTGTACGGGGTGCTTTTTCGGGTTAGAATAGGTATAACTTGAGAAGGAGAATAACATTTTAGTGCAGTAATTATGGCAAAGTCCTTCCAACCAAAACAAACAGGCATGCCACAGTAATTTATCCACACCTCATCCATCTTATATTTGTTTGCATACATAAACCTACGCTTGAGAAGTTCATATATCATTTTCATTTGGAAACGAGCATTGTTGTCCTCCAGCAAGTCAAAATATTTCCCAAAGCAGCTGTCCCTGAAATAAGCATCCAATTTTTATTGTCGAAGTATTTTTCTGAAGGCATCAAAAGATTTTTCCATCACTAACTTAACCATGAAATCACCCGTTAAATCTGCGGCACCATCGCACTGCATTCTCACAAGATAACGATCAATGCTGAAGGCTTTGACCAACTATTTGGTGGAAGGGCTATTAGCATCTGCATCATCTCTTTTGAAATATTCCTCCTCCCCGTGTTTATCATATTCTGCTCCCCATTAAGATAACGCTTGTAAACCAAGCTCATATAGTGGTGGATGTAGCCTAGCTGCTTCACTTGTTCCATTACTTGGACTTGATTCGGTTTTTGTTCTTTTGGAAACCATATTATCTAAAATTAATAGGAACATAAAATAATATTTTATTATTGATTAATGCATCGTAAAAAAAGGATAATAGTAAATCGAACAAGCAAAACAGTAAAATAACAGTTGTAACAAATCATCGATCTGTTGCACCAGGTAGTATATCTGTAGCAGATATAACCAAACTATTGTAGTGGATAGTAATCTGTTGCAATAATACAAAACATATCACTCATCTTTTAAGATAGATGAATGGTCTATTCAACAGATCACACAACTATTGTGACATCATCTGTTGCAACATATGAATGATCTATTGGAATAGTTAAATAATCCGTAGCAATGGCTAAGTAACCTGTTACAATAATATAATATATGTCACTCATCTGTTGAGAAAGATGAATGGTTTGTGCAATAGATCACACATCTGTTGCAATATATGAGTGATCTGTCAGAGCAGTTAACTAACCTACAGCAACGGCTGAGTAATCTGTTACGACAATACAAAACATATCACGCATCTGTTGAGAAAGATAAATGGTCTGCACAACAGATCACACATCTGTTGCAACACATGAGTGATCTATTGGAAAAGTTATCAACGATCAATATTGTTTAGATTTCTTCCAACATAGGATCGTCTATCATGGCAGATGAATGATCAGTTGGAAAAATCAAGTCTTGGACATTTCCTGTAGGAAGAGTTGATAGGATTTTATCCAATAGAAGGTTCATCTGTTGCATCAGATCATTAATCTGATGGTTCTTCCGTTGCACCAGATGGTTAATTAGTTGCATCAGATTTTTTATCCGATGCTTAATCTGTTGCAACCTATGGTAAAGTTGTTGCATCAGATAGTTAGTCTGTTACATCAGAATTATAATCTGATGGTTCTTATGGTGCATCAGATGGTTGATCTGTTTCATCATATGATAAATCTGTTACATCAGATGGTTAATATGTTGCACCAGATGGGTAATCTTTTGGAGGAAACAAAAAATAGTAGTACGATTTTGTTCAACAAAAAGCAGCAATTTCGCCATTTTTACCAAGATTAAGAACAGAACAAATCAACTTAAATTGTCTTTTTATTTTTATAAACACAAACAATAAAAATTAAACTTCAAAAAAATGCAACAAACAACAAAATATCATAATTCACTTCAAAAAGAGAAGAGAAGAAATACCAGAAATTAGGGTTTTATTTAGACCGCATTTCAAATTAATGTAACAAATATTGAAATTGTTAACCAATACTATAATAGAATTTGGCTCAAGTTCCTCGTTTTCTTCAAAAATAAAAAGGCCATAAATTTTTACCTGTGAAAGAAGAAAAGAAACGATAAAGAATTTGAAGTTGTTGTGATTGGAGAGCAAGGCTGTCACGTTGATTGAAGGTTGAAGTCAAAAAAGTACTCAAAAACCAACTATTTATAGTCAGATATTGAAGTCACCGAGGATTGAAATAAGAAATTTATAGAATATTTGGTTGGAAGAGAGTTGAGAGAAGCTGTCGAGAGAGGGATGAGAGACAAGTTGATTTGAATTGAAGAGGGGAACTCAAAGCCCAAATATTTATCGCCGGGGGTTAAAGGGATAAAAGAAGGGACCTCGAACCCCAACTATTTATCGCCGGAGGTAGAAGTCATCGGGGGTTGAAGGGAGAAATTTTGCAGAACTGTTGGTTGGGAGAGAGTTGAGAGTAGCTGTCGAGAGAAAGGAGAGAGTGGTTGATTTGGATTGAAGAGGGGTGTGAGTTTGATTGATTTTTATTTTTGAAAAGATTAGAAAGTTTTAAAAATATTAATCAAGTTCACAATTAACTTGATCAATTTTTCTAATAATGTTTGACCCTATCTGTTGGTCAATGTCACCAATCCTTCATTCAAGACTTAAAAGACACCTTTCCTTCAATTTTCTCAAGTTACTTGAGTTAACTACTCTTCCGCATCTTCTTCAACTTCTTCCAAATCTTCAATTTCTTCATAAAAAACCAATCCTACCAATGGAGGCTTATTTATTGATAGCTCAGTTAAATTATTAATTGTATGCTCAACTTCAAATTGATCTCCACCTAAATATGTTAAAAAGTATAAATACATTAAAAAGATTTTATGCAAAGAAAGAAAAAAAATTATCATTCAAAATAAATATTTGAGGAACTAATAAAGAAAATATTGACATACCTACATCCCAATACTTGTTTGGCCCATTTATATATTTCTCTTTCTTGCGAGATAGCAATCGTAGATTATACTGTACAAACACTAAATCTTCGCCTCTTGAAGTTGCAAACTTATTTCTCTTGATGTTGTGAATTATAGAATTTGTCCTCCAATTTCTTTCACAACAGGAGGAAGAAGCCGGTTGAGTAAGCAACTTGAAAGTTAATTGTTGTAAAAGTGAAGTCGAGACACTATGATTTCCCCACCAATAAAGAGGATCTTCATACTCCATAGCATCAATCACATGAGGCTCACCAAAATAACCACTCATGCTACAAAATTTTCCATACTCCAATGAGACTTGTTTTATTTGATTAGAATCTTTAAAATACCTTTGAAAGCACTTTATTCTATTCGATGCAATTTCTAACTATTCATTAGGAGCTACCTATTGAATTTTATTATCTCGTTGAAGCCATGATTTATGATAGTAGTTGGGAACCAAAGAATGTGTCATACAGTGTAAAGGGGTGTTGCTTTTTTCCATCTAGCCACAAGAATACCATGAATGGAATCATAAAAGTTTGATTGGCCAAAAATGAGATCTTCCCCCTCATGCTCAAAGATTATTTTTTTTAACCTTCTCAATCATTGAGTTCCACATATCACAAATGAGATGTAATTTTGGACCATCTAAATCGGCATCTCTAAGCATATCTACAATAGGTTCTGGAAACTTCAAAAAATAGTCAATACTATCCCATTTCTCATAATTTATTATAAAGGATTTTATTTCACGAGTTTTGACTTCAATTCTCTTATCTCCTTATAATTCTTCCATTTATCATCCATGACCATCTTCTCTAAAGAAGATTTCACTTTACGAATACGAGTCGTCATAATAACATATGAGGCAAATCTTGTTTCACAACTTTCAATAAACACAAATCTGAATGTTTTTAAAAATTGCATGTGCCATGTCATGATTCACAACAAAGTTTTTCAAATTACTCACTTCACTAAGTGACTCTGAGATCCATTGACAATTAGCAAAATGAGATGATTTATCAGACGTTTGGCACATACTTTTCAAAGCTAGATTCAAACAATGAACAACACAAGGAGTCCAAAATATATGAGAATATTTTTCCTCCACCATAGTACCAGTAAGTTTCATATTACTTATGTTATCTGTACTAACTTGAACAACATTATTTTGACCTACTTTCTCTATTGATTCAATAAACAAATTAGAAATATATTCTCCATCCTTCGTGCACCCACTAGAATTTATTGAATTTAAAAATATTGGACCCCCACTAGATGATGTCAATATATTAATGTTTTTAATGTTTTTTAAACTATAGAGAATCGGCAAAATTGAACGATAAACTTGATGCGTAGAACATTCTAGCTGTTAATTTGTCAGAAGTATTCCTCTCATGGATGCCAAAACATTTTTCTATAGCTCCATTTTTCGAACTCTTTCTTTTTTTATGTTGAAGTAAATTAGTGCCCTCCGAAAGAGATACATAATCAGCTTTTTTTCTTGTATCAACTTGAACTGAAGATTTTTTCTTTCCAGCTTGTTCGTGCTCCATCTGAAAAATTCTCAATGTATCACTTTGAACTTCACTACATATTTGAACTCCATGACCCGATAATCTTAAGGGATGTTCTTTAACTCTATTATATGCTCCAGTAACTTGTTTATGACAGTAGTTACATGACCATGTTCTATTTCCACCACCATTGTGAGTAGTTGAAATTACTTTTACATAATTTCATATGGTTTGTTATCAAAATCTAATCCTATACTTTTTGTTGATCTCATGGGACATTTTTTCTTTTGACTACCCGATGCGGATGATGCCATATTATTTAATTAAAAATAATCAAATTTTTAAGTTAATTTTTTTTTGATAGAGATTCTATTTATAATTTTATTGATGAACACAATTTTAGACTTTTTTCAATTTAAATCGATTTAATTTTTCTTGACACATAGGGATTAAGATTTATTTATTTTAGTTAATTTACTATTTTTAGTTACTTTTGTCTTTGATTTTACTTTTCAATTAGGAAAAGTATTAATATTAGAAACTTTTTTTCCAAATTTTAACTTACATCTGCTTACCAAATATTAATATAAATTATATCATAAAAAATTTAAATGAAAAAACATGAGAATGACATGCAGTATAGACCGACATAAATGCAGTGAACCGACATAAAAACAAAACTGTTGTATTCGTTATTTTGATTATTTTTAAAATAAATATATAACATAATTAAACAAAACTGATGGGTGAACCGACAAAATGACAACCATGAGAAATACATATGTTGTCGTCGAGAAATACATATGTCGTCACCGTCATCGAAAATACATACGCCGTCGCCGTCGCCGAGAAATAGTTATTATTTCTTCCCACCTAGTCATCGATGTCAATCATCAACACGTCGATAAGGCACTTCGATAACACCATTTCTGTTTGTTAACCTTACAATTCGCTGGTGTAGTCGTTGGTCAGAATTTTTTAAGGTAAGTCACCGTCATATTCAATGTTTTCCCTTGAATTTCTTCTTGAATTTGGTCAATAAGTCCGAAATTATTTGACCAAATCAAAAACGGTAGAAGCGTCCGCACCCGCGCCAATCTCATGTCGAGACAGGTTCGGTAGAAAAACCGTTGAGTCTGATTACAAACGAAATGCACATGAACTCAAAGAAACCAATTTTCCGATTTCAACATCTTAATAAGAGAATTTTGCAAAAATTAAAATTCATGCTCTATGTCACGACCCGAACCGAGGCCCTGGCCGTGACGAGCATTCCCAAACCCAAAGGCCCAAAACGCCCTCTGTCTATCTGGTAATCATGCACATAATTCATATGATCAAAGTAATACGAAATAGACACAATAATACAAAAACATGGTCAACAATTTAAAACAGTTAAAGGCTTGAAAACATGCCCAACAATATTTAATAAACATCTGCAACAGTCTGCGAAATCTCTACTGACATACTATTTGAATAACTGGGACAAGGCCCCCAGAAGACCAAAAATCATACTAAAATAAATACCTAAATGACTAGGCCTTCCGAAGCAAAGAAGGCTCATCAACTGAACTCTGAGACAACCCTGTCTGTAGACTCTACTGAGGATCTAGACCTCTAGACTGTGCCTCAGTACCTGGGAGGAAGAGGGGTCAGCATAATTGTACTGGCATGCGAAGCAATCAAAAATAGAGTAATTGAACATATATTTATATAATATGTGAGAGAAAATTTTCATCAAACATTATGCATAAAACAGTTTCTGAAAAACACATGGCACCTTCTAAAAATATGTAACCTGTCTGTAAATCTCAAACTCTAATCTGTGTATTACTTCTGAGTTAGGTGGTATCCCCTACAAGTCTGATATTCCATGGGCGATATGGAATCCGCCATTGACTCGGCGGGGAAGCCTCCAACCCGAGTATGCCGCAAGGGTTGGAGTTCTTGAATCTGATACGCCACATGACACTTAAGTCAGCATATAATAATATACCCGGGTCGGCAAACCATGGTTTTAAGAAATGAGTTGCTTGAACTCAAGCCCTCTTCAGGGAACCACCTAACATCTCTGTATGCCCATTTTTAACCTTTTCTGTACATGCAACATTCTAAATATCTAAAATCATTATAGTCTGAAAATGTCTATTAGTCTGAGTCTGATATGGCATTGGTATGAATTGGTATCTTCATACCAAGACTTGCAAGTCATGATTTCTGAGTCATAAAACATTAAGAAAAATCTAAGCTAAATCTTCCATTTAAAGCAAAATTTAGACCACCAAAAATATACAACTGATATAGAAGATTTTGTGTTTCAAAACTCAAGTCAAAATCATGCAAAAACTTCATCAACATATGGTGGTCTAGTGCCTTTAGCAAATCCATACACTCTTTCATTACATACATTATGAACATTAAACATTCATGCTAGATTCCCTCTTTAGTGATTTAAAACCACCTTTAAATCATAATAAGAGTTCAATTATTTCATATAGTGCTTTTCAAGGATGCATTGCAAAACAATTCATATGCTATGAGAAATCTGAAAAATTCATAATTAGAGGGAATTCACCAAAAATTATGCTCTCAACAAGAATACATTCTTAAATACATGATTTCATACATTCATATTCTCAAATCACTTTGGGAAAGGTCAAAAGACCAAAACAATGATGTTAAAACATTTAATACATAAATATATACATAGATTCAAAAACCCAATTCTAAAACATGATTTTTCTATGGCCATGAAAATTTAGGAAAACCCCACATACCTCTATTTCAAAAAATAATGGGTGCTTCTTGAAGCCCGTGGATTGGGAATTCTGAATCTCTAATTAATTTTGAATACCCAGGATTAAATCTTGATTTATTTGGGTTTTTAGTTTGAAACCCTTGGGAGTGTTCTTGAGAATTTTTAGATGAATGTGGATGTATTTTGGAGAATTGGGAACTAAATTTCGTGCTTATGGCTGAATAAGGGTGGGAAAAGGACCATTTTGCCCCAAAAATAGATGTTTAAGTTACTTGAAACCATAAGATATGCGCCGCATATGATATCGCATATATTTACATAGGCGCCTCATATGATATCATCTATATTTACATAGGCTCCACATATTATATCACCAATATTTACATAGGCACCACATATGCTTTCCAGTGGCCATGTGCGATTGGTTAGGCGACGCATACTACTTTGAAAGGCCATAACTTCTTGCTCGGGTGTCAGATTTTAGTAAAATTGGTATCGTTGGAAAGTTAACTCGAAGACCTATTATTTGACACATAGTTGGCTCTCTAATTCGACATATATAGAGAGTTATGGTCGATGGAAGATAACACAAATTATAATGTCCACTAAAACTTAATCAATCGAAATAGTTTCAACTCATCCTTGAGTTGAAGGACCTCTATGGTCTAAATTCATGCTCAAATGGATTCACATACTACATAAATATGCCAAATTTGCATAGGATTTAAGGCTCTGGGATTATCAATGCATCAGAGTCATGATTTTTATTCTAGCCCGAAATGCGGGGTGTTACATTATCTCCCCCTTGGGATCATTCGTTCCCAAATGATGGATAGAATGTTGAAGTCTTTAGGGTATGGGATAACGCGGACATGATATGTTCCCTAAGAAAGAATACACTGATCGGAAACATGACTATAAGATTGGAACTACTGATGTTTTAAATGCTTATGCCGGACATGCATAACCGAGGCATGGAACACACGACTGAAGCTACTCATCGGATAAATTCTCATAATGAATCATGCATATCTGATCATGGATCTGTGACCGAGCTGTTCTCATGAATGCAGGACTGAATACACTGATAAGCTAAACTTTTCTACTGAACATGCATTTCTAATGCATACATATCTAACTGAACTGACGTATGAACATATGGCTATATGCGCAACAATAACTGATGCGAAGCTTGTAATAAGAATCTATGCATGCAACTGAATGGGGTATCTCCCCCTTGATACCCTATGTCCCTCTATGAATGCTCAATTCACTAAGATACTCGAAAAATTGAGGTGATGCACAGGGCACCTACGAATTGAATTATAACTGAACATCTGGAATCTGAATTTAATGCATGATGCATGAACTGGGTTATACTCATAACTACTGGTATACTCTATCTTGGAATAGTAGCATGTCTGAGATTTTGAGTAGCATGAATAAGTGCAAAGATGAGAAAACAAGTCATGCGAATCTGACTGCTAAACTGACTTATTGGCCATACAGAATGAATAATACTACACCCTCATACTTAACTGGAGTATCTCTTCAGCACAATTCTCTAAAGAAAATCTAGCAGTAATAGGGAGCCATGAATCTTGGGTATGGATTACAAAAGACATCCAACTAAGGAATCACCACATTGACACTACTCTGCAATCTGGAACATAAGCATATAACTCCTGAATTAGGATAGAATTACCAGGCCTTTGGCATTACAACTTCTTACTTTCAAGCTTAGCACACTTCTAAAATATCACTTAACTATACTATTCTCCTTAAATATCATATTCATTCAACTCAGCTTAAAATTCTCATATGATCATTGACAAATCTTTCTACTAATGTCGAAAATAACTTAATCCCTTCGTCGTGATCAAGCCTAACTCTAAGTCACAAAAATACAACATGCCAGACTACGCTATTATTCTAAACCATATGATGCAATATTCTATATCTCCTTTAAAGATCACATCCTAAGTATAACATGCCTTACCACTTCAATGACTACTCTGAACTCTTACTCACGAAAGCGCTCTGAATTTAGGGTATTCATGGCTATAAGCTGAATCTCGCCAATCATTTGGTGTAAAACATGAGTTATGGAAACGGAGCATATTATAAAGTGTGAGTACATGACTTTTTATCATATGTATGAACGTGAACTGATCATGGAACTAAATCGTAAAGCATGAGTAGGTATTAGGATCACTGAGAAATACTGAGATAGGAATGGATTGAGATTCACCCTTACTTTTTGATGTTCTACATCATCATGACATCACTACAAGAATCTGAGAGTCTTACTTGGTTATTCGTTTAGTCATCTCCCCCTTAGCTTCAAGCCATCATCTTAAGATTTTGGGAGATACCTTACTAGACTTTAAACTTAACTGCACTCACTACACTCTGGGTTCTGAAATATGACAATACACAAAATTAATAAAACTTAACCCGAAAGACCATATATAAGAGTGGAACACCCACTGCTAATACTACCTCCTGAGGCACACTCTATCATTCTGTAACCCCAATAGTCATCATCTATTACTCGAACACTTACTAACTTCAAATCTTCATGAGTATCCCCAAAGTTGAAGTGCACACCCTCTAGTGCCTCTACTCTTATTTATATTAGTACAACTTTCAAGGACTCGAGCTTAGATTATAACACCTAACATGGGTATCACCAAGTCTTCAATGAGCCACTCTATTTCTATCGTAGTCTACCAGCATAGCAACTTTAAACTCATTTTCCTCTACCATGAGAATCAAGTTCATATCAGAAGGCTCAACGCTATCAATCAAAGGTCCTTAACTTAGCTATTTAGAACACCATATACCATCTATCTAGTCTTTTTCCACCTAGCAACTCAATGGTACCAGTAGCCACACACAACATGTGATAGCCTTAGAAAAATACTACAGCTTCATACCATCTTGGGCATACTTCTACATCACATATACAACGTCATACTTCATTACAAATCAAATAAACTTAGGCACTTGCATACACTGTTCAAGCCTATAGATCACTTCCATATAACTAGTATCATTAACTAAGAAATCATCACATCCATCTCCATGGCCATCAATTATTTCAAACTTAATGTCTAGTGCTAAACATGATTTACAACCAACCTTACACACAATCCGCACTTAGAAACTATAAAATAAACATCAAGAAATGCTAGTACACTGGAAATTCATAACCACAATAATCGATTATGACCTTACGATTTTCCTTGTCATAATCTATTAGCGCACGCACTATTTCAACACATCAAGCTTACAAATCTAATCCCACGAAACATGTATCATCAATCTCTTGCCACTATTCACCACCACACCATTTAAATTCAAGCCTATAGTCTAGCATCAATCATTTACAACCAATGAAAAGTGCAATATAATATAAATATACTAATCCTTCAAATTGGGATATTCTACCAAATACTTCAAAAATATACTACATACTTTCTCACAAGTAGTATTAGTTTACAACTACCAATGAGAAGAAGGTTAAGGGGTAAGGTCACATAATAGACATGATCAACCTTAAGCTTATATTATAACCATACAATCATATCTACTTATACGACTTTCTCACATCACACTTACTTACCCCAATGGGCATTTAGACTACCTTCAAATACCCTATATGACAGTGAGTCTATACTTACAACCTACTAGCTAATCTAGCCATTTTCATTCATAGCCTATAAGGGGTTTCTATAACCACCTTAAGTATCCACTTTGGGCTCTTTCTCTATTTTGAAAGGAAGAAAACAAATAACATTCTGAGTCAACACTTCCTCCATGGACTACCATACAATTCATAAATGGTACCACCACACTAGTCTACCACCACGAAAAGGTAAATCATTCTCAATCAACGGTTCTTCAACTATAAATATTTAATCACAAAAGTCACCCTCACTCTGACCTCTAACCTTATGACTTCATATCATAAACTTCTTGGTCTAATTTCACTACCAATAGGTCATGACACCGACACTCTAACTTATACTACTACTCGGGTGAAAATACAGTTCCAACAAATACAAGAACAATAAGATGAACAGAAAGTTGCTAGTGAATTGAAATAGGCCTCACATGGCTTCACTAGACTTTGGTTTTCAACAACACAATGATATCAAGATTACAAGAGATAGAAGTTTGATACACAATATTAAATGACTCAAGAATACACATCTTACTCTTGTCTTAACTGAACGCCTCAGAACTCATCTCTCGTCCTTTGTGGGACTTTTGAAATTTCTGCTAGATAATCGGAGAATATCTGGAAACATCACAGTGAGGAAGAAATTAGGATAACTTTTATTTCGTATGGGTGACACCATAGCACGAATTAGAGTATGAAGGAGGAACATTCTGACTCTATAGCACAAAATAGAACATGAAGAAAAAGAGAAATTCCTAAACCCCTTATAGCCTCCTACTTATAAGTGTGGCGTGCTACATACCCATAAACAAAACTCTACCCGACGGGATTTTGCAGACACCCTGGGACCATGAACCGTGCTTTGATACCAAGTTTGTCACGATCCAAATCAGGGCCCTGGCCATGAAGAGCATTCCTGACCTCGAAGGCCCAGAACGCCCTCTGTCTATCTGGTTATCATGCACATAATTCATATGATCAAAGTAATACGGAATAGACACAATAATACAAAAACATGGTCAACAATTTAAAACAGTTAAAGGCTTGAAAACATGCCCAACAATATTTAATAAACATCTACAACAGTCTGCGAATTCTCTACTGACATACTATCTGAATAGCTGAGACAAGGACCCCAGCAGACCAAAAACCATACTGAAATAAATACCTAAATGAATAGGCCTTCCAAAGCAAAGAAGGCTCACCAACTGAACTCTGAGAAAACCCTGTCTGTAGACTCTACTGAGGATTTAGACCCCTAGATTGTGCCTCAGTACCTGGGAGGAAGGGGGGTCAGCATAATTGTACTGGCATGCGAAGCAATCAAAAATAGAGTAATTGAACATATATTTATATAATATGTGAGAGAAAATTTTCATCAAACATTATGCATAAAACAGTTTCTAAAAAACACATGGGCACCTTCTGAAAATATGTAACCTGTCTGTAAATCTTAAACTCTGATCTGTGTATTACTTCTGAGTTAGGTGGTATCTCCAACAAGTCTTACATTCCACAGGCGATATGAAATCTGCCATTGACTCGGCGGGGAAGCCTCCAACCCGACTATGCCGCAAGGGTTGGAGTTCGTGAATTTGATATGCCACATAACACTTAAGTCAGCATATAATAATATACCCGGGTCAGCAAACCACAGTTTTAGGCAATGAGTTACTTGAACTCAAGCCCTCTTCAGGGAACCACCTAACATCTCTGTATGCCCATTTTTAACCTTTTCTGTACATGCAATATTCTGAATGTCTAAAATCATGATAGTCTGAAATTTCTATTAGTCTGAGTCTGATATGGAATTAGTCTGAATTGGTATCGTCATACCAAGACTTGCAAGTCATGATTTCTGAGCCATAATACATTAAGCTAAATCTTTCATTTAAAGCATAATTTAGACCACCCAAAATATGCAACTGATATAGAAGATTTCGTGTTTCAAAACTCAAGTCAAAATCATGCAAAAACTTTATCAACATATGGTGGTGTAGTGCCTTTAACAAATCCATGCACTCTTTCATTACATGCATTATGAATATTAAACATTCATGCTACATTCCCTTTTTAGTGATTTAAAACCACCTTTAAATCATAACAAGAGTTCAATCATTTCATACAGTGCTTTTTAAGGATGCATTGCAAAACAATTCATATGCTATGAGAAATCTGAAAAATTCATAATAAGAGGGAATTCACCGAAAATCAAGCTCTCAATAAGAATTCATTATTAAATACATGATTTCATACATTCATATTCTCAAATCACTTTGGGAGAGGTCAAAACACCAAAACAATGATGTTAAAACATTTAATACATGAATATATACATAGATTCAAAAACCCCATTCTAAAACATTATTTTCCTATGCCCATGAGAATTTAGGAAAATCCCGCATACCTCTATTTCGAAAAATAATGGGTGCTTCTTGAAGCCTGTGGATTGGGGATTCTGAATCTCTAATCAATTTTAAAAACCCTCGGTTAATCTTGATTTATTTGAGTTTTTAGTTTGAAACCCTTGGGAGTGTTCTTGAGAATTTTTAGATGAATGTGGATGTATTTTGGAGAATTGGGGACTGAATTTCGTGTTTATGGCTAAATAAGGGTGGGAAAAGGACCATTTTACCCCAAAAACGGAGTGTTTAAGTCCCTTGAAACCATAAGATATGTGTCGCATATGATATCGCATATATTTACATAGGCTCCGCATATGATATCGCCTATATTTACATAGGCACTGTATATGCTTTTCAGTGGCCATGTGTGATTGGTTAGGCGACACATACTACTTTGAAAGGCCATAACTTCTGCTCGGGTGTCGGATTTTAGTAAAATTGGTATCGTTGGAAAGTTAACTCGAAGACGTATCATTTGACACATAGTAGGCTCTCTAATTCGACATATACAGAGAGTTATGGTCGATGGAAGCTGACACAAATTACAACGTCCACTAAAACTTAATCGATCGAAATAGTTTCAACTCGTCCTTTAGTTGAACGACCTCTATGGTCTAAATTCATGCTCAAATGGATTCACATACTACATAAACATTCCAAATTGGCATAGGATTTAAGGCTCTGGAATTATCAACGCATCAGAATCATGGTTTTTATTCTAGCCAGAAATGCGGAGTGTTACACTCTACTAGCTCATGTCTAGCTAAATAAAGCCGTAACACAATTTTCAGAGAACGACCTCATATGTGGGAACAAAAACTACTGTTAACTATGTTTAATATGAGGGACAAATAGGTATGGTCTCATCTCCTCCGTACTTGACTCTATAGGCCAAGACGATCCTTAGAGAGTAGTTGACTTAGACACTAAATGATGTTGCATAACAATTAACATTCAGATATCAATTCAAGTCCATAAACGGACCCGACTGACTATTTTCAAATTCTGTTCATACAAATCAAAATAAGACAAAAAATGATTTGCTTTAATTGTTAAAAAATTTCGTGCAGATAAAGCTCTTAAATCCCCAAATTTTATCATAACAATAAAATAAAATAAAATAAAATCAAACCCAACAAAGACACAAGATGAGAAACAAAAAGGATGAAACAGGAGGAGCAATTAAAGAAAAAAATGAAGTGGATAAGCTGCTTACCTTTTTGGGACAGCAAATGGAGATTATGAGTCTTCATTGGAATCACTACCGAAAAATGAAATTAATTTCTAAACCAAGATCCTAAGCTACTAAAGGTCTTAAAAGGATCTTAACATAGAAGTCCAAGCAAAATCCCTTACTTTGAAATTCTTACTCTCGGATAATGACTCTAATCTTCTTTTGATAATAAAATCGATACATTACTTATAGGGTCAGTTGGGACTGATTTGGTTAACAGATTGCAATATGGAACGGGAATTATGGAGGGTGTTTTAGGGGTTTTCTTCAAAGCATATGTTGTTTTCTTTTCATTCAAATGTTCCACCAGATGCAAAATCTCTTCATTTATTCATCAGCTCATTAGCCCCATCATTTTTGATGACCTAGGTCATCTCATTTGAAAATTCCTTAAATGTTTAAAAATTTCATATTTAAACATCATCATTGTTCAAAATCACGGGATGTAGTGGTTTACCTTTTCCTACCAAAATCAGCACTTGAATAATAATAATGACTCGTAAAAGAAAACATGATTTTTTGTCTTCAATATGTCCCAATATAGTTTTTACAATAAAAAAATTTCATAATTCAAATAGTAATCTATATCCTCAAGTTCAATTAACAATCTAAAGAAATTTGATAAAAAGAGACTTCTCAAGCTTAAGTAATTCCTCCTATAGAAAGTCACACAACAAACTCGCATTCAAGATTCACATAGAAACTACGTTTGTAATTGGGAAATCAACTACTAAAAAATTTAATTGAAAGAGGGGTTTTAAACGTACCTTTTTGACAAGAACTAGAAGCCTCTTCTTAGAAAGTATCTAGAGTTATTGAGAATTATTATGCATCCGTCCATTCTAAAAATCATACTTCTTTTTGTACAGAA
Organism: Capsicum annuum; assembly: GCF_002878395.1. NCBI lineage: Eukaryota > Viridiplantae > Streptophyta > Magnoliopsida > Solanales > Solanaceae > Capsicum > Capsicum annuum. The sequence goes on along the minus strand of NC_061113.1, from coordinate 38,609,211 downwards.
ACAAAGGAACCGAGCTGAAAGATAGGAACTTTGCATTAAGAATACATGTGACAACCGTTTAAATAGAGTTGAGTTAATCCCGAGAGTGAGCATACGGAGACCACAGTTGGTTGATTAATAAGAAGTTCTATATTCTATAAATAGACTTCTATTTTCTTTCGATACAATTACCTATTTCTTAACCACATTCTCTACTTTAATCTTAGGCAAGTTTAAACTGAATAAAAATATCGCCCAAGTATCAAAAAGTGTTGGTATTACACAGGATTTGAGACTTGAGAACATAGATATAAGAAAAATTATTAGATAATGGAAGCATTATCTCTAAAAGCAGTTGAACATAGTCTAGTAGCTCTAGTTAGCGTGAAGTGAGAAAAGAAAAAACAAAAAGCAGTTCTATTTTGAGTGTGCTTATATAGAGAACTGTACTTTCTATAGCGTGCTTATATAGAGAATTATGGAAGCAGTTCTATGCTGAAACTGAAAATCCTAATGCTGCTTCCATAAGCACCACAATTGATTCTAAAATCTCCTTTTTATTCATCCCTCTGCAAGTCCTAGTGCCACTCTATCTCCCGTACCTCTTGATGGCATAGGTTGTCATTCATGGAAACGTAGTGTGTTACGATCTTTGTCAATTCAGAACAAATTAGGTTTTATTAATGGAGAGTCTACGAAACCATATTCACAAACTTCTTTGGAATTGCGCTAGTGGGAGAGATGTGATGATATGGTTACGGCGAAGATTCTCAATTTATTTGTGAAGGATACTACGGATAGTGTCGAGTACGTGTGTAGTTCCCATGAACTTTGGACTGAACTGGAATACCGGTATGATCAGACAAATGGAGTGAAATTATACCAGATTAAGAAATTAGTTATTTGCACCAAGGCAATCTGGACATCACTAGCTATTACACGAGAATGAAGAAACTTTGGGAAGAACTTAGAACAATTACGGGTAAGCATCAATGTGTCTGTCAATGCACTTGTGGAGGTAAGGAACACATGTAAAAGGCTGAGCAAGATCGAAGATTAATTCAATTCCTTATGGGCTTAATGAAGTTTACGCTACAATTCCAGGAAAGTATCCTTAAGATGACACCTTTACCCACTATAAGGCAAGAATTTGCACTACTAGTACAAGAGGAAAAGCAGACGGAACTTTTACCTATCAATCACGCTTTTGGTGAATCATCTTCTATGCATTTTTAAGTGTTGGGGGTGATAGTTCTACTGTTTTTGTGAAAATTTTGACTTGTAGAGTGGCCACTTAATTTATTTGAAAAGGAATTAAGAAAATTTTTGAAAGTTACTTAAATGATCCAAAATTAAAAATCATTTAAGTTTGAGGATTTTGAGTAAGCGGTTCCTATTAATACTCTTGGAAGGTTGTTAAGGCATCAAGAGTATTCGCTAACTTGCGGTTATCTAGACTGTTTGAAAATATCTTTAGACTAACTTCAAAAACAAAGATTGATTGTTGAAAAGTAATTAATTTTAGGAAAAGAATTGTGTAAAATAGATTTGGACGACTTAGTAGGGATTTTAACTAAGTTTAAACAAATTAATAACAAAGCATGTAAAAGGGGAGAGGGAGAAAATAAAAGACTTAGGCCATTGGGCCCAAAGCTATAGACCTTGTCCTAATCTAATTGGGATTTTGGCCCACTTGCACTTGTCCTAATCTAAATATTGGGATTTTGGCCCATAACCTGTCCTAAGCCTGATTTCGAACCTTTGAGGCCTAAAATCCTCCTCACCTGTATTAAAATACAACTTTGGCTTTGAGACCCAAATGAATGAATAAATAAATGACTAACTTAATAAATAAAAAGAAGACAATAACAAAAATTGAGACTTTTCAAGTCTCTTAGTGACCTCATCAATGAGTTTTGACCCATTTTCCTTCTTCGTCTATCTTCTAGCACCCGCACGCCATGTAGTGAACCTTGTGTTTAAACTTCAGACTTGACTCAAAGAGGTGAGCCTCATTGACCCATTACAAAATGCAAGAGGAGAGGAGTCTTTTGGGGGGCAGCAAAAAGAGACTACGAACTTCGTCAGAATCAACCACTACCAAAAACTGTCACCGGCAACTTAAAAATTTTGATTAGCCGATCAACTCTATGAAAAAAAAAAATTTTACTAAATAAAAATAGCTATTTTGCTCAAAAGAATTTTTCACCTCTCCAGCCTCTCTTTTTTTATTACTTTTCCACCTCTCTTTCTGCCAAAGTAGTGGTTGTATTGATAGGAGAGAATAGGGTTTTATTTTCTTTCCTCCACCAATGTGGGAGAAAAGTATTTATAGGAAATGATGAGGATTTATTTTTTGTCAACCACCAATGTGGAGAAAAGCCATTTAGGGGTGTTTTTGGAATTTAAAAATTGAAGATAATGTGTGGGGGGGGGGGGGGAGGATTGTACAATGTAGTACAATTTTTGAATTTCAAAATTGAGAAAGGACAAAGTTGGGGGGAAATAGTACAACGTAGTACAATTTGAAATTATTTTTTGGTGGGAATTGGGTAGAAGTTATGAGAGTTTTTTTTTTAGAATTTTGGGGTTATTTAAAATATAACCCCAATTGGGATTTAAAATTTAGCCATATTCATTTACTTTTGACCAAATTAAAAATCAATTGATGGATTGCATTACAATTATGGCCAATTTGATTTCAATTATGGTCAAATCTAATAGATTGGCAGAATAAGATTGAAATTCGATACGAATTAATACTTCTTTTAATCTCGAGATTCTTGATTTAATAAAATCAAATGCATATTTATCCAAATAAATTATTTTGATAATAAATTATATTAAAATCAAGATTTTAATCATTATATTTATTTTTAAAATAATCTTTAATTAAAATCCAATATTTCATAGAATTAATATTTAAGTAATGAAATTATATAATCTCGTATAACTGAACATGATAATATATAATTGCTACTTAAAATGATAAAATTACGTACAAAAAATATTTTTTAAAAAAGAAATTTTATTCGGATGAAATAAATATTTCAATTTTATTAAAAATCGAAGAAACTCATGATTAAATTTAGTCGTGGAGGGAAAAAATTAGGTGTCAACAACTGCCCCCTCCCTTTGGGTAGGGTGGATGCAAGTAACACTAGGCAAAGGGAGGTTGACGTTCCTAATTTTTGTCCGATCACAAATTCGAATCTGAAAGAGGTTGGCTTTCGCACGAGTTTCATAGAGTTATGGCCGGACCTTAGTATCAAGTTTCCTACATATCTCAGGTTACATGAGAATTCAATCCACTTGTAGTTCATAAAGCTTGATTTAAAATATGATTTTCAAAAAATTCACCAGTTATCTCGATTTTTGGAGTTTTTGATGAAATCGAGAATTTGGAGAAGAAGGGGATTGGGAGGGAGGTTGGAATGCAGTCGAGTTTTCTATATATATCCCAGCCTATATATCCACGTGACTCAGGGAATCAGATTGCTTGTAGTTCTACTCAATCGATAGAAAAGATAGTCTTTTATTTCAGACGATCTTTGGCTTAGGATGAGTGATAAGTTTATCGAGTTATAGAAAAGAGGCTTGTAACCTATTAACCAAGAATATGGGATCCTTCACATCCATAGGCAAGAACTTACCTGGACATAATTTCCAAAACTCTAGGTGCCTTATCACTCTAATTTGAAAGAAAGGAAAGTTTACCTTCGGTATGAGTTTAGAAATATCCTGAAGGTAAAGCTGAGAATAGAATATCCCAAAATACCCACATGCCTTATAATATGAGTGTGGTTAGATGATGGTGGTGATCATCCTTTAGCTCACATCCAGAGAGTTTGACGTCCCTCTCTAGACTATGTCCCGTTTTGCTGCTAAGAAAGAGTTTCACGTTGTGCTGCGTCCTATCTGAAGTCATACGTACCTGTGGTTTTGATTCAAGATTTTCATCCTATCGAATGATCTTGATAATGTTTCAAACAAAAGTGTTAGTGCTAAATATAATTCACGAAAGAGGTATGTAATTTTTGATCATATCTCTGCGTGGGTTGTCGCCTAAAAAATAAAGTCATCCTTTCGTGTACCTATTTGGAAGGAAATAACTTGCAACAAAATACACAACAACCTTCTTAGTTGTTTCATAATTATCTCATTTGTCGGTTGAATATATTTTCAAAGTGGGATGATCCTCTTGCACACCAACGACACTTTATGTAGAATGGTCCCTACAACCGTGTAATCTTGTACTGATGTGGCAACCCTTTGGCCACCTATAATGATATTTGTGTGATAACCGCTTCGATTATTGCCAATAATTCTTTGCATATGATCTCGAGTAAGTCTTTCGCATCTTTTATATCAAGACAACTTATAGATTTCCCTTGAATTGTCAATCTTTGGATAATCTCGCAAATTGTTTAATGTTGGATACGAGGAGAATAATAGATATTCTTTGAATTTCTATCCTTTAGTTGATCCTGCACATTATCCAATCTTGGATAAGAGATGGCTTACAGATATCCCTCCAATCACTAGCTCTTAGGTATTCCTGCACATCATCCGACCTTGGATACAATATGACTTATAGATAACTCTCAAATTGCTAGTCTTCAGGTAATCCTACACATAATCAATCTTGGATATGATGTGGCTTATAGAGAACCCTTGGACGTATCAATTTGATAATCTCGTATATTCTCCAGTAAGGATTTAGTTGTGACTTATGGATAACCTTCAAACAAATAATTTTTGGGTAACCTTGCACACTATCCGGTTAGGATATTGTTACGGATTACGAATGACCTATGGATTATAAACTCATAGATAATCTTGCACACTATCCTATTTCAAATAATATGACTTATAGATGACCTTAGGATTGTCAATTGCTAGGTAGTCTCAAATGCCATTCGGTTTCAAATAGCGACTTAAAGACGTTCCTTTGAATTATGTACTTTTGATGCATTCAGATGTTGATTCATATTATGATGAAATATGCATTCAGATTTTAATTCATATTATGATGAAATATTCTCGATGTCGGCATATGCTATCTCGCGTGTTAATAGATATTAGATGTTGATGATATCCTTGGCGCTAGTGTATGGTATCACGAGTGTCAACAAATATTAGATGCTGATGATATCCTTGATGCCAGTGTATGCTATCTCACGTGTCAATAGCTATTAGATGCTGATGATATCCTCGACGCCAGCGTATTCTATCTCGCATGTCATCAGATATTTAGATATGATGATATCCTCGATGCCAGCGTATGTTATTTCGCGTGTCAATAGATATTAAATATTGATGATATCCTCGACGCCAGTGTATGCTATCTTGTATGTCAACAGATAGTTAATGCTAATAATATCCTCGACGCCAGTGTATGCTATCTCACATATCAATGGATATTAAATGCTGATGATATCCTCGACGCTAGCATATACTATCTCGTGTATCAACAGATATTAAATATTGATGATATCCTCGACGCCAGTGTATGCTATTTCACGTGTCAACAGATATTAAATGTTGATGATATCCTCGATATCAATGTATGTTATCTCGCATGTCAACAGATATTAAATACTGATGATATCCTCGACGCTAGCGTATGCTAGCTCACGTGTCAATAGATATTGAATGTTGATGATATCCTCGACGCCAGCGTATGCTATCTCTCATGTCATTAGATATTTAATGCGGATGATATCCTCGACACCAACGTATTCCATCTCACGTGTAATCAGATATTTAATGCAAATGGTATCCTCGACGCCAGCGTATACTATCTCGCATGTCATCATATATTAAATGGTGATGATATCCTTGACACCAGCGTATGTTATCTCGCATGTCAATAGATATTAAATGCTAATGATATCCTCGACACCAGTGTATGTTATCTAGTGTGTCAACAGATATTGAATGTTGATGATATCCTTGATGCCAGCGTATGCTATCTCACATGTCATCAAATATTTAATGTGGATGATATCCTCAACGAAAGCATATGCTATCTCGCGTATCATCAGATATTAAATGTGATGGCCCTCTTGGTGATGAAAATGATATGCAATGGCCCTCTTGGCAGTGAAAATGATATGCAATGGTCCTCTTGGCAAAAAAGATGGTTTCCCCTGAATCCATTTATCTATGTTTTTTTTGCTTTATACCTGTACTCAAGGTAGACAGTCAGTAGACACAAAGTTGTTTTTTCTAGCAACTATTTTTTAGAACAATTCTAAGTACAATATTTATAAAGAAGATAAGGCGCCTTTGTTTGCCCTTCATGGTCTCAAGAAATGAGATAGATAATTCAAAAGGTCTTTGATAAATTGGTATTAACCTGTCTTTGGGGCTACCTAGAAATACCGTTCTTGAGCATCATATTCTCTGGTGTAGCTCCCAACTCGCTCGAAGTTTTTAAAAAAGGCTCTTATTTTGTGTATTGATCCCTGCATTCACAGAAAATGATTAGTTTTGAGTGAAACTACTCCATGTTGACCTCCTTCACTCCTTCATTTGCTCCTCGCCATCTTTCAGGTGCTCCATTATGTTGGTACCTTCACCTCGACTCCCTATTCCAATAGACGCCTAGGCAATCACTAAGTAAAATATTTGTATAGATTTTTTAAAATAGTCTTAATTTGAGAAAATAGTTTTGAAAGTTTCTGTAAAAACTTTAGAAAATCTCTGGCAGTCATGTCATGTACTAGCTCAACGAACGTCTTCCTCTTGGTTTTGACTATATCTGACAGAGGATTTTCAAAAATCATTATCATTGTTGGAGGGTTCTTCAAACAGTCCTGTCATAGCCAGAGATTGAGTCTATCTAGACTTTGTCGTAGATGGTGACTTTAAAAGTTCGACTTTGACCTCTGGTGCTGGGGAATTTGAAATATATTCCAGTGTTTGGTGAAAATTTTGAGGCCTTCCTCAAAATTTTCTGCCCCAATTTAAACTTTTTTAATATAATATCAACTCGAGAGGATCTAAAGTCTTTGTTGGTCTTCGTTCTCTCTATCAGATGATGATCTTCCTCTTGTGAATTTTTGAGATTCCTTCTCAAAAATTTTGTCCCAGTTTTTATTTCCTGGGGTTATATGACCGAGCCGTTGGGGCGCCTACGTATCCAGTTGAACTAGGAATCAGGTCAAACATAGTTTAGGAGTACGCTAAGGATATATAGACAAATCTAATGGGTTGACCGAAGCCTAACATAGGCTCCTACGTATCCTTTTTAAGGAATTCAGGTCATTATATAGTTCATACATAAAGAAAAGGATAAATTTTCCTAAGGGGTTGACCGAAGCCGACATAGATCACCTATGTATCCCTTTATTGAAAATTCAGGTCAAACGTAGTTAATACATAAAAGGAAAGGGATCCTAGGCAATTATACATCATAAATCAAATACTACCATAAAGGCGATTACAAATAAACCAAGGAAATAAAACTAAAACATCCTTCAAACATAGTATCTCCTTACCGCATCAGAATTAATTAGTTTGGTCCACTCTTGACCATCTATCTCAGGTAGGATTAAGGATCCTCCAGGCTAGGCGTCTCTCGGTTTCAAATTCCTCTATATCTTCCACTAACTGCTCCTCATCACCTTCTACTATTCATCATTATTCCATTCACTTTGTTAGTCTAACCCCTTTCATGACATGACATTGACAGGTTTTTAAATTATTGCTACCAAAACAAATTATGTTAGATGATAAAAGATAATAATATAATCATATTTCAAAATAACTTCTTAAAATAAGGGTCTTTTGGAAAATAAATAAAAATTATGGCTCATGACTCACTCGCGCAAATGTGGGCCCATGCTTTTTTGAAATCTGTAAAATACGAAATGAAAATTTGAGACATAAAAGGGTGGATCATGAGGCCTCTTCTGAATCATCACCGATTTTAAAAACTACTAGTAATTTCCCTTTCATCTACTCCGATGGTCGACGAATTATGAGCGGAGTGAAAGTCCAATTTTGCAAAGCCTCTCCTTGTGCAACCCTCCTCACCCCATGAAACTTTGGTAAATACTATTGTATATAATCGTATCCCTCGAAAAGATTTCTTATCCCATCCCCAAGACCATTATCTTTTGACATTTCACGCGCAAGAAATGACTGGTACAAGAGTGACAACAGTTCGGACAGATTCATCTTGGACTCACCTTCAATCTCATCTTCTTTTATTGGTTTATACCCTATCCTACACTTAGATGTTTTTTCTGGGACCGTAATAGAATTAATAATTCCTTCCAAATTCTTACTCAATACACTCAACACAGCCACGACTCTCTCTATCTTCTCCATTCTTGCTGTCTTTTTGGGGATTTTTTGAATTTACCTTAGTAATAATCTTGCTAGATACCCATTCGTCTGCTATTTTGATCATGCTAACCGTGGCTCCCCTATGATTAGGCAATGGATTACTGGTGATATTTGGTGTCGGCACCTAAAGAGTGATAATTTTCTAATCAATTAAGTCTTGAATCTTGTGTTTCAGATTGATACAATCTTTAGTATTACGTTTGGGTTCTCCTAAATGATAAGCACAGACTTGATCGGCCTGAAAGAATCAGGAATTAAGATTGGTAGGCTTTGGTGGAATAGGCTGTAAAAATTAGCTTTCATCAATCTTTTGAAGAACTGGGTATAACTTTCAGCTAATAGAGTAAATTTTCTAGGAGGCTTCTTTTTTAGGTTTACACGTGGGGGGTTATACTGATTTTAATTAGAAGGAAGAGGTACTTAATGATAGTTTGGAGATGTTTAGACATTTATTTGGTTGTTTGGAAGAGTAGCTTGAATATGAGACTGATAATTTGGCTGCAGAACTTGGAACTGGGGTAAAATATTTGGAAATGGAGCTTGATATTGGGGTTGAGCGTAGAATTCAGGCTGAAAACTTGTTGACGGTGGTGAGGAAAGAATATTCATAGGCTTGAATTTCTTTTTCAATTTATCAACAGAATTAGTAGAGACCACAGTCGCATCCTATTTTTTCTTCTTTGGAAACATAGAAGACCCAGATGATGTTGGGGTTTTGATAATCTTTCCTATTCGAATGTCTTCCTCTAGTGATTCCCCGATTTTTACAAAATATGCAAAATTTGCCCTAACTGTGGATACCATCCTAGTGTAAAATTCTCTCTCTTGAGCGTGAGAGAAAATCGATTCCATTTTCTCCTCAGACATAAGAGGTTGTACTTTAGCAACTTCTTTTCTCCAATGAAAGGCATAGTCTCAGAAACACTCATCATTCTTCTGCTTGATCCGGTCTAGTGAGTATCGGTCAGGGACTATTCAATGTTAAATACAAACCTATTGAGAAAAGTTTTAGCCAACGCCCTCCACCTAGACCATCTTTTCACTTCTTGAGACGTAAACCGATCTAAGGCTTCACCTCTTAAGCTTTGGCTGAAAAAATGCATTAATAACGCATCATTTCTTCCTACCCCAACCATTTGATCACAATACCTTCTCAGATAGTTCATTGAATTTCCGGTACCATCGAACACTTCAAATTTAGGGACCTTGTACCCTTCTGGTATATCTACGCCAGGGTGCACACACAGATCATTGTACCCCAAAGCATTACTATCACCTGCCCCGTGAGATTCCTTGATTCTCGTGATTTCTTGATTCATGGACAGCAACTTCTTTCCATGCTCGCTCCTCCAGTCTTTTTTTCTCCTTATAGTGGTCTACCTCAGGATTGGGAAAGGGATTGTAGATGTTAGAGGATATGATGACATAAGAAAAATTTAGAATGGTAGCTTGATTTTGAGGATAAAAAGAGGTTGGGTGGTAGGGAGGGAGGAGGTTTTGGAAATTGATAGTGCTTTATGGAATTTGAGAGAGATTTTGTGGATATGGAAATGATTTTTGTGGATTTTGAGATGAAATTTATGGATTTAGGAGCGGATTTTGTGGGTTTGAGAGTGGATTTTATGGATTTAGGAGTGGGATTTTGTGGGTTTGAGAGCGGATTTTGTGGATTTGGGAGCGGATTTTATGGATCTGAAAATGGGTTTTGGGGATCTGAGAATGAATTTTTTGGATTTGGAGACAGATTTTATGGGGTTAGGGATGGATTTTGTGGATGGTAAGCATCTGGGTTATCTTCTCAATTGGTGTTTTGGAAAAGTTCAGGAGCAGAAATAGATGATATGTTATTTGGATAGTCCCCAAGAATAGGCATACTAGGGGAAGGGATCTGGAGTGGAGTCCTGTGTTCTCCTAGTGCGGGAACATTGACGGTAGTGACTAGATTAGGCAAATTTTAAGTACGGTTCATCTCCTCCTTAAGCATTTTCAATTTTCTTGTGAGTTCAACAATCATCTCATTTTGTTCTGCTATTACATTGTCCCAGATGGTCAATGCATTTTCTTTATCACTTCCAGTCATATTTGAATGATGGTTAGGGGATGAGATCTTATGCACTTTTGATCGGGTGAAGTAAGGATGTTCTGCTAGCTTATTTCAACACAGAGTAGTTTTCTGTTATTTGTAAAGTAAAATAACTCAAAGGCAGATGTGTTAGTTCTCATATGTGATAAGTAATGCAAGATATTTGACAAGAAGTAACCACATAGAGTTGTTTTCATCATAGCCAAACTGATCCACGGGAGCATAGTGGATAAATTTGTCTTTGATTCAAACAAACGCAAATAAACACATAAGACAATTATATCACATAAAAACATATGTGGATCCTAATTGTGGTGACTCTTTTGAGCCAAGGGTTTGGGCCTAATGAATTTTAAAGAAAATATATGCCTTTTAAAGCCAATTCATTATCCCCCAAAACCTTCATAGGTATACATAAATGGCATAAATGCCTACAAAAGTTGCACAAAAGGGATACAACCTTTAAGGAAAGGAAAAATTACATGTGGAAAAGAACAATGTCCCGGACAAGGGATAGGAAATACTAGTTCCTGAATTCTTTTCTATCGACCTTCGCCCTCTTAGAGTTGTCCACTTATTGTTATTGGCGATATCCGTTGATGATCAAGTGATTTTCTTATAACTGTGCTCTAGATATAACCGTCCAAATCAATCTATTTCTTGCTTGGCTTGCTTCAATTCCTTCCTCAATTGGTGTATGATTTAGGCATCCTTACATGAAAGTAAGCAAAACAAGCCTTCTCCCGACCCCCCAAAGGATATTGGATTGGATTAAATAAATATATATTTCTTCAACACGTAAATATGATTCGTCTGTAATTGACTTGAGCTCAATAGATGCAGGGCAAGTTTTCTAATGGGCCCAATACCGTCTCGGGTATTGGGTCATCCTAGGCTTATGCCTAAAAGAGGGTTTTGGTTTAACTCTATCGTAGGTGTCTAGAGTGGGTTTGGACACAGGTTCCCAAGTGGACAACTTGAGTTTGGTAATACGAATAGCCTCCGACCGCCTAACGTGCCGATAAATTGTCGTATTTCCAACATTTGATTTGGAGTTGAAAATAGGGGCTGGGACATCCACAAAACTCCAAAACAATTTAATAATCAATGCAGGACCATACTATGAAATGAAATAATTAAATTCCACAAAATCAAAACACATAAATACATAAGCAAATCAAACAGTTAGTCAAAAAATGAAATCGAACATTTGATTAGAACTTAGTTAGAATCCCCAACAGAGTCGCCATTTATGTTTTGCAAAAATTTTGACTTTTAGAGTCACCACTTAATTTATTTGAATAGGAATTAAGAAAACCTTTGAAAGTTACTTAAACGATCCAAAATAAAAAATCATTTAAGTTTGAAGATTCTGAGTAAGTGGTTCCTATTAATACTCTTGGAAGGTTGTTAAGGCACCAAGAGTATCCACTAACTTGAGGTTATCCGGACTTTTTAAAAATATCTTTTGAATAACTTTAAAAAGAAAGATTGATTGTTGAAAAGTAATTGATTTTAGGAAAAGATTTGTGTAAAATAGATTTGGATGACTTAGTAGAGATTTTAACTAAGTCTAAACAAATTAATAACAAAGCATGTAAAAGGGGAGGGGGAGAAAATAAGAGACTAAGGTCATTGGGCCCAAATCAATAGACCCTGTACTAATCTAATTGGGCTTTTGGCCCACTTGCACCTGTCCAAATCTAAATATTACGCTTTCGGCCTACAACCTATCCTAAGCTAGCTTTTGGACCTTTGAGGCCCAAAATCCGCCTCACCTGTATTAAAATAAAACTTTGGCTTCAAGGCCTAAATGAACGAATAAATAAATGACTAAATGAATAAATAAAAAGAAGACAATAACAAAAATTGAGACTTTTCAAGTCTCTTAGTGACCTTATCCATGGGTTTTGACCCATTTTCCTTCTTCATTTATCTTCTAGCACCCGCACGCCATGTAGTGGACCTTGGGTTTAAACTTCGGACTTGACTCGAAGAGGTGAGCCTCATTAACCCATTACAAAATGCAAGAGGAGTCTTTTTAGGGGCAGCAAAACGAGACTACGAGCTTTGTCAGAATCAACCACCACCAAAAAACATCGCCAGCAACTCAAAAATTTTGATTAGCTGACCAACTCTATGAAACAAAAATTTTTACTAAATAAAAATAACTATTTTACTCAAAAGAATTTTTCACCTCTCCAGCCTCTTTTTTTTTTTATTACTTCTTCACCTCTCTTTCTACCAAAGTAGTGGTTGTATTTATAGGAGAGAATAGAGTTTTATTTTCTTTCCTCCACCAATGTGGGAGAAAAGTATTTATAGGAAATGATGAGGATTTATTTTTTGTCAACCACCAATGTGGAGAAAAGCCATTTAGGGGTGTTTTTGGAATTTAAAAATTGAAGATAATGTGTGTGGGGGGGGGGGGGGGGATTGTACAATATAGTACAATTTTTGAATTTCAAAATTGAGAAAGGACAAAGTTGGGGGAAATAGTACAATGTAGTACAATTTGAAATTATTTTTTGGTGGGAATTGGGTAGAAGTTATGAGAGTTTTTGGAAATTTTGATGTTATTTAAAATATAACTCAATTGGGATTTAAAATTTATCCATATTCATTTAATTTTGACCAAATTAAAAACCAATTGACAGATTGCATTGCAATTATGGCCAATTTGATTTTAATTATGGACAAATCTAATAGATTGGCTAAATTAAATTGAAATTCGATACGAATTAATACTTCTTTTAATCCCGAGATTCTTGATTTAATAAAATCAAATGCATATTTATCCAAATAAATTATTTTGATAATAACTGATATTATAATTAAGATTTTAATTGTTATATTTATTTTCAAAATAATCTTTAATTAAAATTCAATATTTCATAGAATTAATATTTAAGTAATGAAATTATATAATCTCATATAACTGAACACGATAATATATAACCGCTAATTAAAATGACAAAATTACGTAAAAAAAATATTTTGAAAAAAATAAATTTTTCGGATAAAATAACTATTTCAATTTTATTAAAAACCGAAGAAACTCATGCTAAAATTTAGCCGTGGAGGGAAAAAATTATGTGTCAACATCTACTGGAAGAAATTTTCTTATAAATTATGTTGGTAACAATCATAATAGGGGCAAAAAGGAATAGACCATTCTGTGATCACTACAAGAGATTGGGTCACACTATGAGGAAATGCTACAAGCTACATGGATACCCTCAACAACAAAATCAAGTGTTGAACACTTTCACCTCAAGACCTCATAGTTACAGCAATGCCGCTAAGTATCAAAGCTATAATTGAAACTACAATATTCAGAGAGGATTAGATCCAAGCGAGGGATACAAGTCTGCTAAAGATAAAGGAGTAGTTGTCAATGCCCTAGGCATAGATTCTGATCTATTGTCTATGAAGAGTGAAGGTGGAGAAAAACACAATGACAGTCAGCAAACAACTTTCACAAAGAAGCAATATGGACAGATAATAAATCTGATTCAACAATTTGGATCCAACAGTTTAGGTAATACTCTTACTACCAATGAACATAACTGCGGAGTTGTTGTTTTTGAAGGTATTGTTGCTTTTACTACTTCAATATATATTGGTAAATTGTCTTTTGGATTTTATAACTCAAGTAGTGACTTGTGGATTATAGATTCTGGTGCTTCCCACCACATAACCATCAACAAAAATCTTCTTTCAAATATCATACACCTACTAATCCTTTACTTGTTAGACTGCAAAATGGTTATCATGTGAAAGTTATGGAAATAGGCAATGTGGTAGTCACACCCAAGATTATTTTACATAATATTTTCCTTATACCATCTTTTAAATTCAATGTCATATCTGTCAGCTCGTTAGTAGAACAACTCAAATGTATTTTTCACTTCTCTATTTCATCTTTCATTCTATAGAGCTCTTTTCATAAGAGCCCTTCAGATATTGGTAGATTGCATGATGGCCTCTATTATGTTCAAGCTGTTTCATGAAAGGAATTCCTACAGCAGGACATCAAAACTAAGTTCCTTCCATCTTTCTTCACTGTCTATTCATATAAATAAGTTGCATTGCACTTGTCCATCTTCGTCATATTGCAATTCATCCATTGTACAAAATGTCACTCATTCACACAAGCACTCAACTATAATAAATGTTATTCCTTCTAATAACAATGCAACACTATATCTTTCCAGTATGCATGTTCATGTCTCTGATGAAAACAGTATAGATCTTTTATGTCATTACAGATTAGGCCATGTGCCTTTTTCAAAAATAAAGTGTATGTCATCTATAGGTAAAACCCCGTATTTCCCTAGCTTAATTTAGCTCTAAGTATAGGAGTTATCTTATATAATTTTTTATAAATACTCAGTATTTTTTAGTTTAGAGCTAACCATTGTGTAGGAAATTCAGCCAGCTTTCCAACGATATGAAATTCGCCCAAATCTGATACCCGAGTGAAGAGTTAGGGTCATTTTTGTAAAGTAGTATGCCAACTGGCACTTCACCGCGTCGCGAAGGACAGCCAAATGACAATTGTCAAATTCCAGTGTTGCTCTGCAATAGTAGCGCTTTGCTCCATAGACCTAGTTCACAATTGTCAATTTCCAGTGAGGCAACACGATTCCACCATGTCGCTCTAAGGTACAAATTCCATCCAGTGAGGCTCCGTGATTCCACTACATCACGCCAAGCTTTCAGGTCCCAATTGTCATTTTTTAGTGGCACGACACGATTTCACCGCTTTGTGCCAAGGCCTAAAATTAGGATTTCCAGTCCGCGTTTTAAAATTTTCAAGGGTCGTTTGGTCTTTTCCTAAAGTTTCTAATCCATCCTAACACGAGATTTAAGCCCTAATAAAGCATTATTTTATCATTTTAAAATTATTCTCTCAAATTAGATCAATTCTCTTCAAGAACAAAAAAAACTAACCTTCAAAAATACAAGGTCAAATCTCAAGAACGCACCATCAATCCTCACGAATTCATCAACCTAGGTATGTTAAGTGTTCATTCCTGGGTTCCTTTCACCCATAAAGTCCAAGTACTATGTTTTAAGTTCAAATCATGATCTCTACAAGTAATTATGATATTTAATTTTGATTTCAACCATGAACCTCCATGAACTTTGATTTTATACCATGCTTATATGGAATTATTTACATTATCAATCCCCTCGTGTTTTAGTGTTGCTATTTTCTGATTTAAATCATGGTTAAGTGTTGTTGATGTTTAAATTATGTTGTTACTCCAAGTTCTATACTATTCCCATGCATTGTCAAAACCATGCACATCAAGTATTTGATGAAATGCTTACAAGAGTGGATTAATAAATGTTCCCATTATTATGTCTTTCAAGATTTGTACCACCTTTACTATTATTGCTTCTAAGTCCTGGGGTTTTGAGTACCCAAAACCATAGTTGTTTACTTAGTCTCATCTCAGTATTTTCAGAATAACTTCAGAATATATTATGAGTATTACTAGATCGGTCAGCTAAACTCAGAATATTTAGTAATCTAGTGTCATTTAGTTGGGAGTAGGATTTAGCACCGAGCAATTGCAGGGATGGCATCGGCAAAGTCATTAGTAGAAGTCCCTGTATTCTAGAACTACGTAGCCAACGTAGAATACAAGAAGTCACCTGTCAGTTTAGGCTTGACTATCTCGCAGGGGTCACCAGTCAGATTAGGCTTGACACCCTTAGTCCTTCGGGAAAATACTGTACATAAGTTTAATGGATCATACAGCTAGTGTTAGTACTAACCGGGGTTACAGGTTGGACCCTGATTAGCTCAGACTGGGGCATGTCGGTTAGATGATACCTCCCACAGTCTCAGTTATAGTTTGAGTCCAGTAGTTAGTCCAGTTATTCAGTTTCAATTGCTTGACCATAGCATACAGACACCAGTAATTCGGTTATCAAATTTTAGTATTTACAGACTATATTCAGTCCATGTTATATGCTTGGTCATGCATCCCCAGTATCTACATATTTTACGTATCTTCAGTATTTATAGCTTTCATGCATACTCAGAAATTAATGATTCCATGTATTTTCAGTATCTATAGATTTTATACATTATATTCAGTACCTTATGTTATACATACATATTCAAATGATTATTTATTCATGTTCATGAAACCATGCATATCTTCCTACCTCATTTAGCATACCAGTACATTCAAAGTACTGATCCCATACACTTTTTTATGCTATGATGTTTCATATCATAGGTTCGAATGTCCAATTCCTGGGTTGTGCTTAGATTTCTTAGGCTCTCAGTAGTGGTAGTGGCGAGTCCTTATATTTTGAGGATAGATTATTCTATTTCATGCTTTCATTTTAGTAGTTAGTTAGAGTTAGTTAGGGACTGTCTCATCATCTCATATTCAGTCAGTTTAGAGGCTTTCTGACATGCCAGTTAGTTATTCAATTTATCTTTATTTTATCAGGTTTAGACAGTTGTTTTCTCCATATTCATATTTCAGTATTGTTTCAATTGATAAAACCTTATGGCTAGTCAGTTGTTCTTCTGCATTTATTATTATATTGTTCAGTGCTCATAGAAGGTACCAGCTTATGGGTTAGCTTATGGTCCCCTCGGAATGTAAGCACCATATGACGCCCAGGGTGTACTCTCGGGGCGTTACACTATATCTATACAATTCTCAACTAAACAACCTTTTACCTGCACTATATGTCCCATAGCAAAACAGATTAGGATTTCTTTTCTTGAAAAGACAACCAACACTAAATCCATTTTTAACTAACTCATGTAGACTTGTGGGGACCTTATCATGTCCCAACCCATGACAATTACAAATATTTCATAACCATAGTAAATGACTTTAGTAGGTCCACTTGGACTCACCTACCAAGTTGCAAAAGTAATGCCCTACACACACTGAAATCCGTTATAAAGATGGTTGGATGTCAATTTAATACCAATGTATAGATTATCAGAACTGATAATGGGTAGGAATTCAAAAATAATGAAACATCTATGTTTCTCGAATCCAACAGCATTGTTAATTAGAAAACTTACCCTTACACTTCCCAGCAAAATAGGATATGTAGACACGTAATTTTGTCCCTCCCAAAAATCAAATTTACCCATTTAACCCACTTTACCATACACCCCACCTCATTATTAATAATTTTTCACAAATTGACAAAAATAACCAACTCTCAATAACAAATGCATAACAAAAATAACCACCTATCCACCTAACACCTTATCCTAACAACCCTTACTCCCTAACCCCATACCCCTACCTACGTGCCCCCTACCCTTTAACCCCTTTCACATTTTTCCTCCCTAATAGAATACAGCTCACACATCTCGCACACT
>NC_061113.1:38546154-38588413 GCF_002878395.1 Capsicum annuum | reverse complement strand
CCCACCAGAAATTCTATCGACCCATGCCTGTTCACTATTCCCTTAGCTCACTGGAGCTTCGGCAAGAGACAACAATGGCCCAGCTGACGATTTCGGTCAAACCTTTACCAAAAAAATGCCAAAAAAAATTAGAAAAAACAAATGGGTTTGGGTAAATGGATCTCAAGGTCTAAATCTTAGAGTCGAGGGTTCGATTCGATTTGAGATCAAAATTTGATTTGAGTTCAGTTATTGTTGAGGTTCGACTCAAGGTTTTGGATGTGAATTCTATCGATCGAAATAATATATCAATTTTGAAATTTTCTTCTAAGGTCCAATTCTTCAACTCCTTCTCTTTATTTTACTTAATTTGATGGGTTGATAATGTGATTTTGCGGTATGTTTGAATGTTTTTTGAGCTTTCATAATTGTCTTTGTTTGATTGGTTGATTTTATATAAGAATCGGTTAATCATAGGGTCTAGAATAAACTAGGGCGGGAATTGAAAGTGGTAAAGATGAATATTAATTTTGTTTTCATTCATTGATGATTGTTTAATTCGGAGTAAGTATTGATGTTGTTAAATGCACTAGTATCATGGTGGACTAAAATTGGTAGGCAAACTTTAGGCCGGGTAGGCAAATTTAGGAATTGTGAATTGTTGGATGATTTGAAATATTTATTGAATGGTTTGTCTTATTGTATTTGACTCAATTGTATTCATCTGGTCGGGGAATGCCCCAAGGGAAATTGTATTTGTTACTAGGAAATGTCCCGCGATATTTTGTACTTGAAAGAACTATCATGATAAAGGATCGAGGCATCGGATAAAGCTAGGATAGATAGAATAGTTTAGATTTTAATTTCAGCATTTTTATTTCGGTTTGTAGTAAATTGAACTAGACATCAACTTTTGGATTTTCGTTTGTTTGGTTTGTGTGTTTTATGTGGTTTATTCACTTCATAGTGTCTACTATATGATATACTCCATAAAGATACCATGGTCCAACTATGGTATCAAGGGGTATCTAACACCTTCTCCTCGGTCAACAGAATTCCTTAATTGAAATCTCTGTTTGTGGACCAGTTTTGAAAGAGTCAAAAATCATTTTCAAAAAGGATTTTCAATGATGACTTGGCACACTCGATTATGCCATGTGGTGACTCTGAGTTTTGATTAAAATTCCCTTTTTAGAACAATTCATTTTCTTTTTGTCGCTTAAAATCCTTTTCAAACTTAAAATTGAATCTTTTTTGGTAAAAAAAAAAGGGTGTGGCAGCTCTGCCGACTCTGCTAGGGATTTTTCAGAATTCGAGCTTATTTTTTGAGTTGTATCGTCTTAGTTTGACATCATAGGTATATAGACGCTGTTTGTGTTATAATTTGTATTTGATTATCATTGTTGTACGCCTACGTGCTATGTGTTTACAGTTTTTCTCTTATGTGTTACCTCTTTATATCTTTCATTGTTTACATAACCCGAGTCATTTCTTTCACAACAAGTTCCATAGCACACACTATGTACACGACCTATAGTTGAGTCACCCTTATTTTAGGAGTGGTAGCCGTCGGCTAGTATGGAGTAGGTGGAAAACTATCACAGCCACTATTGACCATACGCTCCCCCGAACAGCTTTGTTAGTGGACCTCAGCCTAGGTCAGCCTTTAGGTCATGCTTATCTGGATCATATTGAGACCTAGCAGGACCCACTTGGTAATTTGTTGGAGACTCACCCTTAAAGCATCCCTACATGCTAATTGTTGCATCTTTGAAGGTAACAGGGTCATTTGAAGGAATGATTTATGGAAAAACATGTGCTAGAATTAAAGAAAATATGTAGGCAAGGAAATGCTGGAAAAAAAAAAGAAGAAAAAAAAAGAGTCAAAAAAAGTTTTGGACTTTTTAGAGATCTTTATGACTTTTGTTCTTCACAATCCAAAAATTCAAAAAAAAAAATTATCTCTTTTGTGCTCATTTTCTCAAAATATAAAAGTATCAAAAAGATTTTTCTTTCGGTGTCTTTAGAAATCATTCATAATTCGTAAATTCCAAAAAAAAAAAAGATTTTTTTTCCAATAGGAGATTTTTATAAAAGAAAAATTCAAAAAAAGGTAGAAGTTTTGTACATTTCACATAACGAAAATACCAAAAAAGATTTTCCTTTAATAGTTGGTGGTGTCAGTTTTATGTGAAGTGTTAAATAGAAAAATCCAAAAAATATTTTATTGACGTTTTCATCATTTTTCTTTGGTCGTGTCTCTCAAGTCAAGGTTTATTTTATTAGATAATCCTTAATTGTACAATTTGGACGAACTACGCACATCGAATTCTCCTCTCGAGAGAGTGAGATACGTAGGCAGCCCTTCTAGGGTTTGATGATCTTATTTCAAAAAATTCAAAAAAGATTTTCTTCACTCTTCATTTAGAGTAGGTGTTTCATATGCATCTTTAAAATAAAACTACAAAAAGATTTTTCATTAATAGTTCAAGTTTTATTTTTCATATGAAATTCAGAATCGAAAACCCAAAAAAAATTTTCTTTGGTAATCATTGGTTTCATTTTGTATAGGGATGTTAAAGCTGAAAAATTCAAAAAAATATTTTTGTCAATTCTTTTGACAATTTATTATTTTCTTTTCTTCTTAAAGTTGCAAGAAAAAAAAGAAAAAGAAAGAAAGATTGATCGGCCATGTTGTTCCAAAACTTCACGAACTACACACACCTGATTCTTCTCTCTTGGGAGTGAGATACATAGGTGCCCTTTTCAGGTATGATGATCTTTTCAAAAGAAAAGGAGAAAAAGATTTTGAGAAAGTGTTGAACTCTAACACATTTGTTATCTCTTGTTCAGTTAGTTTAAGGTGGTTGGTTTATGGCATATTGGCTGGTCCTCCACATCACATTAAATTCAAGGAAGGGTTAGTTGTATCCAACAAAGATATAGAGAGTGACATCATGGATCAAACAAAGAGTCAAGAAAATGAGAGTTTAAAGCAAGAGATTTTGATCAAAGGCAACAAATGACGGAAATGCATCAAGCTTGGGTCAGTGGGTTGCCTCCTCCTCCATTTCCCACTATTGATCCTACAAATGCCTTGAGTTTTCAACCAAAATTGCAAAGACAGTTCCCTACTATTGTTAATGCACCATAACATGCCTCAAAATTTATTCCACGTCAGCTGCATCCTAAGACTTCCACCACTCTTTCTCTAGCTCCTCAGGATAAGCCTACTACATTCACAATACTACATATTGTCTGTGATTTTGTTGCTTAATCCTCTACTGAGGCTTCCATTTTGGAGATCATTCCAATGGTTGTGCTACCCCAATACCCATGTTCAATACTCTTGATTATCATTGTTATACTCTTGATCCCACATCAATGTTAATTGGACCATCAAAATTTATTAACAAGAAGCCTAGCGTGCCAGAAGAGCCAAAGAAAATGGTTGGAAAAATAAAGAGTGCAAAAAATGCTATGAAAAGTTCCCTAGGACCTGCGGGTAAAAAAAATGTTTCATATAAAGACTGGGAATGTCTTTAAGTATTAACCTTCCTCCAAGACTGCAGATATAAAAATTTGAGGAGCGGGATGGACCTAAGGAAGTCGTGAAACATTTGGGATAATATTGCAATCAATTAAGAGAAAAAAGAGGGAAGAAGAATGAGAAAGATGCAGCTGCTATTGTAGTTGGACAACGGGTACGCCCAAGAAGACCACGTCATCATTACCCTCAGTCTCAAGCCCAAGTTTATAACCAAGCTCAATATAATCACTTTCAAAATCCATTATACTTTATTTCCCCACCTTTGTATCTAGTATATAGCGCGCAACCATATGTTCAACCTCCTTTTTACTCACAATGGCGCGTACCAACTCCTCAGAATCATCCTCCAACTCCACAAACATATCAAAGCCATTCTAGGCTTGATGTTCGATCTAAGTCAAACAATGAAAAGAGACAGAAGTCTAGGGATAGTCTTCTTCCAATTGGAGAATCATATGCTAGTCTATTTCAAAGAATAGTACAATGGGGAATTATCACTCCTATCCTTGGGTACACTCCTGATCCATATTCAAGAAATTTTGATCCCAATGTACGATGTACATATTATTTTGATGTTCAGGATCACAGTATTGAAGATTGTTGTGCTTTGAAAAGAAAAGATGATTTAAAATAAATTGATTGTGGTGCAAAAAATTAATAGTGGTGAAAGCTCTAATCATGGTGATGTGCAAATCATTAGCTAAGATGTTAAGCTCAACAACTGGGAAGTCGCTCCTCTTCTTACCAGGAAGGCTTGTTGGTAGTTTGTTTTGTTTTCCTTTTTATTTTCCGAATTATCTCAGGGTTGTAGTTCAAAATTTATCTTGTTTTGTTTCTCTGTCGTCTTTGTTTAAACCCTTCTATTTTTTCTTTCATTGAATTATGGTGTTCCTTATTGTTTTATCTTATTTTAAATATTTGTTTGTCTTATTTACACAATACATTTTATGTTGATTCTAGTATTACGGCATGCCTGCGAAATTTTCATCCAGGTCTTAAAATCTAGTTTAATCATGAAACATTGAATTAGGGGGCTAAAGTTAGAAAAAAAAGAGCATCTGAGAAAATAGGTATAGTGTTGAGGCATTTGGTGATCAAGTTGAAGCCTTCTTTAAAAATCAAGGTAATTATTTTGAGAATCAAAAGAATAACTTGGTCATCAATTGAAAGGCATATCTCAATTAGGTCAAACAGGGAATGCACGATCCTATGTCAAAAGGAACAGAAAGAAAATCAGCTCCATAGAATCATGAGTCATTCAACATGAGGAATGTACAACAAAAGTGGATTTGTATTTGAACAAACACAGAAAAAGTAGTGACGCACTGGCTCAGTTAAAGTTAGTGCAATAAAATATCATAGATGATCTTCATCTTTCACTTATACTTGCATTTTCAAGGATTGATATGACGAAGGTATTTCATTCTGCTATCCAAATATTGTGTCATCCTTTGTTTACCCTATTTGAGCTTTGCTATATTTCCTTTTATACCTCTCTATTTGAATTAAGATAGAGTCAGCAAAGTTCGAAAGAAAAAGTGTCAAGCAAAAAATAGAGTCAGAAAAGTTCCAAAAAAAGTCCAAAACGAAAGGAAAAAAAGTGTCAAAAAAAATAGATGTAGAAAAGGTCCCAAAGAGAAAAAGAGTCAATAAATGAAAAAAATCAGAATCAAGCAAAAGAGCAAGTTGTCAGAACTGTGTTCGACCTGATTCTTCTCTTTTGAGTGTGAGATACGTAGGCAACTCTACTCTGGGTTTGGTCCAACCAAATAAATGATGTAGAATTAGCCAGTCGAAAGAAATTGATCATGGTTTAATTTTTCATTGTTTGAGTCAATTCCAAAAGTTGTAAGTCTTACCCCACTTCAAGTGTCATTTGGGCCTCATGCCATCATTTCTTTCTAATCCTATCCAAAAGATAAGTTACAACCGAAGAAAGACCTTCGGATCAATATTTGAGAATATTAACACTAAGTATGCAATGGATATGATGACATATTTTGACTACTACTTGTCTTCCTCAGCATAAGGAATCATGAGAGAAATAAAAATGAGAGAGTCTTATTGGTGAAAACCGTCATGGGCACCGTAAGGCGATGGTAAACTGAAAGAGATAAAAATGAGAAAGTCATATCGGTGAAAACCTTCACAGGCAATGTAAGACGATGGTAAGATGAGAGAAATGAAAATAAAAGACTCTCATTGCTGAAAACCCTCATGGACACCATAAGGTAATGGTGAGCTGAGAGAAAGAAAATGAGAGAGGTTTGTCAGCGAAAATCATTCAACGCGTCACTAGCCGCATGAGGTCTGTGAGTGCAATTGACTTAAGGAAGCAACTCAGTTTTAGGGTCATTAACTCAATAACAATTGGTGGAAAGTTTGGATGAAAAGATCAAGCGGCTTAATCCAAAAATGCATGGCATAATCATTAAAACTGATTCTTACTTTCAGATAAATCTTTTTTTCTTTATTTTCAAAAAGGGACAAACAATGTCTTTTCTTTCTTCTCTTTATTTTTATTTTTGTCCTTTTGAGTCTGACATTAAAACCAAAAAAATATTTTTCTCATGTATTTGAGTCAAGTCATGTCAAAACAAGTGAGAAAGGATCTCAAAACTTGTTACCAACTTCTTCAATTGCACATAGCAAGACAAAAGGCCAGCACATGAAAGGATCATGATTGTGAGTCGAAACAAAACAAACAAGAAGTTTTATCAGAAAAAATATTTGGAGAATCAAGGAAATCCAAGGTTCGAAAGATTCATCTAAGAGACATATACTACGTTTATTTCTAAGTCACTTTTAATAATCTGAGTTTGGATCAATGATGCAACCAGTCAATGATATATGCCATTAGTTGAAAGCAAAATTAATAGGACAAGTGCAAGAGAAACCATCTCAAAAGCTAAAGTCGCAAACCAACTACCCTATTTTAAACTCGTATGTTTTCTCTGTATGAAACATGAACAGTTGCTACCTTCTAATTAAAGGCTTCAATGCGCAAATATCCAGAGGTATAATTCCTCATTTCTGCAAATACAAAAGCATTATTGTTGTACAAGTCTAGTAATCACAATTATGGTGAAACTGATCATCTTGTACCCCTAAGAAACACACTCTCTAATTTGGGTCCTTCATATCTCATGGCTAGGAGGTGCACTTCCTAATTTGAGCCTTTCATCCTAAAAAATGCATTTTTAGTAAGAATCTTTCACTTTCACTCTTAAAAGAGAGACTTGTTGGTCTCAGTCATTCAATTTTACCCTCAAAAGGGTGCATTTATTAATCAAAATCATGATTCATGTCTGTATTACGCATTATTGCAAGTAGTTGTGAGTGGGTTTGACACCCGCAAAAGCTTTTGATGATAAACTGGGGCCAAAAAGAAATTTTAATTCCTGTTATTTGAAACTTCACTTTAGGACCCTCCTAGAAAATGAGACTTTATTTTTTGGGAAAATGAAATCTTTCTTTATCATAATCTTTGTGTGGGATAATTTTTGTTCTAGTTTTTATTTTGATATTAGAAGCCTGCATGAAGAATAGGGTGATGAAATTGAAAGTCAGGAGCTCTCCTGAAGAATAGGGTGATCAAACTACAAGTAAGGAGCCCACTTGAAGAACAGGGTGATGAAATAGAAATTCAGGAGCCCGCCTGAAGAATAAGGTGATGAAATGCCAAGTCAGGAGCCCGCCTAAAGAATAGGGTGATAAAACAGGAAGTTAGGAGCCTGACTGAAGAACAGGGTGATGAAATGGCAAGTCAGGAGCCCGCTTAAAGATTAGGGTGGTGAAATGGCAAGTCAAGAGCCCGCCTGAAGAACAGGGTGATAAAATTACAAGTCAAGAATCCACCTGAAGAAAAGGATAATGAAACTAAAAGTTAGGAGCCCGCCTGGAGAACAGGATAATGAAATTGAAAGTCAGGCACCTACCTGAGGAACTGGGTGATGATATTAAAAGTCAGAAGCCCATCTGAAGAATAGGGTGATGAAATTGCATGTCAGGAGCCCGCTTGAAGAACAAGATGATGAAAATTACAAGTCAGGATCCCGCCTATAGGACAGGGTGATGAAATTAAAAGTTAGGAGCCCTCCTGAAGAACAGGGTGATGAAATTGCAAGTAAGGAGACTACCTGAAGTAAAGGGTAATGAAATTAAAAGTCAGAAGCCTGCCTAAAAAATAGGGAGATGAAATTGCAAGTCAAGAGCCCGCCTGAAGAACAGGGAGATGAAAATTGCAAGTCAGGAGCCCGCCTAAAGAGCAGGGTGATGAAATGCCAAGTCAAGAGCCTGCTAAAGACAGGGTGATGAAATAGCAAGTCAGGAGCTTGCCTGAAGAAAAAAGTGATAAAATTGCAAGTCGGGAGCCCGCCTAAAGAATAGGGTGATAAAAATTGCAAGTCAAGAGCCTGCATGAAGAACAGTGTGATGAAATAGCAAGTCAGGAGCCCAACTGAAGAACAGGGTGATGAAATGGCAAGTCGAGAGCCCAACTGAATAACAGGGTGATGAAATTGCAAGTCAGGAGCTCACCCAAAAAACAGAGTGAGAAAATTGCAAGTCAGGAGTCTACCTGAAGAATAGAGTGATGAAATTGCAAGTCAAGAGCCAGCCTAAAGAACAGGGTGATGAAATTGCAAGTCAGGAGTTCGCGTGAAGAATAGGGTAATGAAATTGCAAGCCAGGAGCCCATCTAAAGAACAGAGTGAATAAATTAAAAGTAAAGCAATAAGGTTAAGAGATTGAAAGTCAAGCAAAAAGGTGAAGCAATTGAAAGTCAATAAAGTAAGGAAATTACAAGTTGGGAGCCCGCCCAAAGAACAAGGTTATGAAAATGAAAATCAAAAGATTAAAACATAGTAAGTTAGGAGCTCGCCTGGAGAACAGGGTAATGAAATTGAAAGTCAAGAATTAAGATGAAGAAAGTGTAAGTCAAGTGCCCGCCTGAGGAATAGGATGAAGATTTTCAAATTCAGGATCATGGTTCAGAAGTTCCACCGACAAAACATGGTCAATTTGTGAGTTCATCTCCAACATTAAATTTGTATGGAGAAAGAATCTATTCTCAAGTCCAACCCAAAGAAGATCAGATCTTTTGTCAATTTTGAAAACATCAAAAACTCAAGTCAAGAGTCTAAAAGAAACTGCATAGATAGGATTTTTGTAATTTCATTTATCTTTTTAACTTGTAATTTTTATTTTTGATGTGATGAGAGAGCCGTGGACCAAAACCTCAACAGAACCTCACTCGACTCTCCAACTTAGTATAGTCCCTCTCCTTCAAACCCTTTGAGATACTTGTGTCTTAAATCCCACATAATTTGAGATAGGTAGAATGCCCAAAATTAACATTCAGTTGCCCTTTTTTCTCCTATTTCTTTCTTTTAAATAATGATCGGGATAAAATTTTATCTCATTATCTACTTCTTTGTATGAAAACACTTTTTGTTTACACACAAAGAGGGGCATGATGTAGACAGGTAATTTTGTCCCTCCCAAAAGCCGAATTTACCCATTACCCCATTTTACCATACACCCACCTCATTTTTAATAAGTTTTCACAAAATGAAAAAAATAACTAACTCTCAATAACAAATGTATAAATAAAATAACAACCTATCCACTTCACACCTTATCCTAACAACCCCCTACCTTCTAACCCCATACCCCCTACCCATGCGCCCCTACCCCTTAACCCCTTCTATGTTTTTCCTTCCTAATAGGATACAACTCACACATCTCATACACTCTTACATAGATGTATACACATACCTACATATACACATACATAGCACACACTCTATACATATATTCACCCACACATATAGTTCATGGCTACACACCCCATCGAAGAAGAGAGCCCTATACACATAGGCACAGTGAATAGAGAGATAGAGAGAGAATAGAGAGAGATCGAGAGAATAGAGAGAGATAGAAAAATAGAGAGAAAAATAGCCTGTCAAGTCAATATTCTGGTGGTAAATCCACTGCCGATGCCGACCAAAATGTGGTTTCGCCAGAGAACTGAACACCATCATCTTAAAACTATGAAACTATCGGTAAAACCTACCCCACGAGAAATTTGGCCGACCTATGCCTGTTCACCATTTCTTTAGCTCATCGGAGCTCCAAAAAGTGACAACAACGGCCCAACTGACGGTTTCGGTCAAACCACTACCTAAAAAATGCCAAAAAAAGTTAGGAAAAATAAACAGGTTTGGGTAAACGGAGCTCGAGGTCTAAATCTTTGAGTCGGGGGTTCGATTTAATTCTAGATAGAAAATTGGTTCGAGTTTGTTCATTTTTGAGGGTTGACTTGAGCTTTCGGGTGTGGATTCTATCGGGTTTAATCAAAATAATACATCAATTTTGAAAGCTTCTGCTATGGTCCAATTCTTCAACTCTTTCTCTTTATTTTAATTAATTTGATGGGTTGGTGATATGATTTTATGGTATGTTTGAATGTGTTTTAAGCTTTCATAATTGTCTTAGTTTGATTGGTTGATTTTATATAAGAGTTGGTTAATCACGGGGTCAAGAATGAAGTGGGGCGGGACTTGAAAGTGATAAAGATGAATATTGATTTTGTTTTGATTCATTGATAATTGTTTAATTTGGAATAAGTATTGATGTTGTTAAAAGAAATAGTATCATGATGGGTTGAAATTGGTAGACAAATAATAGGCCGGGTAGGCAATTTTAGAAATTGTGAATTGTTGGATGATTTGAAATGTTTGTTGAATGACTTGTCTTATCGCATTTGACTCAATTGTATTCATTTGGCCAGGAAATACCCGGAGGGAAATTATACTTTTTATCGGGGAATATCTCATAATATTTTATACTCGGAAAACCGATCGTGATCAAGGTTCAAGGCATCGGGTAAAGCATAGTGTAGGATAGATAGAATAGTTTAGGTTTTAATTTCAGCATTTTTATTTTGGTTTGTAATAAATTGGACTGGACATTAACTTTTGGATTTTTATTTGTTTGGTTTGGGTGTTTTATGTGGTTTATTCACTTCATAGTGTCTACTAGCCGATATATTCCACGAACCGACCATGGTCGAACTATGGGATCGATGGGTGTCTAATACCTTCCCCTCGGTCAACAGAATTCCTTAATTGGAATCGTTGTTCGTGGACCAGTTTTGGAAGAGTCAAAACTCATTTTGAAAAAGGATTTTCAAAGGCGACTTGGCATACCCGATTAAGCCAAGTGGCGACTTTGAGTTTTGATTAAAAGTCCCTTTCAGAAAAAATTATTTTCTTTTTGTCACTTAATAATAAAACCCTTTTCAAACTTAAAATTGAATATTTTTTGGTAAAAAGGAGGTGTGACAGGATAGTAGAAAGGAAGCATAAGTACCTATGAGAAATAGCTAGATCCTTGTTGTTCTAATTCAAATTACCTTTGAAATACTGAGGAGAATGTATGTTGATAGCTACCTACCTCATAAACAGGTTACCATCCTTCCCATTAACAAGGCATGCCCTTTTGAAATTCTCCATAAATGTAAACCATCACATTCATACCTAAGAAGTTTTGGGTGTCTATGTTATCCTACACTAACTAAACCACACAAAGACAAATTTGATCCTAGAATTACACCTCATCTATTTATAGGCTACCCTTCTAGTGTGAAAGGTTATTAAGTTCTAAATCTGGCCACTAAAAAAATATTAGTTTCTAGAGATTTGATATTCCATGAATTTATATTTCCTTTTTCTCATCAGTCTAATGGGAGTGTTGGTTTTCCTCCCATGTCTATTCCTCAAAACTATGTCACAGTTGATAGTAACTAGACAAATATTATGCACAATGGTCATGGCAGTGAACATGTACCACCTGAAATTTCTATTTCAGAACCTGCCATCATGGAATTCTCACTTGTTTCTCACTCCCAAACACATGTTGAATCTGCATTCATGCCTCCTCCTCAATCACAAACACCTGTTAATCCTGCACTACTGCCACCTACTACATCTACGTCTATAGAGCCTAGAAGATCTCTTAGAACACACAATCACATTTCTCATTTACTTACCTTAAGTCTACAATCAACTCTGAAATCCATAATTCTACAAGTGAACACCTTGTGGATCATATCTATCTTGACTTTGAACCAATATCTTATGAAGAGACAGCATCATATCCAACTTGGCAGATAGCAATGACACAAGAATTTGAGGCACTTTATGCTAATCACACTTGGGATCTTGTCCCATTACCACCTAATAAGAGAGCTATAGGGTGTAGATGGGTATACAAGATTAAGCATAAAGTTGATGGGAGCATAGAAAGGTTCAAGGCTAGATTGGTGGTGAAGGGTTATACTCAATATGTTGGGATAAACTATAGTGAAATATTTTCACCAGTTGTGAAGATGATAACTATGAGAGCATTAATTGCCACAGCTGTTAAAAGTAAATTGGATAAAGTTCAGTTGGATGTAAATAATGCATTTTTCATGGAGATCTCATGAAGAAGTGTATATGGAAGTGCCCAAAAGACTTCACACAGACAAACCTGGTCTTTTTTGCAAATTAAACAAATCTCTATATGATTTAAAATAAGCCAGGAGGCAGTGGTATGCAAAGTTAACCGAGGGTTTGAACTCAAGGGGGTTCCATCACTCTATGCATGACTATTCATTATTTTATAAGAAATTAGATTCTTCCTTTGTGTTTGTAGCTGTGTCTATGGATGATGTTTTAATCATTATAACTTATGCTCATGAGATATCAGAATTAAAGAAGTTCCTCAACGATACTTTCAAGATTAAAGACCTGGGAAAGTTACACTATTTCTTGGGATTAGAAGTCATACATAAAAAGGATTGTGCACTTATTTCTCACAAGAAATTTCTGTTGGACCTACTCAAAGAATTCAACTATAATCAATATAGTAATTTATCTTCACCTCTAGACCCTAATGTCAAATTCAAGGCAAAGAAAGGAGTTCCTTCATCTAATCCAGTCCACTATAGGAAGTTAGTAGGGAAACTCAAATTCCTCACAACTACAAGGTTGGACATAGCATATGGAGTCCAATATATTAGCCAGTTTATGCAATACCCTCTAGAGCCTCATCTACCACCTGCTAAGATATTTGAAGAAGACCCTGACGTAAGGGTGTTCATGTCCAATAAAGAGGACTACAACATCAAAGCATATTGTGACTCGGACTGGTCTGTATGCCCAGATTCAAGGAAATCAGTGTTCGGGTACATTGTACTTCTAGGTGATAGTCTAATCAGCTGGAAGTCAAAGAAGCAGGAGGCCATCTCATTATCTTCAGCAGAAGCTGAGTATAAAGCAATAAAAAAGGTAGTTAGAGAGATGGTTTGGTTAAGCAGGCTACTTACAGATCTCAGTGTTCCATTTTCTAGCCCTATTCCTGTGTTTTGTGATAGTCAATCTGCCTTGCACATTGCTAAAAATTTTGTGTTTCATGAAAGGACTAAACACATAGAGGTTGACTGTCACTTTGTAACAAACATGTTACAACATATGTTGATATCACTTCATCATATTGGTACAGGAGAACATCTTGCAGACATCCTTACTAAAACTCTCACTGGTGTTAGACACTCAGGGATTCTTCACAAGCTGGCTGTGATTACATCCCTTCCAACTTGAGGGGGGTGTTGAGATTAGTTCTAGAAAGCAAGGTATTTTATTGTAATTGTTGAGTCAGCAAATCAGTTAGTTCAAAGTCAGTTAGTTTAGAGTTTGTTAGTGGTGAGCTGTAGAATTAGTTGACTAAGTACTTACAGATATTTCCTTTCCTACTTGTATATAAAAAACTGTTGTGAATAGTTGAAGTTCAAGTTTTCATTTCCAAATTGGGAATTCTCATATTTTCTCTCTCTATCTTGCTCGTTTCTCTTCCTCTTAGCTCCAGATGATCTGAAACTTGACATTATGTCTAAAAGATACCAAATACATAGACATCATATTTCTAAAACACAACATATGCAGTTTAAATTCTCTTTTTTAAGAGAGTTTGAGCCCTCAAATTGAAATTAGCACATTAAGTTGAAGTAAGCCAAGAAGAAATTAACAGGCTATCAATCACATACTCGTGCAACTTTACAATTATATGAAAGGATATGATGTGAGGTCTTCAGTGATTTTTTAGTATAAAAGAACACCCATAAGCCGGGCCTTAGAGATGCATGTCGAACTCTCCGAATACTTACTATAAATGATTAAGTGCGTTTAGTTTGCAATAAAATAAATTACATCACCAATTTAATAAAAAGTAAAATTTCTCCCACTCTTGAAGTTTAGTTGTTGCCAGCTCCCCACTTTTCAGTTCCACGGGGTGCCAACTCTTGTTCTCCCAATCAACTTTGTAGACTTTTACTTCTTTTAGTTGACTAAGCAAGACTTGCTTCCATGAGAAGCAGAATGACTCGAATTGTCAAATACATCAATCAATAGATGAAACATGTAATCATTTTGACTGTTGATGATAGGTTGAGTCTCCTTGGATGACAACAAAGCATCCACAATTATTGGGAAAGCGCCCGTTGACCTCATGTTTACATCTAAAACGTCCACTTGGGGGTAGCAACTCTATGGTACAGTTGCAAATGTTTCATATTGATCTCATTGCATTTGGAAAAAACAAGGGAAACTTGACGCCAAGAGGTTGAATTTGATGGAAATTTCCTCAACCCACAAAACCACACATCATTCAAATTGTACCCGCGGGTATCACGAATGAAGTTGTTCAATTTGCTTGATTCTTCTGCAAATTTAAGATGCAAATTTAAGATTCGGAATAAGACATCACTTAGTCCTATGTTCTGATAACTCTTAATCTTCAAGACCCTTAAGGAACGACACCTACAAATGTTAAACTTTCCTGATGCAACGGTAACTAATACCAAACTCTCAAGGAAGTGAGGTGTAGAGATAAGGTGCTTGATTAATCCATCAGATATCCTCTTACATGATGCCTCTAAAGATTTCAGATTCTCATATTCAACAAATTCCAATTCTTCCGATGAATAACTACAATAAAACAAGTGTTCAAGAGTTGGTGCTTAGATTTTAACATGCTGCTCAATATTTATGTTAATGACCCGATCCTTCGAAAAATCTGGAGCTCAATCTTTCCCAACTTATTATAATAGTCAATGATTCAATTGATAATCAAGGGACAACTAGTGAGTAGAGTCTAAAGCATGCTGTCATCTAAATTGACACGAGATAGAGAAAGCTTTCTCAAAGAACTGAAGGTAGCCAGCCACATATCTAGCCGATGATGAAAGATGTATCAGATCACAATCAGTCTGGACCAGTTCTCAT
Source organism: Capsicum annuum (assembly GCF_002878395.1). Classification (NCBI taxonomy): domain Eukaryota; kingdom Viridiplantae; phylum Streptophyta; class Magnoliopsida; order Solanales; family Solanaceae; genus Capsicum; species Capsicum annuum. The sequence continues at coordinate 38,573,557 of NC_061113.1, read as the reverse complement.
AAGAGTTTGCTGCCAGGAATTTAAAATAGGGAAGGGGTATGACGAATACATAAAATCTCTAGACACTAGATCTTTTACACCATTTTGAAGAGCAATGCCAAGTCACTTATCAATCTGATGGGAAACTTCACCTTCGTGAGAAACAGGATGTGAAATTTTTCTAAATTCAAACTTTTCTACAGGGATTTTCCTATCCTTGTATCTCTCCATGATTTTATCCACTACATTGATGCTTCTTCAAAACTGTGAATAGCAGATTCTGACAATATGTCAACTGAAGGTTGATATCTCTTGCTCAAAGTAGAAAAGACTCACATATGCCATCGAACTTTGAGAAAAAGTTTATTTATGCCATCGATTTAAAGTTTGGCTCATTCATGTCATTGCTGTTACAAAAAAAGCTCCTTCGTGAATGAACCAAACGGATGACATAGATGAGCTTTTTCTCAAAATTCGATGGCATATTTGAGCCTTTTTCCTCTTATTATTATTGTGTAATCATACCTTAAAAACTTGTTTTTCTACTCTGGTTTTGCTGCAGAACTTACTAATTAGCTCTTCATCTCGCATCTGCAATTTCCACCCAACTCTTTCTGCGAATTTACAATTCTTTCCAATAATTTAGTCGTGAATCGCTTTCTGCTCTCCACATGGTCAGGGCTTGGACAGTCCTACGATACACATTCTGCAATTTCTAGGTTATGGTTTATTCATTTTGGTAGGAAAATTATAAATACTCCTTTTGGGGGCATCAGAAAAATTGGAATGATCGAAAATTGCAAGGATAACACATACAAATCGAGAAATGATCCTAAAACAATTTGTTCAGAAAAAAAAAAAAAACAATTCTAAATCTACCCTCTTAGGAACAAACTTGTAATGCGAACTAATAGACGATCATACTTGTTTTATATATTAAACAAATCTTTAGTAAATAGATCGTTATGTTCTATCTCCTAATATCGTGTACCCATGATTGATAGAATTATTTCTTAATTGGCAAGTCACCAAAAGCATTAGGTGCTTCCCCAAACTTGAGATTTTGCATCTTAGCTAGAGCGTAATCAAAATAATCAGGTCATCTAAACAAGTAACAAGTACCAAATTAGTTTCAGATCATATTACATCTTTTGTGACCTGAAAATAGCTTTACTCTCATAGGGATTGGTTGGGGCAGGGGGACTGAGAGTGACAGAACATTAAATTGAAATGAGACACGTAGAATAAATAAGACAGGACAGCTGAACTTTCGAGATTTATTGGAACTCTCTAACAGATTGACAATCAAATATCTATAATTTTTTTTATATAAAAAAAACACCAGAACATAGTGTTTTTGTGCCTCGATGTTTCCAACTCAGTCATACTTGACATAAGACCTTTACGTAAAAAATAAGTGCATTCAATTTGCAATAGTGAAAGTTTAACTGCCTCACCAATCTAATAGATAATAAATTTTCTTTGTCACTACTTCTGGAGGCTTTCACTTCTTTTAATTGACTATGCCAATGATGAGAAGTAGAATTCTTCATATACATTAAATGATCCGAGAAACATGTAATCATCTTACCTCTTGCTTGTAGGTTGAGTCTTTTAGGATGACAACTCCATAGCAAAGCATCCACAAAAATGCTCCATTTGTGCGGCAGGAACACAATGGTGCAGTTGCAAACCTTTCATGTTGATCTTATTACATCTATCAAAATAAAGGGAGACTTGAGACCAAGAGGTCGAATTCAACAGAAGGAACCTCAACTTAGAGAACCATTCAGCATTTAGAATAAGGTTGGAGCAATGCGGAATGGTTTTTGAGTTGTTCAATCGATTTGACTGATCTGTTGCAATTTTGAGCTCAGGAACTTTATCTCCTTTATACTCAATTGATACCACATGAGCTGGAGCACGAATCACGTCAACACCCTTGTGTTCTTCGTAAAATGATCGAGAGAAGCTAAGGTCTCTATACAATAGATATTTAACACAATTCTGATGAGCGATGCCAAGCCACTTATGAATTAGGGCGGAAATTTGAGAAGAATTAAAGTCAGAGAAGTTCCAAAATTTAAACTCGTCTATAGGGATTTTTCTGTCCCTATATCTCACAAGAACTTTATCCACTGTTTCAAAGTCATTACAACGATGAACTCTGAATTCCAAGTTGGCATGGGCTAACCAGGCTTGCAGCCACGTTTTCGAGAGAATGCTCATCTGGGCTGCTTCTTGAAAACTAAGGCAAGAGAGTATTTTTTGAACGAGGCATTCAGGCAATATGTCTGCTGTGGCTCTCCTCCAATACATGATTCAAAATTTCTAGGATACAAATTTCTAATATATGGAAAGCAAATGTGCACCATAATTTATAACAGATAGCATATATTGGGATTAATTTTCTTTAGCCCGTGATATTGTTTACTTATCACTCTCTCCATTTGTTTTTAATTGTCACTAATTTCCTAATTAAATTTCTACTTTTACAATTATTTTTGACACATCTAGAAAAGACTTTTTTGTTCTATTTTGTCTTTATCTTTTTTCTGTAAATTAATTTCAAAAAACAATGTAAACATCATTTAATACAATATTATAATAATAAAATAGTCATTTTATTAATTATTTTTCATAAGTTGATGTATCAAATAAAAAGTGACAAGTAAAATTGAACGGAGGAGTTTATCTAATGAATTACAAATTAATTTTTATAAAGGATTTTCCTCTGCCTAGGATGATTATTTTTCTATATTTATTTGCTATTTTAACTTTTAAAATTCAATTGTTTAGTTAACTAAAAGCCGTTAATGTTGCCAGCTAAATAAAACCCTGCGTATTCTAGTTCTTTCTCTTAGAAAATTCTTCATCACGATTCATTGTGCCAAATTCCATCGACGTTCGCAAAAAAACATAAATTAACCAACAGAGGATAAGAATTCCGTTCATCTACCGTGACGTTTTAAACCAAAACTTCAAGATTTTTATACTTTTTCACATTTAGTACCAGCTATTTCTACGCCTTCTAATCAATGTGAACAGCATAGACGATCCCACCACATTCTTCATTACTAATGAAATATCCTTCATTATCTATATATCTATCTATCTATATCTATTTTATACTATATTAAAAATGTGAAATGATTTGTATATATTATTTAAATTTTTTGTCTTCATTAAAAATATTCATTTTAGACAAAACTACATTTCATTTTTTTTCCATATACTTATAAGAACGTGTGTTGCACGTTTAACCCAAATTAAATACTAAATTAACAACTTCCAACCCGCAATATAATTTGAATAACTGGGTGACTTAGTAAATATGAGCTTCTAATTATCTTATTTAGTCTAAGTTTCAAGAGAAAATTGAACAAAATGTGTCTTTTAAATCTTGAATGAAGGATTGATGACATTGACCAACTTAAAGGGTCAAACATCATTTGGAAACTTGATTAAGTTAATTGTGGAGTTGATTAATATTTTCAAAATTTTCTTATCTTATCAAAAATACAAATCAACTCAACTCACACCCCTCTTCAATCCAAATCAACCAGTCTCTCTCGTCTCTCTCTCGACAGCTTCTCTCAACTCTCTCCCAACTAACAGTTTTATAAAATTCTTCCTTCAATCTCCAGCGAAAAGTAGTCGGGCAAGTTCCCTTTCGACTTTCAACCGTTAATCGATGTGAAGACTTTTTCAGCGACAACAACTTCGAGTTCTTCGTCTTCCCATTTCTTTTTTCATAGGTAAAAAATTATGAAGAAACAGAGGAACTTGAGCCAACTATTCTTCTAGTATTGAAATATGGACTGAATAAAACCCTAATTAATACCCCGAAAAATTCAAACCAATATTAGAGCCATGTACCAAGCTCATGCATAGTACATCATGGTTCTTTTATAGTTTTATGAGTAAGTTAGATGTATATTAAGGCTTCAAATAACTCCCAGCTACCAGACGAATCAAAACATTCCTTACCAATTGAATTCTTGAGAAGGATATTAGTATAGTCAACTTCAAATGATCATATCTCTCATTATACTTGGAATTTTTAGGCTCATGACCTATCAACAGATAGATACTTGAATTAGCTTTCCAACGATACCAATTTCGCCTAAATTCGATATCGAAGCAAAGAGTTATCCCCATTTTATTCCATCATGTCAAGCTGGAAAACGATGACGACGTTTCTGATGGGCTATCACTTTTCTGATGACCTTTTTGACGACGTCGTCACATTCTGACAACATTTCTGACAACATCGTCAGCCCTAGGCAGAAAATCAAGAATTTGGACCCCTTTTGTGATGACCATTCATGACGGCCTATCACGGACCTGACGGCCTATCACGGATGGCGTCAAGTATATTTTTTCCAGCAATTCAAGGGCATTTTTGTAAGGGTATTTTGGTCATTTTCTTCACCTTCCACGACTTATAACCCTAAAGAGGCATAATTTTTCCCATTTTTCTTCAGTTAAGCATCTTAAAAACCCTCTCTTACACTCTCAACCACAAGATTAGGGTTTTCATCAAACTCATCTCTCAAAAGTAAGATTCAAGCCTTTTTCCAAGATAATCAAGAATTAAGTTTCCCAATCCAAGAACTCTCCAGTAAATCATTAAGGTTTCCTTTCTAAGGTATGCGTGTGTTCATTCATGGATTCCTTTCATCCATGAAGTTCAAGAACCCTTTTCTAAAACTATATATTATGATTTTCATGTTATGAATGGATTGTTGATCATGTTTATGAGTTAAATGATGTCAAGATAGAATCTTTATGTGTTATTATGAATCTATGACATCATATGAGTTGAAAACATATAAGTTTGATTATTTATGATGAGTAATTGTATGATTTACATCTATGCCTAAGTTGTGCATGTAAGGTGTTTGATAAAATACCTAAGAGACTAGAAATCATGCATTATAGCTAAATTATGACTAAGTGAACGATTCATGATATGCAACCATATTTCAATGATTTTCATGTTGCTATTGTGTCTTGTAAATGTTGTTGGGATGTTCATGAACTAGTCTTATAAGGTTATGTCATGCTTACTTGCAAATCCTAATTATGTACAAATGTATGATATCCATGCACTTCATGGAATTCCCCAAGTTATGATATTATGGGTTGTTGATGTTGGTCACGTACTCAAGTCAGTCATGTGTGTCAGTTTCCTTCCATCGAGTCCTGGGGGTATTCGTACCTAAAAAATATAGTTGTGTGCCTAGAGCCATGTCATGTTGTCACGATACTCTCAGTTAAGCCATGATCTATAGAATTCAGTCGGTCATGTGACTCAGAAAACTCAAAAATCTCAGTAGTCTCAGTAGTTCAGTAATTTTAGTGATCTCAGTACTCAATCTGTAACTTTAGTATTCATAGTCAATCTCAGTAACTTTAGTACTCTCAATCAGTCCTCATAACTCAGTACATTTTTTTAGTCATCAAAATTTAGTAAACTCAGTTTAGCTTCGCTAAACAATATCACTAGTATCAGTTCAGCTAATCAGTTCAATTCAGTTATTCAGTTTATCTCTGTTATTCAGTTTAATATATTTCAGATAGGAGTAGGATTCAGCTCTGAGTGAGTCTAGGGATGGGGACTCACCCACTAGAATAGGACTGAGATCCCTGGAAGCAATCCCTAAGTTCCAGAACTACGTAGCTAGAGTAGGTATGAGATGTCACCTGTTAGATAGGACTGACATACTCAGGGGTCACCCGTTAGCACATTTATATGTATAGGACTGATCCCAGGAGTCACCCATTAGATTGGGACTGACTCCACAACAGATGTCTTTACTGGTGGCGCAGTATTGACACCCTTTCAGTCAGGGCAGAGATTGGACCCCAATCAGCTTAGCTTGGGGCATATCGGTTAGATGAACACATCCCACAGTTTTAGTTATAGAATCAGGACTTTCAGACACAGTCAACTCAGCTTAGTAGTACAGATTCAGTACTGTTAGATACAGTCAATGCTTATCATTGTAAATAGACTTCAAGATCACCCATTAGCTAGGACTGATCTCAACTATCATTAATCAGTATCAGAACCATTAGATTTAAAGATCACCTGCTAGATAAGACTGATCTCAGACTAAGTCAAATCATCCTTATTATCGGTATACTCATGAGCACCCGCTAGATAGGACTGATCTCAAATTTAGTTACTCCAAGTAGAACGAAACTCAGATAGTTCCATCAGAACTTAGACTGTCAAGAACTTAGACTGTCAGATATAGTCTCTAAGTATCAGTTATATTGATTAGTTCGATCATTACAGTTATATTAGCTACATCAGTTGTCATAGCTCACGTTACCAGTATTCAGTTTCAGGACTGTTAGACACAGTCATTCAAACCATTTCTTCGTAATTTGAACTCTCAAAAATAGTCAATAATCTATTTAGTACCTCAGTAATAGTAAAGTCATGTCGTCAGTATTTAGACTCAGTAGTCAGCATCATCACGAGTTCAGTTATAGTTGTTTATGCATGTATGTATTTTCACGTTCATATTAGTTAGCATTGTTCATGCTTACAACCCTTTTCATTTAAACTATCTCACTCGTATACTCAGTACATTCAGACGTGCTGACGCATTTGTGCTATGGTGCCTTCTCTTATGTCACACCATAGGTTCAAAGGCACGAGCACTAGATCAGCAGTAGCATTCCAGTGTTCAGAGTTTGTAGTGAGTCCTTCTCATTCAAGGACGATATGATTATTGCTACATTTACAATTCAATTACTAGATGGAGTTAGTTAGAGACATGTTCCTTCAACTCCTTATTCATTTCAGTTGAAGGCCTTCAGACTAGATGTCAGATTAGATATTCAGATCTTATTATTTTGTAGTATTTATGACTTGTTTTGGTATTGTTATACCTTTTTCATACAATTTGTTATCAGACGTTTATTCAGTTCGAACCTTATAGCCTTTCATGTTCATGTTTCCGTATTTTATGATATATTATGTAGTATACAGGTACAGATATCAGTCATGGGTTAGCTTGTGGTCCTTCGGGGTCATGAGCACCGTGTAGCATTTCGATTTAGAAAATTGGGGTGTTACAAACTTGGTATCAGAGCCTAAGATTCAATAGAGTCCTAGGAAGACTGAAAGCTGCATCTAGTAGAGTCTTGTACATACGTGTGTTGTGCACCACACCTATGTACAAGAGGCTATGAGATATTTTAGGAACAGTTTTCCTTCTTCAGTATTCATGTCATGCCAGTGAGCAGTCAGATTTATATAGCTTGTTTTCTCATCCTTGCATCTATTCATGCTATCCAAAATCTGAGAAAATGTAACTATTTCAAGGTAGAACCTCCTAGTAGTTGCAAGTTCAATTCATCTCATGCATCATGCATTAGTTTTAGACTCCCAAAATTTAGTTATAATCTAGTTCATAGATGCCCTGTGCATCCCCCAGTATCTCCGTAAGGTAAGCATCCTTAGAGGGACATAGTGTCCTAAGGGGGAGATACCCCACTTTATCTTAATGCTCTCATGCCTTAGATCCTTCAATTTCTCCTTGCATAACGAATTCAGTCTAAAATAAAGGGTACTCATAAGTTGACCTTCAAGTTAGACCTCAGCTGCAAGTCATGTATTCAGAGGTTCAGTTCAGTTCATGATGTTCAGTCTATATGTCACGAAGCAGAATCAGTCATGTTCTCATGTTTCAGTTTAATCTTAGTGCCTTTACCATTGCATGTTCAGTAGCATGTTCGTGAGTCAGTTCAGTCATGTATTCATGCATCAGATATGCGTGGTCAACTTATCAGTACTTTCAGTTATGCATTCATGTATTATGTCAGTCATATAATCATACATCAAATACTCATGGATTCAACTTATCAGTTAAGGATCAGATATGCATTCTCAATTTGAGAAACTCAGTTTATCGAAACACTCAGTCCTACATTCATAAATCAGCAACCCATGCATCAGATATGTATGTACAGTATGATATGCTCAGTTTACATTCATGCCAGCCATTAAATCATGATTAGTCATTCATGCTATATATGCGTCGTTTTATCTTTTCTCCCCTCTCAAGCAGTCATCATTAAAGGACGAATGTTTCCAAGAGAGAGATATTGTAATACCCCAAAAAATTAAAACCAATATTAGAGCCATGTACCAAGCTCATGCATAGTATATCATGGTTTTTTTTATATTTTTATGAGTAATTTAGATGTATATTAAGGATTCAAATAACTCCCAGCTATCAGACGAATTAAAACATTCCTTACCGATTGAATTCTTGAGAAGGATATTGGTATAGTTAATTTCAAACGATCATATCTCTCATTATACTTGAAATTTTTGATCTCATGACCTATCAACAGATAGATAATTGAATTATCATTCCAACGATACTAATTTTGCCTAAATCCAATATCGGAGCAAAGAGTTATCCCCATTTTATTCCAGAATGTCAAGCTAGAAAACGGTGACGACGTTTCTAACGGGCTATCACGTTTCTGACAACCTTTTTGATGAAGTCTTCATATTCTGACAACATTTCTTACAACATCGTCAACCCTGGGCAAAAAATCAAGAATTTGGACCCCTTTTGTGATGACCATTCGTGAAGGCCTATCACGAACCTGACGGCCTGTCACAGATGGCGTCAAGTATATTTTGTCCAGCAATTCAAGGGCATTTTTGAAAGGGTATTTTGGTCATTTCCTTCAGCTTCCACGACTTATAACCCTAAAGAGGCATAATTTTTCCCATTTTTCTTCAGTTAAGCATCTTAAAAACCCTCTCTTAAACTCTCAACCACAATGTTAGGGTTTCCATCAAACTCATCTCTCAAAAGCAAGATTCAAGCCTTTTTCCAAGATAATCAAGAATTAAGTTTCCCAATCCAAGAACTCTCCAAAAAATCATCAAGGTTTCCTTTCTAAGGTATGCGTGTGTTCACTCATGGACTCCTTTCATCCATGAAGTTCAAGAACCCTTCTCTAAAACTATATATTATAGTTTTCATGTTATGGATGGATTGTTGATTATGTTTATGTGTTGAATGATGCCAAGATAGAATCTTTATGTGTTATTATGAATCTATGACATCATATGAGTTGAAAACATGTAAATTTGATTATTTAAGATGAGTAATTATATGATTTACACCTATGCCTAAGTTGGCATGTAAGGTGTTTGATAAAATACCTAAGAGACTAGAAATCATGCATTATAGCTAAATTATGACTAAGTGAAGAATTCATGATATGCAACCATATTCCAATGATTTTCATGTTGATCTTGTGTCTTGTAAATGTTGTTGGGAAGTTCATGAACTAGTCTTATGAGATTATGTCATGCTTACTTGCAAATCCTACTTATGTACAAATGTATGATATCCATGCACTTCATGGAATTCCCCAAGTTATGATATTATGGGTTGTTGATGTTGGTCATGTACTCAAGTCAGTCGTGTGTGTCAGTTTTCTTCCATCAATTCCTGTGGATATTCATACCCGAAAAATATAGCTATGTGCCTAGAGCCATGTCATGTTATCACGATACTCTCAGTTAAGCCATGATCTATAGAATTCAGTCAGTCATGTGACTCAGGAAAACTCAAAAATCTCAGTAGTCTCAGTGGTTAATCTCAGTGATCTCAATACTCAGTCTGTAACTTCAGTATTCACAATCAATCTCAGTAACTTTAGTACACTCAATCAGTCCTCAGAACTTAGCACATTTTGTTAGTCATCAAAATTTAATAAACTCAGTTTAGCTCCGCTAAACAATACCACTAGTATTAGTTCAGCTAATCAGTTTAGTTCAGTTATTCAGTTCATCTCTGTTATTCAATTTAGTGTATTTCATATGGGAGTAGGATTCAGCACCGAGTGAGCCTAGGGATGGGACTCACCCACTAGAATAGGACTGAGATCCCTAGAAGCAATCTCTAAGTTCCAGAACTACATAGCCAGTGTAGGTATGAGATATCACCCATTAGATAGGACTGACATACTCAGGGGTCACTCGTTAGCACATTTATATGTATAGGACTGATCTAGGAGTCACCCACTAGATTAGGACTGACTCCACAATAGATGTCTTTAGTGGTGGTGCGGTACTGACACCCTTTTAGTCAGGGCAGTTAGCTTAGGGCATGTCGTTTAGATGAACACATCCCACAGATTTATTTATAGAATCAGGGCTTTCAGACACAGTCAACTCAGTTTAGTAGTACTGATTCAGTACTGTTAGATACAGTCAATGCTTATCATTGTAAATAGACTTCAAGATCACCCATTATCTAGGACTGATCTCAACTATGATTAATCAGTATCAGAATTATTAGATTTAAAGATCACCTGCTAGATAGGACTGATCTCAGACTAAGTCAAATCATCCTTATTATTAGTATACTCATGATCACCCGCTAGATAGGATTGATCTCATATTTAGTTACCCCAAGTAGAACGGAACTTAAATAGTTCCATTAGAACTTAGACTGTTAGATACAGTCGCTCAGTATCGATTATATCGATTAGTTCGATCATTACAGTTATATCAGCTATATCAATTGTCATAGCTCATGTTACCAGTATTCATTTTCAAAACTATTAGACACAGTCATTCAAACCAGTTCTGGATAATTTGAACTATCATAAATAGTCAATAATCTATTTAGTACCTCAGTAATAGTAAAGTCATGTCCTTAGCATTCAGACTCAGTAGTCAGCATCATCACGAGTTCAGTTATAGTTGTTTATGCATGTATGTATTCTCACGTTCATACTAGTTAGCATTTTTCATGCATATAACCCTTTACATTTAGCCTACCTCACTCGTATACTTAGTACATTCAGACGTACTGACACATTTGCGCTATGGTGCTTTCTCTTATGTTACACCATAGGTTCAGAGGCACGAGCTCCAGATCAGCAGTAGCATTTCAGTGTTCAGAGTTTGCAGTGAGTCCTTCTCATTCGAGGATGATATATTTATTGCTATATTTACTATTCATTTGCTAGACGGAGTTATTTGGAGATATTTTTCTTCAACTCCTTATTCAGTTCAGTTAGAGGCTTTCAGACTAGATGTCAGATTAGATATTTAGATCTCATTATTTTCAATATTTATGACTTGTTTTAGTATTGTTATACTTTTTTTAGATATTTTGTTATCAACGTTTATTCAGTTCAAACCTTATGGCCTTTCATTTTCTTGTTTCCACATTTTATGATATATTATACAGTATACACGTACAAATATCAGTCATGGGTTAGCTTGTGGTCCTTTGGGGTCATGAGCACCGTGTAGCATTCCAGTTCAGAAAATCAAGGTGTTACACCTAATTTTTGGCATTTTTTCTTCTTGTTGTCTTACTATTGATTTGAATTTGTTAGTGATTTTTGTTCACAGTTGATGTTCTTAGTATATGTGTGTGATGTGTTGGTGTTGCTAGGTTGATTTATTGTTTGTGTTGAAAATAATAGTGTTGAAACATATGATGCAACAGATGAAGACATCTGATGAAACAAATGAAGACATCTGATACAACAGATGAAGATATCTTATGCAGCAGATGTTAATATCTGATGCAACAGATTAAAATTTGATGCAACTATGAAAATCGATGCAACAAATGAACAATCTAACAGATGATTTATCTGTCGCAACAGACGACTCTTCTGTTTGGAAGAAATCTAAACTATATTGATCCAATAGATAACTCATTTTCCAACAGATAAGTGATATATTTCAACAGTTCAGTGATCTATTTTTATTCCCTCCAAAGGTTTACTCATTGTTGTAATATGTTAGTTATATGTTGCAGCAGATAAAATACCTGGTGCAATAGATCAGTGATTTGTTTTTATTATTTCCAACAGATTACTCATCTATTGCAACAGGTCATTTATATGTTGCAACAGATAAAAAACCTGGTGCAACAGATTAGTGATATGTTTTTATGGTTTCGAACGGCTTACTCATTCGTTACAACAGGTTGGTTATATATTGCATCAGATAAAATACCTAGTGCAATATATTAGTGATCGATTTTATGATTTCCAATGTTACTCATCTATTGTAATGGTTGGTTATATATTACTTCAGATAACATACCTAGTACAATAGATTAGTGATCTATTTTTATTGTTTCCAACGGATTACTCATCCATTACAACAGATCATTTATATTTTGTAACAGATAACAAATCTAGTGCAACAGATTAGTGATCTATTTTTATGGTTCTATTTGGATAAAATCTAAACAATATTATCAAATAGATAACTCATTTTCCAACAGATGAGTGATATGTTTCAACAGTTCAGTGATCTATGTTTATTCTTTTTAAAGGTTTACTCATCGTTGTAATAGGTCTGTTATATATTACAACAGATAAAATACCTGGTGCAACAAATCAGTAATCTATTTTTATTATTTCAAACAAATTACTCATCCGTTACAATAGGTCATTTATATGTTGCAACAGATAACAAACTGGTGCAATAGATTAGTGATATGTTTTTATGGTTTACAATGGATTACTCATTTGTTGCAATAGGTTAGTTATATGTTGCACCAAATAAAATACCTGGTGCAATAAATCAGTAATCTATTTTTATTATTTCCAATGGATTACTCATCCATTGCAACAGGTCATTTATATGTTACAACAGACAACAAACCTGGTGCAATAGATTAGTAATATATTTTTATGGTTTCCAATGGATTACTCATTCGTTGCATCTGGGTCGGACAACTTAAAGATCTATTTTTATTATTTCCAATGATTTACTCATCCGTTGTAACAAGGCGGTTATATGTAGCAATAGTTAACATACTTGGTGCAATAGATGTGTTGGTTGTTGGAACTATTTTTTTTACCGTTGTGCATGTTAGATTTACTGTTATCCTTTTTAATGATGCATTAATCAATTATAATCTATTTTATATTTCTGTTAATTTAATATAATATGGCTCTAAAAAGAAAAGAAACTGAATCAAGTCCAAGTAAAGGAATAAGTGCAGCAGCTCGGCTACATCCACCACTCTTTGAGCTTGCTTTACAAGCGTTATCTCAATCAGGAGTAGAATATAATGAACACGGGGAGGAGAAATATCTCAAAAGAGATGATCTAAATGTTAATAGCCCTTCCACCGAAGAGTTGGTCAAAACCTTCAGCATTGATCATTATATGTGAGAATGCAGTGCGATGGTGCCACAGATTTAACGGGTGATTTTATGGTTAAGTCAACCATGGGAAAATCTTTCGACGCCTTCAGAAAAATACTCCGAGAATAAAAATTGGATGCTTATTTCAGGGGAAGCTGCTTTGGGCAATGTCTTGATTTACCGGAGGACAACAATGCTCGTTTCCAGATGAAAATTATGCACAGTCTTCTCAAGCGTAGGTTTATGTATGAAAACAAAGACAAGATGGATGAGGTGTGGATAAATTACTGTGGCATGCCTGTTTGTTTTGGTTGGAAGGAGTTTGTCATAGTTACCAGACTAAAATGTTATCCTCCTTCTCCTTCTCAAGTTATACCTACTCTGACCCAAAAAAGCACCCCGCACACCCAAAAAAGGCAAAAACAAGTCGAGTGATCGTGAGGACCTGGTGTCTATTGTTGGTCCAAGCTTCAAAAATAAAAATTTGATAGAAGTGTTGAAAGGTAAAGGACTCTCAAAGAAGCACAAACAATCATTGTGCTTGGTTTGGTTTGTACATAATATTCTTTGGGTGAGAGACGTTAATAACAACATAAGCCCTAGTTTAATAAATCTTTCTGAGGATCTTGAGGTATTTAACAGTTATCCTTGGGGTTATGAAAGCTTTAAAATAATTGTTCAATATTTGTTGACTCTGTTGACACCAAAGACAGTCAACTTTTATGGCTTTCCATGGGCCTTCATGATAAATATTTCTTTTATCATGATATGATTCATCATTTTTTTTATTCAATATCAATAATGCTTTTGATTTATTGACATTATGTTATAGGCTTGGGCATTTGAAGTCATTCCTTATTTGAGACAACAAGTGAACTACCAGGAAGAAGTTTCCTATCCAAGAATCCTGAGATGGTTGTCGTTCAAAATCGATAAAAATACAAAATTTCTTGATCTTTTCAATCCCCCAAGGAAGCAGTGAGTTCAATTCTAATCGAGTTTTTATTTTAATTAATGATTATTTTAAATTATTTCATCATCATTCTAATATTTGTATCGATTTATTTTAGATTATCCATCCGTGGCTTGTTCCAACCAATCGAGAGTTGAAGATGTCATTTTTTCTTATTTTACGATCTGTGCAAACTTTACCAGACCCTAAGGTCATTGATGGAATAAAAATGGAATTGTTTGGAGCAATAGCCATCACAAGAAAAATAATTTTGGAGGGTGAGCTTGTTGTTATTGACGATGGTACTCGTAGTGGTAGTGGTAGTGGTGTTGTTGTTGGGGCTAATGATGCTCTTCTTACCATTTTTAAAACAGCAAGCCATTATGATTATGATCATACTAGTTGTACAGATATTGCCGCATCTAGCGAATATTCTGCATGCAAATTTCAAGACTGCAAGGTGAAACACGATGGAGTGATTAATGCTATTAATGCACTAACTATTTCTGTAAAGGAAATGGCATCTATGAGGGGTGTCATTCCATCAAAGAGGATTTCATATCCATACACTCCACTAGAGATCAAGGAAGCTAAGAGGAGGAGAAAAGATACTTCCAAGGCATCATCAAGCATTGGAAAAAGCAAAATTACAATACCTCTGTCTTTGTCTTGCACCGACGTTCAGTGTGCAAGGGCCATAGGAGAGCAGCATGAGCCGAAGAAGGTGAATATACCTCACCTATTCTAACAAACAAACAGGCACATTTCTGTTTTAAACAGATGATACATCTACTAAAAATTATCAAACAGATATATATATCTGTTGTAAATATTGTCTAACCTATTATATCAGATGAGTTATCTGTTGCAATAGATGAGTCTTATATTACAACAAATGGATCATCTATTCAAAATTATCGTACTACTCTGATATACCTATTCGAATTCATCCCAATAGATGATCCATCTGTTGCAACATAAGAATCATTTGTTGCTACAGATGGATAATCTGTTGTATATCTATAATTAGCATTGAAAATTCTGGCTTTCCAAGTAGATGTCACGGTAGAAGCCACTACTGAAGAGCATAATATCACAGTTTATAATCCATCAACTGCTTCCAAAAAAGGAAAAAAATTGGAGCCCGTCAGTTTGGGAGAATGGAAGAATTACCCGTTTGAAGGGTTTAACATCTCGAACGAGGCTCTAAAAAACTAACACAGTTGATCAACGGCTATTCAGAATGGATTGCCGGTAGGTTGTTAAAGCATCATGCCGGCAGGTACATAAATCAATTTTAAGAGATATTGGTTTATATGATTCTTGTTGTAAGAACATGACATTAACACATATAAATAATCATGTAGAAAACAAAATGATGAATACTACAAAGTGAACGAATTGAGTCTTGATTTTTATATGTTCGACTTTGTTGTTGCATATCTTGGAATAAAGAATTGGTTCTATTTGATATCACAGCCCAAAACTTGTTGGAATG
This sequence comes from Capsicum annuum, assembly GCF_002878395.1. Taxonomy (NCBI): domain Eukaryota; kingdom Viridiplantae; phylum Streptophyta; class Magnoliopsida; order Solanales; family Solanaceae; genus Capsicum; species Capsicum annuum. The sequence continues at coordinate 38,557,949 of NC_061113.1, read as the reverse complement.
ATGAGGTTTAAATGCCATACATATTACTATTAATTAATACTTTATTTAATTATACCTGCTATTAATTTTTTTGTCATGTAATCCAAAATATTTAATAATATGTGCAGCACATCAATGTCATTTTTACTACCTCCGATAGAAGGCCAAGTTGCAAACATAAGAACAATACAGATACATGACAGACAATCGTTTGTACAAAGTTTACATCAATAATGCCTACGATAGGTATTATCAACAATAGTCGAAAGTTTTCCAAAATAAGGAATGCTTAATCAACATCATCAAAGGTTTTAGCATTCCAGTTGGCTTACCTTGGCATTTGATCGACGAAATATATATACCAATCAATTGTGGTGATGAATTCCATTGGGTTGGCTGCCGTTATTTTAAAAGAGAGGCGCATCCGAGTTTATGACTCAATGTTGCGAAGGATTCATTTTGGGCCTTCGTCTAAGATACAAAAACTGGCCAAAATATTACCTACTTACCTTGATATGAGTAGTTTTTTAGACCAAAAGGTTCGTACTGATTGGTCGACGATTGAAGCATACCGGGATAAAATGGGTAATCCATTGATGTATAATATGTTGAAGGAATTTCTCAACAAACCATTGGTAGTCTGTAAGTATAAGTGTCATGATTTAGTTTCATTTCATAAATTTCACCACGCTTACATGAACTATAAGATATGGATTATCAGTTTTTTAAAAATGCAGGAATTGCGATCCTTTTGTTTCCACTTACGCCGAGTATTTAAGCGATGGATTATAAGTACCAAATGATGGACTTGATGCCAGATTACTCCACAAAAGATATGCTGCTCTTTTATGGAAATACGGAGAAGCGAAAGCTCAGAAGCCGCGACACTAAAGATCCACGATGACCAAAGCCGAACTCCATAATACCTAATGAAGAACAACTTGTCCATATTGATTAGATCTTTATATCTTGAGTTTATTAAAGTAATAACCTATCCTCCTTGGTTTAACTTGTTGATTTATTTGTAGAGTAGATCATTTGTGCCCATAATAATTTTTTTACATTTCATTTATTTCATGTAATTTCCGAAGGCTTCGATCTATTTTATGCTGTCTATGAATATAATTTAATCCTTAGTTTTGAACATGATAATTAAAATGAAATCTTAGATTTAAATATCACAACAGATAATACATCTGTTGTAACAGATGACATATCTTATCAAACAGATTTAGACATATGTTGTAACATGAGATGCAACACGTAGGTCATCTACAGGAAATTATATAAAAGGTCTTTCTAATTTTCTTATTTGGTCCAATAGATTACCAATTAGTTTCAACAGATAGATTATATGTTGCAACAGATTGTATATCTATTACGACAGACAGACTGAGAATATCTGTATAATAAAATAGATGACCAGCCTATTCTAATTGATAATCAATCTTTCACAACAGGTACACAATAAATATACTATCTGTTATAACAGATATATAATCTGTTGCATTATAAAAATTCAACTTTCGCCAGATAGAGAAATTATTACCACTACATTTAAAGTGAGGTGGCGTAAAATAAAAAATTATTATCGTGTTCGTCTCCATCTTTGTACATATTCTTCTTTATACACGGGCTCCAACCATTTAGTTAGGTCATCTGCTAGAAATTATATAACAGGTCTTCCTACTTTCTTGATTTATTGCAACAGATTATCTATCAGTTGCAATAGATAGATTATATGTTGCAACAGATTGGATATTTGTTGTGGCAGAAAGACCGAGAAACATCTATTAATGCAACAGACGGCCAACTTACTCCAATAGATAATCAATCTATCACAACAGGTATTAAATATGTTACAACAGATATACTATCTGTTGCATTATAAAAATTTATCCACAGATGTAAAAATTATTGCCACTACATATAAAGTGAGGTGGCTTGAAATAAAAAATTGTTATCGTGTTCGTCGTTGTCTTTGTACATTTTCTTATTTATACATGGGCTCCAACCATTTATTTAGTACCCCATAAGCCCATACCCATTGCATCTTTCCCACAATGGTGTCATACATACCGATCATTTCTGTGTTGGTCAGCAAACACTCGATGTATGCAAGTGAATATAGCCCGCATGCTACATCATTTCTATTTCTCTGGAGCTCAATGTTCTTATTTGGACCTTCAAAATCCCATGATTCCTTCATCAATACTTCAGCCGGCAAATGATCCATCAACTTACTCTACGTCAACAACTTCAAGAATGCCTGCATGTGGGGTAAAAACTTGTCCTCGCTGAAGACAGTTAAGTTGCAGTCATAAACCTTAATCTTTCCCTTGTAGATTAGTATCTCAATAGCAAGAAAATGTTTGACTTCTATATTCATGACTGTAAGGATTCTCTTTGCCTTGGTCCAGCTCTTGCCGTGTAGATATAGCCTCTTCCCTCTAACATATTTAATCGTTTCTTACGGAGATCAGCGTACTTATCCTTGAAATTATTGTAGAAGTTGAGGTCCATTATCCTATCGATAGCATCATAAGCATATGGGTATGATAATTGCCTACCCTTCATGAGCCAAACAATTTCATCAACATACTATGGTATAAGAAGCCAATTAATTTAAATAGGTTAGCAATTGTAAAGAATAAAAACACAGTGAAAAGAATTCGATGCAAAGGGTTCTCTGAATCAGTTCACATATTACCCAGCCAATGCAACTTATGAAACAGATACCTATTATGTTGCAATAGAATACCAAGTTGTTGCAATAGATTACACATCTACTGCGTAGATTCTTATTCGTGGAGTAGACTAGAAGGCTAAGTTAACAAAAGTAAACTCACCCCATTGGATGGTATGACACCCCTCCTGGATTTTAACTCCTATGCAGCTTCAGCAATAGCCTCTAGCTTTTTAAGGAGTTTATCCTCTCTGTCGTTGTACACTTTGCATTTGCAATGAGAATATGAGGGTGAGAAAGGGTGAGAAAGACCACTGTAAGGGTAGGAAGGACCAGTGTAGGGGTGAGAGAGACCTGCGCAAGGGGTGTTTTCAAAAGTATTTATTTTTTGCTAAGCATGCTCATAATCACGACTAGCAGTAGCAGGATGGCTGCCACCATCACAAACAACTTTCCACCAGCAACACCCAAAGAAGAAGTACCCGAATCTGTTGCAGTTGAGGTTGGTCGTGAAGAGCTTCAATATTAGGCAGACCTTACCTAACTGCTCTTCTTATGGATGTTGCTCCAGCCAATTCCTTCTTTATTAACTCCACCGTTGGGTCTTTTTTGTATCAATAAGACCCAGAGTAAGAAAATAAGTCATCCCCAGCTCATCATCGGTAGGCACGATCCAAGGATACTCAACCTATAAAAAAAGACAGAAGACATTTAAATCATACAACAATAATTTGTAATCAGTTAGGTACATAGATGTTAACACAGCCAACTTATGCAACAGATGATCTAGCTTCCACAACAGCTGATCTGTATGTCGCAACAGATTGACAATATTTTGCATCAGATTATACATCTGTTGCATAATTTGCATCAGATGGGTAATCCATTGAGTTGGGTTCAGAGAACCAGAACAACAGATGGTTAATCTATTGCAAAATATGGATCGTCTATCACAACAGATTACCCATCTATTGTACCAGATGTAGTTGACGGGTAATCTGTTGTAATAGAAGAACCACTGTCGCAATAGATGAAATATTTTTTTAATATATTTCTTTGCAGTCGCCAACCACCTAAGGAACCTTAGATGAGAAACCTCATCCGGGTAATTCTTGAACTGCTTTCGGAGGGGAGGAATGGCTTCACATGCCCAAGCCTAAAAAATATAAACATGAAGCAAGCAAAAAAAAGTCATAATAAGTATATAGTCATTATAAATTAATGGATGAGTAAAAATAGTGATCAATTTTATCATGAAAGCCCAGGAAAAGCCATATAATATGATCTTCCTTATGGATAGATTTGTCAGTAAATATTCGACAGTCAAGTAGTAGCTGTCATATCCCCAAGGATAGTCATTAAATTTGTCAAAATCATCAGCAAGCGCCAACAAATCATCTTCTATGACTTTCCTGATGTCTCTTGCCAATAAAATGGAATGGACAAACCAAACTAAGAACAATTTCTCCCTGTGGTGCGTTGGTATGTCTTTATCTCGAGATCTACCATCAAATCCACCGCTTTGTAGCTACTACCCAACAATGCCCAACAACCCATCTTTTTTTACCTTGTGTTTGTTGGACCCTTTGTGGGTTGTTTCCTTGATGAGAGGTTCTTCTGGACAATCGCATCTCAAGCCCATCACTATGACAAACTCTTTCAATCCAAAACAAACTGGCATGCCACAGTAGTTGATCCATACTTTATCCATCTTTTTTTCGTCCTCTTTTCCCGCATACTTGATCCTGCGCTTGAGAAGGCCATATACTATATTTATCGAGAAACAGAGAGTGTGGTCCTAAGATAGCTCGAGAAAGTATGCAAAGCTACTCTTCTTAAAAAGTCCATCTATGTTTTCATTCTTCATAATACCAATGACACCAATACCAACACCAACGCCACCACCAAAAACACAAATACCAACACCAACAACAACATCTACCAATACTACCACAAACACCATCGAATAATACCACGATAGTCAACAAAATACTGAGATAAAAAATAGGGTTTTCTCGGGTGCTTCCTACCTTTTTAGCATTAAAACACAAAATTGTTAACCCATTCTCGAAGATAATACAACTAAAAGTCTTCTTTTTTATCATTAACTAAAAAGCCCTAATTTTAAGAATAAAGAACAAATGTAGAAATCTTCTCGAACTCTGTTACCTATGAAGATAGAGAAAACAATGGATACAATTGAGAATAAAGTTAAAAATAACAACTATGTGGTCAGAAATGGGAAGAAAATCGATCTATTTTGAAGGGTTGAGCAATATATTGAGAGTTGTTGTCTGTATTGTTGAGAGAGAGAGATAAAGGAGGAGCGAGAACTTGAGATTCAAAATAAGGAAAAAAAATTTCCGTAAATGATGATTTGTATGGGTTGATTTGTAATTTTGGAAAAGAATGACAAGTTTTGAAATTGTTAATTTGGTCTGAATTGATCTTAATTAATTTTTTAAATTTTAAAAGGTATAGTTTTTAAAATATTAAGTTAATGAGAACTTATTTCAACTCAGAGTGATCGATCGATGACTCAGGTGGGGATGAATGCAACACTAACACCATGCAAATGCAACGACTTAATTGAAGTTGTTGTTGACCCTGTAAGATCATTCATTCATCCCTAGTTTTACCTAAATCAATGTAGGTACTATTATTGATCTTAGCATTAATTTAATGAGAACTCATTTCAACTCAGAGTGATAAATTAACGACTCGGGTTGGGATGAACACAATACCAACACCATTAAATGCAATGACTCAATTAAAGTTGTTGTTGACCCTGTAAGCTCATTCATTCAACCCTAGTTCCACCTAAATTAATGTAGGTACTATTATTAATTTTAACATTAAGTTAATAAGAACTCATTTAAACTCGGAGTGATCGATCGATGACTCGGTATAGGATGAACGCAATACCAACACCATGCAAAAGCAACGACTCAATTAAAGTTGTTATGGACCCTGTGATCTCATTCATTCATCCCTAGTTCCGTATAAATCAATGTAGGTACTATTATTAATCTCAACATTAAGTTAATCAGAACTTATTTCAACTCAGAGTGATCGATCGACAACTCGGGTCAGGATGAATGCAATACCAACACCATGCAAATGCAACAAGTCAATTAAAGTTGTTGTTGACCTTGTGAGATCATTCATTTATCCATAGTTCCACCTAAATCAATGTAGGTACTATTATTAATCTTAACATTAAGTTAATGAGAATTCATTTTAACTCAGAGTGATCGATCGATGACTCGGAGCAATACCAACACTATGAAAATGCAATGACTCAAGTAAAGTTGTTGTTGACCCTGTGAGCTCATTCATTCATCCCTAGTTCCACCTAAATAAATGTAGGTACTATTATTAATCTTAACATTAAGTTAATGAGAACTCATTTCAACTCAAAATGATCAATCGATGACTCGGGTCGGGATGAATGCAATACCAACACCATGCAAATGCAAAAACTTAATTAAAGTTGTTGTTAAACCTTTGAACTTATTCATTCATCCCTAGTTCTACCTAAATCAATGTAGGTACTATTATTAATCTTAACATTAATTTAATGAGAACTCATTTCAACTCAGAGTGGTCGATCGATGACTCGGGTTGGGATGAACGCAATACCAACACCATGCAAATGCAACGACTCAATTAAAGTTGTTGTTCGCCCTGTGAGCTTATTCATTCATTCCTAGTTCCACCTAAATTAATGTAGGTACTATTATTAATATTAACATTAATTTAATGAGAACTCATTTCAACTCAGAGTGATCGATCGACGACTCAAGTCCGGATGAACGCAATACCAATGCCATGCAAATACAATGACTAAATTAAAGTTGTTGTTGACCCTGTGAGTAAGACATCTGATGTTATTGAACCACCAAATGCCCTATGTAGTTTGATAATCCAGAAGACATCTTTACTCGAGTTAGTCAACAGATTAAAAGATCTCAATCACTTGGTTTTTCTGCTGATCAATATTCTCCTGGTTTTTCTGCTGATCAATATTCTCCCGTAGAAGACAAGATATCAATAGAACTGCTTAACACAGTGAAAGTTGATATCAAGAGATTACTAATTATGTCTTCTCAAGACGTGCTTCTATAGAAAACTGCTCTGCATTGAGTGTTACACTATCCATATATGTTGCAGCACCGAATTTTCTAATAGATGTGGCATCTATTGCAACTTGCTAGTCATCTATTTATTCAATTTCATCGAGAGCATCAGATTTTTCTAAACACTTTCTGACCTCCAAACTTAATTTTTGCTCTTAGATTGCTTTTTGTTTTTTTGTTGCATCCTTCAAGCTGGCATCTAAACTCAATTTTTTCTTTTGGATTGCTTCTCTTTTTTTCTTTGCATCCTTCAAACTGGACAGTTTAAAGGATGCAAAGAAAAAAAAAATAAGTAATCAAAGAGCAAAAATTGAGTTTGGAGGCCAGCTTGAAGGATGCAAAGAAAAAAAGAAAAGCAATCCAAGAGCAAAAATTGAGTTTAGAGGCCAGCTTGAATTTAGAAAAATCTAATGCTCTCGATGAAATTGAATAAATAGATGACTAGCAAGTTGCAACAGACGCCACATCTCTTGGAAAAGCAAATTGATATATCCATCTGTTGCAATAGATTGTCAATATGTTGTAAGTTATCTGACAGATGGAATATATTTTGTAACAGGTTACCCATCTGTTAGATTTATTTTAAAGCAATTTTCTTTTTTTTCGAGATACAATAAAAAGATAAAATGTTGTATTTAGATCCGTTTTTTTAATTTACATATTTGAAAAGCCACCAGTTTTATTTAATTAAGGGATATGAACAGTCGTGGTTTTTTGTTTGACTTAGTCACCCCTTCCAATTCAATCATTTTATAAATAGGTCCCTCTGACCTCCTCTCACTCGTTCAGTCTAGTACACTTACAATACAAATATGTTTGATCCAGATTCATACAAGAAGATTCATATTGTTTTTGATGAACTCTGGAGGGATTTGGCCGACTTCGGAGCAAGGCTGAGGAGGGCCCTGCTACTGCTGAATGAAAATTATTCGGTTGACAATACTAATAGTAATAATAATAATAATAATAATAATAATAATAGTAATGATAATAATAATAATAATAATAATAGTAGTAATAATAATTAGGTTATGATTTTTTCTTTTAGCATATGTATGTATTTTCCTTCTTTTGTATATCGGATCTACCTAAGGAATTCAAAAATCTATGTTTGGTGGCCGACTTTGAATTTATAATTCTTATTTAGTATTTAATTATCATTCTTATTTATTCCTTATTCTCAACATGTCAGCAGAGGTTAATCTGATGCAACAGATAGATCATATGTTGCAACAAGCGGTTATTAATAAAAAAGAGTTATTGTTATTGAGAAGGTGAAAAAACATGACTTTCCAATTATTTAATATGAAAAACGGTTCGTAAATAAATAATAAGAAAATAAATGATAAATACAATTTATTACCATAACAAAACGGTTATTTAATTTTAATAACTGATCATGACTCTTCGACATATTTATTTTTAAATCTGTTCTTTTAATTTATATAATAAAGACTACCAAATTTGGATTAAAGATATGTTGATTATTAAAAAAGATAGCTTATATGTGTAACAGATATATTATCTGATGTAATAGATTGTAGATTTGTTGCAACAAATGGTATATCTGTTACGACTCAAAAAAATGGTTACTGAAAAGAACTTATCAAGTCACAACTTTTCACAGTAATTAAAAAGCCACAAGTATTAATAAATGGAGGTGAACAGCCATGCCTTTTTATTTTTGAATCTGTTTTTTTAATTTATATAATAATAAAAACGTCACCAAATTTGGATTAAAGATAAAGATATGATGATTATTAAAAAGATATATGTTGCAACAGATATATTATCTGTTGCCACAACTCAAAAAACCGATCACTGAAAAGAACTTATCAAGTTAATACTTTCCACAGTAATCAAAAAGTCACCAGTATTAATAAATGGAGGTGAAAAGTCGTGCCTTTTTACCTAACTCATTCAAATTCAATCCTCTATAAATATGTCTCTCCTTACTCGTTTATTCTAATACACATATCTATTTATTTCTTGCTCTTGTCTTTCATAATATTACACCTTCAACTACTTTCTCTTTAAGAACTTGATTGTTTTTCCATGTCTCTGGTAAGTTTTTTTCTTGCTTTTTATGTAAATATACGTTGTATTACTTTTGGATTCTTTTTTTTTACTTTTGTTTTTGTGTTTTTGTTAATTTATGTGTGTTCTAGATATGGGCGATCTAGTGTGGGATGTTGCTATTTTACGAGATAACGTACGGGAACTGCAGAGGCAGGTACATGATATACAGTGGGAGTTGGCCACTGTCAGAGTAAGGATGTTGCGGGAGATCCGTTGGATAAAAAGGGCATTATTGCTGCCTGTCGAAGATGCAGCTTGCAATAATAATAATAATAATGGAGAATCTATTAATAATAATTAGATTATTTTGTTTCTTCTTTCTTTCTAAGTCTGTATATGTATTTTTATTTGTTTTAGTTTAATAAAAAAATTATGTTTGATCAATTTGACCATTTTAATTCATATTTAATTTTCATTCTGTCTATTATCTTCTTAACAAACATGTCGACGATTGGACGTAAGGAGTAATTTTGAATCCAGTAGCAATAACAAGGTTTAAGATTTATCTATTGGGTTTGTGGCAAGGGATGATTTATGTTGTTCCCAAACAGATTACTCATATGTTGCAACAGATAACTAGTCTGTTTCAACAGATAACTCCCTCCGTCTCACAAATTATCCTACCCGTTCCAAATTGAGATGGCACATTGATTAAGAAAAATAATTAGTAATATGCCTAGTTTATCATAATACCCCTATTAAATGATTACATTTTAATTTGAAGAAAAAGTAATTAATGCAAAGGTTAAAACATGGAATTTTTTTAATCTCTTCTTGATTAATAAAAAAAGACAAGTAAAATGAGAAATCAAATTAGAAAATTTGGGATGGATAATTTGAGACGGAGGGAGTATTTAATTTTTATTTTGTTTATTATATTCTCAACAAACATGTCGACGATTGGACGTAAGAAATAATTTTGAATCCAGTAGCAATAGCAAAACATATCGGTTATCTGTTGGGTTTGTGGCAGGGGCTGATTTGTGTTGTTCTAAACAGATTAATCAGTCTGATGCAACAGATAATCAATCTGATGCAAGAGATAATTAATCTGATGTAACAGATATATCTTTTGTTACAACAAATTACTCATCTGATGCACCAGATGAGTGATCTGTTTACATTGTGGGCACTTATGTTGGATTCATAATCGACTTCTACCATTGTTGGAAAAAATAGCAGTAACTTTGTAACTCAAATGACAAATTTGACTAAAAATCATAATTTGACTTACCAATGAAGTAATGTCAAAGTGAAAAGTGGTGATGTTCGAAATAAAATTTGACCTAAGAAATTGGTAAAATAGTAACAGTAACGGTAACAACAACAACAATGGTCGAAAAGAAGAAGATGAAGATGATAATGAAGTAGAAGATGATGATAATTAAGCAGAAGATGAATAAAGCAGCAGCAGCAACAATGAACAACAATAGTCGTGAAGAGAGAGAAAACAATAACGGATGAGAAGAGAGAGAAACACCCTTTTTTCTCTCCATTTTTTGTTATATTAACTAACATTTGGATCAAAGTGTAAATTTAAAAACATGTGGATTATTTTCAAACTTCTCCAACTTTCTTAATCCATAATAAAGTAATTGTCACCTCCACCTAATAATTAAGACTTGACACCTCATTTTTAAAACTCTTTTGTCACCTATAGCCCAAAGCCCCAAATTTCAAGTTATAACAATCCATAGCTTATCTTGCCAATTACATATAATTCATATCATATCTCCTTTATTTTCTTTCTTTTTCAATTTTTGTTTCTCTTTCATTCTTCTTTTCTCCCCATCTTTTCTTCTTTTTTTTCATTTTTTTCTTTCTTTTTTGTTTTTCCATTTTTCCTTTTTCATTTTTTTTCCTCCTTTTATGTATTTTCTTTCTATTTTTCCACATTTTTTTCATCTTTTTCTTAATTTCTTTTTTCTTTGCAGTCGTTTTTTTATTTTCTTTATTCTTTTTAGTTATTTATTTTTTTAGTCATTTCTTTCCTTTTTTTTAGTATTTTTTTCTTGTTTGCTGTTGTATTTTATATTTTAAATATTTTTTATATTTATTTGTGTCATACTATATATTTAAAATAAATTTATAATAGTTTAGCCGTGAATATGTATAATTTATCATTTGTGTTTGTATATAAATAAATTTATTGATTAATTGTATTTGTTTGAGATTAAAATATATAAATATGCAACGTGTCATTCAATGCAAATATATCATTGGTGTTTGTATTTCAAATTTATCATCTATATATTTATATATAAATAAGTATTATTTTGTATGTGTATGATTTAAGTTGTATAAACATGTATCATTTGATACAAATATAATAGTTTTATTTGTATAATTTAATATTTGTATTTATATAATTTATCATTTTTATTTTTGTCATTCAATTTGCATCAATAAAATTCAAATTGTATCAATAAATATAAATATAAGTCTTTATAGAGAGAAAAATAATAATTCTTTTTCAACTTCTTAAGAATATAAATGATGTTGTCAAGTATAAATTCAAATACCAAAAAAATAAAATTACAAATACAAATATAATATGTGACCGACTTATAAATATAAAATAATTCTTTAAAATACAAGTGCTTCAATGAAAATAGAATATAAATAAAAATACAAATACAAACACAATGAAACCACAAAATACAAATACAATATGCAGTCAATTATAAAATACAAATACAAAACAGTTCTTTAAAATATAAGTGTAAATTCTATAAAATATAAATGATGGTGCGAACTAACAAATACAAATACAAGTGTGAAGTATAAATACAAATACAAATGAGAATTATAAAATACAAATACAAGTGTGAACTTCAAAAATATAAATGATGGTGTAAATATAAATACAAAAAGTAGTTATTGTATTTACGTTATCATCCATGGCATATGCT
>NC_061113.1:38450916-38543154 GCF_002878395.1 Capsicum annuum | reverse complement strand
GAAAAAAAAAGGACAAGAAAAAAAAGAAAGAGAAATAGAAGTTAGAGATAGAATAGAAGAAAAAAATGAAAAGAAGAATCGAAAAACAAAAAAGAAGGCAAAAATTGAGCAAAAATAAAAAAGTCAAAAAACGAAAAAAAAAAAGGAAAAAGGAAAAATCAAAAAGGAAATGTTGTTGAATACAATATGTAGTTATGATGTTTCCGTTATTATCTATGACTTGTATTCGATGTAGTCATATTTTTCCGAAAATATAAAAAAAAGTATAAAATATAAAATGTAATTAATATATTTAAATTTAATATAGATACAGATGACTGAGTAAAATTAAATACAACGGTTATGAATTGAATACAAGTGCTATGAATTGTAATATTACAAACTGTGGCTATAAATGTTAGGTTTTGTGCTAAAGTGTGGCTGTTACTAAAAGTCTCCCATATAATTTTAGGTGGCCTCTGTACTAGTTTGTGCGCACAATGACTGTATTAGTTTGTGCACACAATGACTGACACCTCCCACTAATACAAATATCGAACAACTCCACCGATTAATGCTTATATGCGAAAAATCATCTTGTAATTTTCATTCACTTTACTCACCACTAAATAATAGCTTAACTGTGCAACATCCTCACTTTACTCTTTCACCAGATTTGTTAACATCTCAGTGAAATGTCTACTTCATCTGCATTACATAGAATATGTTGACAACTTTTTTTATACGTACTATAACATCGTTTAAACTCTCACATATGCACCCTTTTTCATTGTAATCCATTAGTATTGTGACAAAAGAAAATTTAAGCTATAGATTAGTTCTTTAATCCACAAAGAAAACAACGAAAAATACAATTTGTTTCATAATATGGGAAGCCACAATTTTTTGGCCCAAATTTGACCATAATTGCGAAAAGACTTACATAGCCTTGTTTTAGATTTTACCATATTTTCTCAAATAAATTTTCTCCAAATTTTGTTAATAATTGCAGTAACTTTTTGCTATTCCCTAAACTTATAACAAAAATTGATTTATACAAGAATAATTAATGAATTTAAGGAACATATATAATTTATTAAAAATATATAAGTAAATATATATTTGTAACTAATTTTAAAAAATAATTATTACATATTATTCAATAACTTTTCAAGTAACTTAATTGAATATAATTCAAAAGACAGGGAAATATGAATCTATAACTTCATTCAATAATGTAATTCTATTTTAATTCAAAAATTAAAATAGTAATGTAGTTAATCAGTTTTGCTAAATGAAAAAAAATTAAGTAAATAAAAAATAAAAATATGAGCAATTACATAAAACTACAAAAAGTAAATATTGGGAAATAAACAGAAAAGAAATTGATGATATCAAGTTAATTAAAAAGTAAATTTCATCTTAATTTTGCTAAATCATATCGAAAATATAACTGAGGTCCGAAAAATATTAATTAAACTAGTGTAACCGCACGTGCCTTGTACGTGTAATATTTGCGTATTTAAAATTAAATAGTTTTATCTATTGTGGGATTTTTAATAAAGTGTAAAAAATTCAAATCATTTTTCAAAGGTCCTTCACACTTTAATATAATAATGTAAACTTAAACATATATTTTTGTATAGGCACATAGATATTTACCACCAGAAGTTCCAAATAGTTAATAGATCATCACTTTTGTATTTTCCATGCAGTACCACTTCCCTTATTGTCAAAGGCTAAAAGAGACACATCAATTTCAACCATATTTGTGGTACGATTATTTTTTTCTATATTTAAAATCTTTCCTTATTTTTAAAGTCAACTCTTTATAAAATCATTGATTACATTCTTATTGCATACTCAAAACTTTTAAAAAGCTGATACTTTTTAAATTTTTCCTATTCTAAAGATTTTATATTTATTTCTATATTTTTCAAATCTTCTGAAAATCAAATTTAGTTGATTTAGAATTTTTAACTAATGAAAAAAATTAGTTTTCATTAATTCTGATGACTTTTATATAAGGAAATGTTTTATCATAAATATCATTAATTAAATTTTAAATCTTAAATATTAGAAAAAAAATAGTGAAAAGACGATTTTGTCTAAAGCAAACACTTTTAATGAAGAACAAAAAATTTTAAATAATATTTCTAAGGCACTTTACACTTTTAATATATTATGGATTATAGATTCAGGATGATATTAGAAACATCTCTAATGTTTTACTTCTTAACACAACTTGTTGGAGGTATACAATATTATACTTGCTTTCCTTAGTTTGATTTATTTATAATAATTTTAATTCAATATTATTAATGTTGAAGAAAATTTGATTTGATTATTTTTTGCACTGTAGTTGGATAGTAAATTTTGTAAACACCTTTTAAACAAATAAATAAAATAATTTTGTATACTAAATTTTAAAGATAGAATACTTTTATGTCATAAATATATTAATTTTTAAAGTTAAATAATATTTATGTTTAAAAAAAATTAAAACCAAATTTTTATGTGATAGAATCAATGCTAGATGATAGCAGATAAATTTTACATATATTTGATTTCAGTTATTCAATTTTTTAATTTTTCACCTTCAACATGCTTAGTGTAGTTCCGCGATTTTTTTCATACCTCAATTATTTTTTAAAAATTATGAAAATAAAAATAAGAATTAATTACTCATCAAAAATATTGGTTCAATTTCATAATAATTAAAAAAAAGACATACGAGGAGTAAAAGTGGTAGAAAAAATTACACACATTAATCATTAATTGCTTGAAAGTGAAATCTACTCTTATTCTTTACCAGTAAAAGGATACTCTCGCATAAATATAACTTGACATGTCTCTGTCATAATAAAATTACAGCAACAATACTAACTTTTTAGGTACAATAAATTACCTCAAGTAAAATAATGTAATAAAATAAGTATTTTTGTTTCAAGTTCTAAATAATTTGGCTTCAAGTTTCATAATTATTTGTTATGGCGAAAGGATTGACTTGTACCAAACATATAACTTCAATTGACTCTAGATCTGCCACTGCGCAAAATAATCTCAGATGTATATTTACACTTTGAATGATAAAAAATAATTTTATAAGGATCTCACATATTTATTTTACAAATTATAAATTAACAACTAATAAATAAATTTGTATGGATTAATTTTTGTTTTCTTAATTACACACTACTATATTTGGCAATTATTTAATTATGTAATTGTTAACTAAAAATTAAATAATTAAAAATAGGATACATAAATTGTCCATTCCCATGTATTAAAATAGTTTTCAATGTATTGAGAAATTATACGGGGGGCGGGTGGGGTGGGGTGGGGGGGGGGGGTTAAATAGATCTATCCTATTAGCGTAGATATTTCTTAACTTCTCTAAACATTTTATTTTTAGTGTATTTATTTTAATTTTATTAATGTTCATATCTTGGGGAGTGATTAGATGGTATTTGATTAAATGCTTTACTGTAATATTCTTTAGCTTTTTCTCTTAGTCTTTGTAATTCTTGTATATTATTTTGGAGGTATTCTAAATATTCTATATCTTTTGTTCTAAAATATTCAATTAAATTCTCTTTCATAAGTATTTCTGTTAATCTTTTTTCTTCCATATCTTGTCTCTATTATTTTAAATACTCATAGTCTATCATTTTATCCTTAAGTAGTTATGATACTGCAAATTTCTTTGTAATAATTTATTCTAATTGTACTATATCTGATATTAAATTCTAGGTTATCTATTTCATTAATTATCCAGTCTTTTTCGTTTATGAATAATTCCATGTCTAAATCATATTCTAAATTATCTTTTAATTCTAGTTGTTTTATAGTTTTATTTATACAAATTAATCTTTCTTTTAATTGTTCTCTTCCTTTTCTAAGCTAGTTTCTATAATTAATTTCTTCGTATGAACAACTTTGCTTTTCTCTAACTCTATTAATATATTCTAGCATTTTTAATCTGTATAATATCCATCTGAATAATAACTGTCTGAATTATTTCTACCATAGAAATCTATATTTTCTAATTCATCTTCTATCCAATTAGTACTTAGTAAGTCATCTTCATAATCAAATATTTTTTTCCCATATTATTTTCTTTATGTCTTCTAATTCTAAGTCTTTTATGATATATAAAACTAGTAACTTAGTTTCATCAGATATATATCTTGTCATATTATCCATACTATGCTTAGGTTTCTACGAATAACTTGGATAACTTGGAATTGGATTCTAGTAATTAATTGTTTTATCATAGTATTTATTAGTTTTTTGTTTTAATCTTAATAATTCCTCTATATTTTCATTAAGGAATTCTATATATTTTATATCTTTAGTTCTCATATATTCTTCTAAATTTGTTTTCGTTAGTTTTTCTATTAATTGTATATTTTTCATATCCATTTTCCAACATTCTAAATATACGTAATTTATCATTGTTGATGTGTAGGTTTGGTATGTAAGTATTTATAAGAATAATTAGGTAGGTGAGGTATGTAATTTATTCTAGCCATAAAATATTTATCAAATATTTTTTCCAATGTGATTTTTCTTATATCTACAATTTCTATATCCTTAAGTACATATAAAACAAATATTTTAAATTTAACTACCATTTCATCAGATAAATAAGTATTCATTTTTCATATGATGCTTTTTTCAAAATATTTCCTTCAATCATACACATAACAAAATATGATCATTTTAGATTACTATATACTAGATTATTCTTAAATAACATGTTCTTCGGTCACTATTAGCATGGTAATCTGGATACTTTTTCCTTAAACAGTGTCTCTACTCTAGCTACTCCTCTATCACGGCTTTCTTGCCTCACCGGTTTCACCTTTAGGATGGCATAGTTCTTAGGAATTTTTCTACTTTTCCACTTTGCTAATAAACTTCTTAACATGCTATTTTTTGAATAATTCTACTATAAAGTAACTATCATGAACTTATTTTATCATATCATGATTGTCAGGAATTTATGAATTTAGCTATTCATAATCGTAAATAAATATACCTGTTCTGGTAGGTTTGATAATTCTGGGCTTTGTTTATCCATAGCTTTTCCTTGGAAATATATCTATTTTTTATTAAATATTCAAAAGTTTTTTGAATACAAAAGAGGAGGCTTGCTTTCAACACATGAAAGTTTTACCTCTAACAGAGCAAAATACTCTCTATTTATAATCCTAAGAAAGTGCGTAAACTATTAACACACTTTACATCTGTCCTAATATAACTTTACACGTTACCTATATACTATTTCTAGTCAAAAACTAACAAAAACCAATAATGGTCCTATGTCTTTACATTTAATGGCAAGTGCCAAAAGTCAAAAAGCATATTCTAAAATAGTAAGGCTATTAAATATTCACATGATTTACGTATTACATATTTCACAAAGTTAGTTTTTTCTTCTATGTCGTTTTCTTCACTTTGATGTTTTTGTCTCCGTATCTTTCCATTATTGCTCCATCTTCTTATCTTTTTGTCGTGTATCTTCTAGCTGTTGTCCTTATTTTCTTGGTTGATTTTTTTTTTATTCTAGACGGACTTCTGGGATAATATTATCTTCTCCATTACATCTCGAACATTGATGGTCTGGATATTTGTGTCCAATTATCTTGCAATATCTTGTTAATAATCCATCTAAAATAAATCCCTTCCTAATTGTTCTTGCAGTAGATTGTTTTTCTGGGTTAAGTAACGTCATTATCCATTGCCTAACATCTTCCATATCTGTTTGTCGTAGTTCTCTTGAATTTGAATAAATCATTTGATGATCTCTTGAATAATAACTCCATATTGGGTTTCCATTGATATAATTATTTGCTAATTATTGAATAATTGTAGCTATTCCAATAAGTTGTTTATTTGCGCAAAAATCAGGTATCTCGATTTTGGGTATCTCTGGCTGCTACACAATATCTTTTGGTATAATCATATCTCTGGTTAATCCTATGTTTACAATTTGTATAACTGGTTTAATATCGTCGTACAATATCTCTGTTGGTGCAGTATAAAAATTTATATAAAATAGATTTCCTTTGGTTACTCTTTTATAGGTGGTGAATACTTTATATAATTCTTCTATAGCAGTTAGTTCTTCTCCATTTTGGGTATATACGATTTTTAATAATCCATAGTCGAAATAATTTTTTATTAAGCTTGGGTTGGTTTTGGGTAGTGCAATTATCTTGTTGTAACCTTGCAATTTTTGGGTTATATAGTTTGTGTTTGGTTCTTGGATATTTGTAGCTTTAGGGTTAAGGTTTAGAAAAGTTTGTACTTTGTAGATATTTTCTATATATCCTTGGGTTATATGGTTATAAGCTTTTTTATCTTGGTTCAAACTATTTCGATATGTGGTAATTTGTAGGGGTATTAACAAGGGGTCTTTTTGTGCTTTTGGTATAAATGATTTTTCAAATATCTTATTCATGTTCATGTTCTGGTATCTTTTTCCACTAACTCCTTTGCTTGTACCTGCAACTGTAGATTGATAAACGTTATGTGTTTTATGAAGTGTCCCAACGTCTCCTTTTAGCTCTGGAATTTTACTGTCTTCTGATTGACATAGCTCTGCACATTGCTGAGTTAGCTGATTCATAGCTTTAGACTTCAGTTTAACTTCATTAGTCTTTAGCTTTTCTATTTCATTACCCATACTGTTCACTTTCATTGAAAGCGCAGTTAGGATTTTGAGTATTTTTTCTAAAGCATCATCTTCTATTATATCAGTGTGTGTAGCTTTGTCTTGATATGTAATTTGCAATAACATTTTTGTTAGTACTAATTACTTCAACTGTAAATGTAAAATTTAATATATTCAATACTAGTCTCCGAATTTCTTTCGTTGTAACTGAATTTTGTATTTTCTTTGTTAACCACCAATGTACCTGTCTATTATTTGTTCATATAATAAATTTGTTGTATACAATATATGACTCAAATTCTAATAAACATTTATATAATAAACATAATTCTTTTCTATTTATTTTTCATTTTATTTTTCTTTCATTAAACGTACCTGAGTAGTATCTACAATGATGTTCTAATTTTTATTCTTCATATCTATATTTAAGTACTCCTCCATAACTATATTCACTAGCATCTTCTTCTACTACATATATAAATTTTTTATTTTCTTTTGGGAATTGTAATTTTGGTAACTCTTTACAAAGTATTTTTATTTTCTAAACTTGTTTTTCATCTTCTTCGTTATAATTAGATTCTATATCCTTTTTAAATTTTTTCTGTAAAGGCTTTAGGTTTTCTGCTAATTTTGGTATATATTCTCTTACTTGGTTTACTAATCCTAAAATTGATTGTAATTTCTTTTTTTGTATCTAATTCTTCTTTTGAATTTATTATTTTTTGTACTATATGTTGTTGCATTTTTACTCCACTTTTATCTATTTGTATTCCTAAAAACTCTATCTGGTCTTTCATAATTTCGGTTTTCTTTTCACTTAAACTTATTTCCGATTTTTTTATTATATCTGTAAATTGTTCTGATAATTTTAAATGTTCCTCTTTAGTTTTTGTATATAGTAGTATATCATCTATGTATACTATACAATTAGGTAATTGTTTAAAATAACTATTCACAAAATGTTGGTATCTACCTGGTGCATTTTTATATCCAAATGGTAATACGTTTCATTTCTAAAATCCTTGTGGTACCGTAAATGCGATTAATTCCGTAGAATCTTCATCTAACTTTAAGTAGTAAAATTCTGGTTTACAATCAAATTTACTAAAGTAGTTATATCCAAGTATTTGTCTTATTTTTATATCTTATTTGGTATTGGATAATTATATGTCATAGTTTTAGCATTTAATTTTTCATAGTCAATAACCATTCTACTTTTTCCTCTTTTTTGCTCACTATGTTTATTTACTATAAATGCTAGACTATTGTGTTTACTATTACTTTTTTGTATATATTGTTTTTCTAATAATTCATCTATATGCATTTTAAATTCTTTTAAATCGTCAAAATTATATGTTAATGGTTTTTGAGTTATTATGCTATTTTTATCTATTCATTCAATTTTTATAGTAGTTTTATGTTTTTCCCATCCTTTTAATGGATCTTCATTATATAATTGTCTTGATTTTTTCTTTATTATTTTTACCTTATCTATTGAAAATATAGTTATTTATTTTTTATTTATCAAAAATACAACTAGTTCTACTGTGTCTTTTGTATTTTTTGTATTTTCTAACTTTTGTGTAATTTTTTTCACTTCTTTCTATCCAATTAGTTTTCTTTCTTATTTTATTAATAACTCTTTTTGCCTTTACTTTTTGTTTACATGGTGTTGTAAACCACCAATCTG
The DNA here is from genome assembly GCF_002878395.1 of Capsicum annuum. Lineage (NCBI taxonomy): Eukaryota > Viridiplantae > Streptophyta > Magnoliopsida > Solanales > Solanaceae > Capsicum > Capsicum annuum. The sequence continues at coordinate 38,534,803 of NC_061113.1, read as the reverse complement.
TTTTAGTTATTATATGTGGATATAATTTATCTAAAAATGAAATTCATAAAAGTATATCTTTTGATGTTAGTTCATAATTATAGATTTCTTGTATTGTTATTATTTTATCTCATATCTGTATTTTTACATTTTTAGCTTTATATGTAATTAAACTTCCTTCATTATCAAATTCTTTGACTACTATTGATGTTTTTAATTTATCTCATTTACTTTCTGGTAAACAGTTGCATCTACATAAGTTTGCTTCTGCTCCTGTATCTATTATAGGTGTATAATACCTATTATAATATCCTTCTACTATTATTTTTACAAGTACATATATTTTCATGTCATGTTAAAGCTCTTTTTATGAATAATCTTTCTTTATTATATGTTATAGATAATTAGGTATGTTTTATATTGTATGGTTTTACTTGTTCTAACCATTTTATTCCTAATATTGTGTCTGCTTTTTGCATATCTTCCTTTATTTCAAATTCTATTTTTACTTTTCTAACTCCTATTATTAGTCCCTTTTTACCTATATCTTTAATGTTTATTAGACTCCTTGGTAGATCTGGGCATATATTACTATTAGATTTTATTTCTTCACTTTTTACTAGATATTTTGCTATATAATTTTCTTCTTATCTTGTGTTTAAGAGTATTAAATATTCTTTTTCATTTATTATTCCTGTTATATAATATTGATCTAAATTAACTGTTGAAGTTGTTTCATAACTTGTTCTTTTTTATGAGCTTGATGATTCTGATTTTTCATGAGCTATTCTTTTTGTTGTGCTTATTCTATCATTTATTATTTCTAAATCTTCTTCTATATCTATGTCTTTGTAACTATAATCATTATTATCAATTGTTTTTACAAAGTGTTCAAAAGGACACTCTATTTGTATTTTATTAATTTTATTTTTTTTCTGTTATTTTATGTTTTGTTGTTAATACATATAGATTTTTACATCTTGCTGTAAATATTTTACTTCCTGAGTTAGTTCTATTCCTGATATTTTCCATTATAATACTAATAATTTATCTATATTTTTATCTGTTATTGCTACTGAATAATTCACACTTATTATAAATTTAAATTTTTGGTATATTAAATTTCCTTTTATGATAGTTATTATACTTTTTTCTATAGGTTTTATAATTCTATCATCTGCTAAATATAATTCTATTGGTGTATCTATTCCTTCTCTAAAACATGTTTTATTAATATCTTTGTTCTTCCAAGGTGTACATATTTTATTGGGTCTTTACTTTTTATATCGTTTATTTCTTTATTAATTATTCTTTTTGTTACTAGTGGTATGCTAGCTCTACCTTTTGCATATCTACAGTCTATTACATGTTCTTTTTGGCTTACTAAATAGTATTATTCCTTTTTTCTACTAAATATATCTTTTATTGTTGGTATTTTAAATATTTTTTCTACACTTAAGTGTAACTCTTTTCCTTTTATTTCGTCAAATATATTACTGTCAAATATTATTTTTTGTTTTGTTCCTTCTTCATTTAAATATTCTTCTTTTGTTATTATTTTTATATCTTCTTCAGTTATTTGATTCATTTTTATATCTTCTTAAGTTATTTGATTCATTTTTATATCTTCTTCAGTCATTTGATTCATCTAATTCACTATTTATTTCATTATCTGTTTCATTCTCTGAAATTTCATATATACTATCTTCACTTTCTAATTCATAATCTATATAATCTATGTGCATATATTCTGTATTTTCTATTTTTATTTATGATATTTGTTTCTTTTTTCTGTTTTTTTGACATTTTACAATCTCTAACTAAATGTCCTAGTTTTCCACAATTATAACAAGTATATTCTTTTATAAATTTCTTTTTCCTATATGGCCTTTTATGTTTATAATTTTTTACAGAATATCTCTTTCTTGGTTTCTTATACTAATATTTTGATTTCTTGTATTTCTTATATTTCTTATGTCTTTTTCTTTTCTTATAATATCTTTCTTTACATCCAAATTGAGGTGCAATTTTATCTTTGCAACATGCTAAATTTCTTATTAATATTTTTTTCATTTTTATTTTTCTCTATATTTTCACATAGATTTCTATACCATTGTTGTAAAAATTTTATTCTTTCTCCTAGGGTATCTACTATTTTTGCTTTATCCCAACTATTTATTATTTTTGAACTAAATGGTTCAGGTAATTTACTAAAATATAATCTTCTTATTTCTTTACTTTCTTCTATATTATATGTTCCTTTGTAATAATATTCTTTAAATGCGCACCTATACTCATCTATATAACACATATTACATATTGCTAGTTTTAACATTAAATTCCAATTCGTATTTTTTTATTTTGCTCTGCTTCTTCTGTTGTCATACTGCTAAATTCATCTCTTATAGCTATTTCATATTTTTTCAATATTTCTGTTGGTAATATTTTAGTAGTTGTTGATGTTTCTTCTGTTTTATTATTAGATCTTAATATTTTTTTACTTGCTTCGGCTAGGTTTAAAAACTATAATTTTACTGTTCCTATTAATGTCTTTTCTATATATTCTGGTGTGTTTGTTGTATCTATTTTATTATCTAATAATTGTTTTGACATGTATCCTACTCATAGTTGTATTGTTTTATTTGTGTCTATTACACAATCTAAATCCAGAAAGTTGTAATTAATTATTTATTTTGGTGTCCATTTATTATATTCATCCTTTGGATTATATCCTTTAAGCTTACTTTTGTAATTATATGTTGATTTTCTTATTTCTGATGTACTAGGTATTATATTTTTATCTAGAATATTTACTTTTGTATTTATTAGTTCTAGATTTTCTTTATTAATTAATTCTTGTTTTTTATTAATTTCTAGTTTTCCTATGTTTTCTAGAATTTCTGTATATGTTTCACTATCTTCCGAATTATGATTATCTATTTCTTTAGCATCTATTGTATTTATTTCTAATTCACTGGTTTCTGGTTCTTTATTTTATTTATAATTTTTCTTTAAATTGATTTATCTCGTTTAATCATTTTTGTTCTTTATCTGTTTCTTCTTTTTCTTTCTGTCTTTTTTAATATAAATATTTTAGCATTTGTAGTTCTTTTTCTAATTCAGCAATCCTACTATTTTTATTTTCTTTTATTTTTCGTATTTCTCTATGGTTTGTTGTTTTATTTTATCTATTTCCTTTTTTCTGTCTATCTCTTCGTTTTCTCTTTCTATTCTTACCATAGTTGCCAACTTATCTTCTAATTTTAATTCTTCTTTTTTCTAACATTAAATATGAATGTTCACCTATTTTCTTATATCTTCTTCCTAAATTAGAGAATACTATTTTTATTTTTAATCCTTCGTAATTTTTATATGTTTTTTCGTCTATTATAAATTCTTCTTTTTTCATTTTATTTAAATGTATATAGGTTATGTTGATATATATATATATATATATATATATATATATATATTATACTATCTATTGTTGATACAAGTACGACCACGAAGATGGACGCATGTGAGAATGTAATGAAACCGGGGCTTGGAGCGTGCGAGTGAAGGACTTAAAACACACCAAACCTACCCTAATCTCACACTTGGAGTGTAAAGAGGAGCCTTGGAACACAACAAGGCTGCCCTTAAATACACTTAAACGGAGCCTAGTTCTTAAAAGGGCATTTTGGATATTTTATATTTTATTTGTAACCTAGTATAAATACAACATTGTAGGGCTTTTAGACTTAGATTATTCATGATGTTGTAAGTCTTGAAACACAAAGAAACACAAGTCCTCTCTCCTTGAGGCACCAAAATCAAAATTAGGCATAGAGAGTGTGGAATCACTCTTGTTGATCTCATGGCTTGGAAACGTGATGCTTGGGAGGTGGATTCCGACCTTGTGTCTTCGTAAGAGATAGGTAAACGTTGTGTGTAGTGTTAAAGGTACAAGAGTGGAATATGCTCTTGGGTTCTTAAGATTATACCTTCATTAAGTCTATCTAACTATCCCTTTACTTTTATTATAATCTTGTAGTAGTTTGTGTTCTTGTAACCGTTTCTATCTCTTGTTAGTAAAACCGTGTTTTGTTCCTATCTTGTTATTGTTGTCCATCTCGCCATATTGTTTCTGTTTTGGTGTATTTACACCTTCAATATCTTGTTGTTATTGTGTTTTCATTGTTGTTGTAATGAATCCAAGAGTGGTCACCAAAGGGGTCCTCGGTTCTTCAAACTTGTGGACTGATTTGGTATTTGTTCATATTTCCTTTCTGCTTCTTGTATCATTTGGTATCAAAGCACAAGGGAAACACGAAACAAACACCAAATCAGTTGATATATATATATATATATATATATATATATATATATATATATATGTATGTATGTATGTATGTATGTATGTATGTATATTCTAGACTATCTATTGTTGATTCTAAATTTGATATTTCTTCTTTTTGTGCATTTATTGAATTTTTACTAACTCCTACAATTATGTTATACTTTAGTCTTTCTATCCTTATTTTTAATTCTTTACGTTTTTCAGATATTATTTGTTTTAATTCTTTATATTTTTGTAATTTTTGTACGTTGTTCATCTAAATAATATTTATAATATTTTCGTAGATATCTAAATCTAATTTTATCATAATTAATAAATTAAATAAATAAATCCAATCTAATTTTATCATAATTAATAAATTAATTAAATAAATCTAAATATATACTATTTCCGGTAACTTTAAAAAACATAGGCTTTGATATCAAATGTAGGGGGTGCGGATAACTTGGGTAACTTAAATAGGTCCATTAGATTTTTCCTCATAATATGATCTATATCCAAATAAAAAAATGTTGCATTGTGATTTTGTTCCTAAAAAAAATGTATGTTTAAGCTTTCTAGAATATTTTGATCATAATTTTTCTAATATACCCTTGAGTTTAAATATAGTAATCAATGTCAAATTAAAAAGAGATAACATTTAATTAGGGATAAATTGGTAAAATTATTTTTAAATTTTTAAGAATAAGTAGTTTATTAAAGAGAGTGTCAAAGTAAAAAGGAGCATTTATTTAAGAATAAAGAGAGTAATCAAGAATTACAGTGACATTTCTCTCTGGTAAGAATAATTTTTCTCATCTTTGTCTTACCAATGTTTTTTCTATCGAATTATTTTTGTTTTCCTTTATGGTCACAAGAGAGTAGAAGAGTAGCGACAGGAAAAACAAGAAACCCAAATTTAGTATTCCTTCACTCACACAACTTAAAAGAGCACTTATAAAAGAACGAAGAGAGTGAAAGATTACATAAAATTTGCATATTCAGTTGCCCTTCTAGATGACTTTAAATAGAAAAGTTTAAGTAAGAGAACAGATTAATTATTAGAAATTTTTGAGCCAATTAGTTTTCTACTTAATTGTCTTCGTGACTCTTAATCTTCATCGGTTTCTTGACAAATCAATGGAAAAGCACCACCATTCACTTAATTAGAATATAAAAAGCTTAAAGAAAGAACAGTGACTTTTGAAATGGTCAGTTGTAAAATAAAAAACAACCATGGTCATAAATATTTTAATAAGGAATTAAATACAGGGAAAAGTCATCATTTTCATCCTAAACTATATCCGATAAGTCGAAGACACACCTAAACTATTGAAGTGACCTAATACACACCTAAACTATTTAAAAGTTAATATTTTTACACCCTAACACACATACAACTAGTCTCATCATCAACATGTTATTGCCACGTCAGAGACTCTACCTGACACGATATTGTGGACACCCAATTGATCATGAACCTAACTCTGATACCAACTTGACACACCCCAAAATCAGGCTATGTCGTATGGGCATCTCAAGCACATATGTATCGGAGGTCGCCCTGAAAACCCAGCCCAATCATCCTCACAACCATCACAAGGGTCAGATGAATCTCGACCATATAATAAGATAGCGGAAATACAACTAGGTATCAAGGCTTAACAAAGTCTAAACATTTCATTAGATTCATCAAACATAACATTATACCCACGTCCACTGTCATCCACAATACCTCTATACAAATCTAAGTTTAGAAATGTATATGTCTGGACAAGCCCCCGACAATAGCCAAATCAAGTCAAAATAGACTAAGTCTAAAGATAAGGGACCTAGAATGAATGTCTTCCGAAGTAAGGAAGCTCATCACTCTAGGTCAATGCACGAACCCCTTCGATCGTCTAATGATTGCACAGGAAAAGAAGAAGATGCTCCGACCCAATGTCGCGTAGAGACATAGCGTTTAAAGACAGTTAGCGGTTGGAGCACTAGCATGTAACTCAAGGATAGGATAAAATAACATCATCATTTAACAACAAGTCATTATATCATATTCGATCACATTCATAACCTCATCCATACAAATAGGTATATCACTTGCCAACATTAGATCAAGGCTTAACGATAATTTCAACATTTATTCCTTGACCATGAAATGGGGGACTTTGACCCTCCATACTTATAGATTCGACAATTCACATTAAGCATAAGACTTTAACCACGTTCACATACTCTTAGGCTAAGACTATAACCATGCACACACATCCATTTGTCAAGGACTTTAACCACATACACATTCATTTCACAAGGGACTCCAACCATATACTTATTCATTTAAGCAAGGGACTCCAACCACATGCTCACACATTAGGCGAGGTACGTTTACCTAAAGAGATCCTTTTAAGAAAGGAACTTTAGCCTCAAGCTTTGTCATAAGGCAAGAGACTTCAACCTCAAGCCATCTCTTAAGGCAAGGGACTCCAACCTCAAGTCATCACACCCATCACTAGTTGACATTGGGACTTTAACCTCTTTGCCAATACATCGACATTTATCTCATACAACACTTAAGGACTTTAACCATTTAATCAATTCAACATTATTCATGACCACATGGTCCTCATAGTAGCCTTCATTTATCAACCATTTTATTAGGATAATGCCTTCATTAAATTCATTGTACAATTCAATTCATGGTCATTAAGACCCACACAACTAATTCACATTTCCTTAACCATCTTATACCACATTCTCACACACTAGTTTCAATACGCAATGCCAAGTTCATTTTCATATTGAAGGACTACAACCCCTTATTAGTCATTAGCGCAACAAGATCATCATCACACTTTACATGGTTCGCAATAACTTTAACATATCATTTATCAATCATTCATACTCATTGGACCATTGCCCTAGCTCAACACATCACCAACATATGACTAGATAATTTACTTAGACATTTTCACAAACACCTTATGTGCATACCTTTATCAAGGCTATTTTTATGGTAGAACTCATTGATATGGACTCAAGACCCTCATGTTAAACCACAGACAACAAGCACTTACATATGCAACTTACCATCAATAGCATGTATAAACACAAGTGTAAGCAAGAATCATCATTATTCATCATTAGGTGACAAAACCCTTTTCATTTGATTCAAAACTACCATGTAAACTTACTAATTTAAGTGTGAAATACATGGGTTTAGAGTTATTTAGAAAGAGGAAGAGATACATACCTTAAGAAAGATAACACACCAACAATCTTGACTCCTTCTTGCCACTAAATGAGCACCCTCCAAACCCTAGCCTCCAATCTTGCTTTAAGAAGCCTTTAGAGTGTTTTGGAGTGTTTGAGTCTTGTAAAAATAAAGACTTAGAAGGATACTATGCCTTATATTGTGAGAGGGATTAGGGTTTTAGGCAAGGAAAATAACTATAAGGACATTAGTTAAAATCTAAAAAATGAACTCATGTAGGGGTATGACTCCCCCATAAGACTCCCTTAGTGGCCGTACCCTAGGGTATGAGTGGTACCCTAACTCATACCCTAGGCTTCTCCTAGGTCAACCTTACTATTATTGTAATACCCCGAGTCTGTACCCCGGATGTTACACGATGCTTACGACCCCGAAGGACTACAAGCTAATCCATGACTAATATTTATTGTGAGCACTGAAAAATATACTATAATAAATGCAGAAAAATAATCTGAAATGCCATAAGGTTCAAAATCTGTAAGTACTGATGAAGTGTATCAACTGTAATAACAATTTGTAAAACTGAATATTGTCTGAACTCTAGTCTGAAAATCCTCTAACTGAACTGTCTGAAAGTGGAGTTGATAGGACAATCCTCATACTTACTCTATCTACTGAAATACTAAGTGTACTAAAATAATAAAATAAAAGAATATCCTCGATAGATGAGGACTCACTACTAAATCTGATATGCTGGCTGAATCTGAATTTATCTATGCACAGTCGGGAACCTAAGCATCCGAACCTATGATATAAGACATCATGGCACAAAGAGAGAGTATGCGTCAGTACGTGGAATATACTGGTATGCTAGATGTGGTAAGACTGTATGCAAGGGTTCATATGCATGAACAATAACTGACTGAAGGATAGAGAATAACTGACTATGAGAGTACATGGATAGCTGATACTAATGTAAATACTGAGTATGTAATACTATGCATATAAATAAATTCTTTAACTGAGCTTTTTTGAAGCTGAGTACTGAGTTCTGATAACTGAGTAACTGATATCTGAAGTTACTGATAACTGAATTACTGATACTGATTGATTGTATTTGACAGTACTGATTTTGTCAAACTGAACTAAGTTCTGTTCTGAATGGAGGAACCCTCATCTAGCAGGTTAAAACACCTCATCAACCCTTAACTGCTAGGTTTGATGTCTTAACCTATGCTGGCTACATAGTTCTGGAATGCAAGGATTGCTTCTAAGGGTCACACCCTCTACTGGTAGGTGAGCCCCAATCCTTGGGTTCACTTAGTGCTGAATCCTACTCCCAACTGAAAGATGTTGAACTAATTATACTGAACTGAACCGGATTGAGACTGAGTTTACTGAGTTTTCCTGAGTTCTGTTACCGACTTAGTTCTACTGAGTTCTGTAAGTGATTGAGAGTACTACTGATTATGACATAAATGATACTATTCTGTAACTGACACTACCTCTAGGTAAATAGCTAAATTGTCGGGTATTAAATACCATTAGGACTTGATTGCATGAAAAGTAAAGCATAGCATAATCTTGAAAACATAATAATGGCTACTTGATCACAATCCACTCATTGAGACATTTTAGCAAACACTTGTAATGCATTTACTCATACATGAATGTAGAATACATGCTAACATATCATAATGACACTATTTCATTCACATAGGCATTTTATCAAACACATGGGGAGCAAGATTAGATCATACAACAATCAACACACATAGTTATCATAGCTACATCAATTAACTTGTAAATTGAAGAGTTTATCACGAATAACTTGTAATTCAACACATAAAATGATTAATTTCATAAAAAATTGTAATTTAATCATGAACTAAAACCCAACAATTACATGAACATGAATTTAATTCAATTCAAGCATGGAAGTTTATAATTCAACAATCTTGTAGTTTGAAAATGGATTCGTGGGCTCTATGGGTGAAAGGGACCCATAGATGAATACCTAACATACCTTGGAAAGCAAATTCTTGAAGAGATTCTTGAGTTTTGACCTTGATTCTTAAAGCTATGGTTTGTTTCTTTGAAAGAGAATGCTTTGATTTGGGGGAAAAGATTGAATAATGAATAACTTAAAATACTTTTAGGGCTTAAATCTCACACCTGGGCGGATTAAAATCATGGGAAAAGATCAATTTAACCCTGGACGTCACTTTTAATTTTCATGAAATTTTCCCGACCTAGACCCCTGGCGTGATGCGGAACTATCGTGCCATGTCTCTAGAGAATAACAACTGGGAACTGGAGGCTTGGCGCGACGTGGTGGAATGGAGATGCCCCTTTGATTCTGAAATCTGGACTCATTACGACTCGGTGGAATCGCGTTGGTATACTGAAAAGTGACAATTATGAATTTGGCTAGTGGAGCGACGCACCAATATCACAGAGTAACACTGGAAACTGACAATTGCCATTTTGACATACTCCGCAATGTGCTATTGGCCTAAATGACGATGTTTTATGTCTGAAACATAAAATAGCCATAACTTCTTACCCGATTATCAAATTCAAGTAAATTTTATATCATTGGAAAGCTAACTGAATTACCTACGCAATGACAGGCTCTAAACTGAAAAATATTGAGTATTTTAAAAATTTTATATTGGATAACTCACGGACTGAGAGTTAAGTCAAGCTAAGTAAATGCAAGGTATTACAGTTGTGGGTACGAGTGGATACCTTTGAGTCGTATTCAAGGGGTACGACTCACCCCTTAGTCGTATATAGAAACCGTACACAAATAGTCCACTCCAAGTGGAGACTACCTTCCATACGATTGAGTTGCATACGACTCGTATGCATGGGGTACGATCAAGGGAAGGTCATGTCATATAGAAAATAGTATGCTTCCCTAAAATACTGTCCAAGGTACGTAAGGGGGAGGGGAGAGTGTATACGACTCGTATCCTTGGGTACGACTCATGCTCCAAGTTGTATCCAACTCAAAAACACCAAAAATTGTTGTTTTTCTCAAGGTGGAAGACCTAGGTGTTTCAATTCTCTCCCACTTGGACCATTCGTCCGCGAATGAAGGGTAAGGAAAGCATAAACATAAGTTAACACGTCAACACACATAAAACTAATCCTCACACAAGTTAGAAACAAGCCCATAATAAGGATACAACACAACACATACCATGATCATCATCAATCAACTATTTCATTTCATTGGCCTTGGGTCTCCAACCCATTGCTTATCAAATACTTACTTGTTTCATAACTTAGGGACTTTAACCCATCGACTTTCAATGATATAAAGCAACTCAAAGCATTGGGAACTTTAACACATCATCTATTAAATACATGAATCAATTCAAGGTACTAGGGACTTAAACCCATCACAATAAGACACACATCATTTCAAAGCATTAGGGATTTGAACCCATAGTGTAACAAGACACAAATCAATCCACACATTGGGAACTTTAGTCAATTTCCTATCAAATACATAAATCAATTCAAAGCTTGTGGACTTCAACCCATTGTCTATAAAAGACATACATCAAAGTAAGGAGATTAGCACATACCTACATCACAAGCTTCCGGAATGGGAAACAAATGCGAGTACTTGGACTTCATGTCCTCTTCCGCCTCCCAAGTAGCTTCCTAGGACTTTTGGTTCCTCCATAGAACCTTCACTAGCCACCTCTTTCATTTGTAATTAGCGAACTTGCCGATCTAATATTCTTACTAGGATCTTCTCATAGGACAAAGAGTCTGATATACCAACATCATCTCAAGTGAACAACCAATGAAGGGTCACCCAAATATATCCGCAACATAGAGACATGGAAAATCGGGTAAATGGAGTTCATACTACAAGGTAACACCAACACTTAGGCAACATTGCTGACCCTCTTCACAATCAAGTAAGGACCAAAATACTGGGAACTAAGCTTTTCCTTTATACCGAACCACATGACTCTCTTCATGAGAGACACTTTGAAGAATACCCAATCGCCAAAACTAAACTCTAAGTCCCTATGCCTCATATCCATGTAGAACTTTTGATGACTTTGAGCAGTTTTCAATCTATCACGAATCACCTTCACCTTCTCTAAGGCCTGGTGAACTAAATCAGGCCCAAGTAACTTACCTTTGCCAACTTTGTACCACCCAATAGGAGATCGACATCTCTTCCATATAATGCCTCAAAAGGCGCCATGCTAATACTAGAGTGGTAACTATTATTATAGGAAAATTCAATCAAAGGAAAGTGGTCATACTAACTACCACCATAGTCAATTACACTATCCCGTAACATATCCTCCAACTTTTGGATAGTTCTTTATGCTTGTCCATCCGTTTGCGGGTGGAATACAGTACTAAGGCACACCTTAGTTCCCAAACCTCTTTGGAATGACTTCCAAAAGTGGGATGAAAATAGAGAAGCACAATATGAGATAATATAAATTGGAGCACTGCGCAACTTCACGATCTCTGCAAGATACAACTTAGAATAATCTTCCGTAAAGAAACTAGTCCTTACGGGCAAGAAATAAGTGGAGTTAGTCATTCTATCAACAATGATCCAAATAGAATAACATTTATTCCGTTATCTAGGAAGACCAGTAAGGAAATTCATATTAACTGCCTTCACTTCCACTCGGGTAAGGCAATCTCTTGGTACAACCCACCGGGCCTCATGTGCTCAACTTTTACTTGTTACACGCTATACACTTGACCACATGGTTAGCTACATAACGCTTCATATTACTCCAATAATATAACTCTCTAAGGTCATGATACATCTTGGAGCAATTGGGATGAATAGCATACAGAGATTCATGATCCTTGTCCATGATCCTTTCCCTCAATCCTTCGATGTCGGGAGCATATATCCTACATTGGTACCTCAACATACCATCACCACTAATCACAAAGTCCGCAACCTTGTGTTGACCCACATTACTCTTGATCTTCATCATGTCGGGGTCTAAGACTTGTTTCTTCTTTATCTCAGCAATAAGAGATGATTGAGATACAGGATGCACAAATACACCACCATCTTTGGAGTCTACAAGTCGAACTCCAAGATTATAAAATGGGGAATACCTTTCACCAATCCTTGCTTATCCCCCTCTATATAGTCCAAACTTCCCATGGACAATCTACTAAGAGCATCGTCGACTACGTTCGCCTTATTGGGATGGTCATGAAGACTCATATCATAGTCTTTCAATAGCTCAAGCCACCTTCTTTGACGAAGATTCAACTCCTTTTGAGTAAATACATATTGAAGGCTCTTATGATCGAAAAAGATATCAACATAGAAACCATAGATACAATGCCGCCAAATCTTTAACGTAAAGACCACAGCTAACAAATCATCGATCCTAGGAAGAGGATACTTATTCTTTATAGTCACTTTGTTCAATTAACGATAATCAATGCACATACCAAGAAAACCATCCTTCTTGCGCACGAATAACATAGGAACACCCCATGGAGACACACTAGGATGGATAAAACCTTTATCTAATAGGTCCTTCAATTGCTTCTTAAGTTCTTTCAACTCCGTCGGAGCCATTCCATAAGGAGGGATACAGATCAGATGAGTGTCTGGAATAAGATCAATCCCAAAATAAATTTCCCTATCGGGAGGAACACGGGGAAGATCATCAGGGAACACCTCGGGAAACTCATTAACCACGGGAACGGATTCTAGAGAAGTCTCTTCCGAGTTAGAATCTTTAACTCTGACCAAGTGATACAAACACATCTTTGAAATCAACTTTTGGGCTTTGAGATAAGAAATGAACCTCTCTTCAGGCACTAAGGAACCCTCTCCCATACAATGACTAGCTCATTAGGAAATTTGAACATGACCCTAAGGGTCCGACAATCTAAGGAAGCATAACACGAATGCAACCAATCTTTCCCCAGAATAACATCTATATCAACCATGTCTAACTCTATCAAGTCTACACGAGTATCTCTACTACCAACATATATCACATATCCTTTATAGACTATCTTAACAACCACAGAGTGTCCTAGCTAGGTCAAAATAGAAAAAGAAATTGACAGAGTCGTAAGACAACAATAAAGATACACAACCATATATGGGGTCACATAAGAAAGAATAGAACTTGGATCAAGCAAGCAATACACATCACGGGAGAAAATTCTCAACACACTCGTGACAACACCGGGAGACGCCTAAGAATCTTGGCAAGTAGCAAGTGCATACAAGTGATTCTGGCCAGCTGTGGTGCTAGAAATAGAAGCAGAAGAAAACATAGCACCCTTCGGTGGGAGTAGATGGAGTACCAACAGAGGCCTTGTTGGCTTACGAAGATGATAGAGAGAGACACTCATGCTATATATGCCCAATCTGACAATAATAGAAACATCTGTTTCTCCTTTCTTACACTAACCATGATGACTCTGACCATAGAATCTGCAAGAAGGGTAGAGTGGAGCTGACTGGGATCACTAGCCTAGAATTGGGCACCATGTACCCGGGATCCACCACTAAAATAAGACCGATGATTGCTCGAGAACTTTGGGTAAGGAGAGAGAACACTAGCTAAGGAGAAGGAACTTGAACTCCCCTACTTCTTTTGTGGACACTTGCCACCATCTCCACCACTAAACTTAGAAGGCCTAAATTTTTTTCCTTGCTTCTCACTAAGCTCAACTTGCTTCTCACTAAGCTCAACTTGCTTCTTCTTCTCATCTTTTACTTGTTGTATATATACAATCAATGTAGAAATATCTATGTTCTCAATCAATAAGGCCTCCTTGCGAACTAACTCACGGAACAACCTCGAGATAAACTTACGCATTTAGCCATCATGCTAGAAACCATCTCGGGAGCATACCTTGACAATTGATGGAATTCAAGGAATACTCTTGAACGGACATCCTCCCTTGCTTTAAGTTCACAAAATATCCTGCCTTAGCTTTCCTCAACTCTTGAGGAAAGAAGCGGTCAATGAAAGCCTTAGAGAAATCCTTGGCAGGGCTAGCATCAACACCCCTAGACAACTCCCACCTTTGTACCATTGGTACGATACATCCTTCAATTGGTAGGAAGCAAACTCAATGGCCTCGACCTCCGAAGCATGCATGATTTGGAAAATCTTCTTTATTTCCTTAACAAAGTATTGAAGATCTTCGTCAACCTTTGTGTTGGAGAACATAAGAGGGTTCAACATCATAAATTAGCCAATTTTTATGGCCTCAAAAGGAATGATATTCTAGGCACTGCACTCCATTTGAGAGGCTACCAATTGAGTCAAGAGGTTGATAAAGCGACAAAACTCAGCACTAGTATTATTCTCTTTAGGTGATTGAGAAGGAAGGAAACTCTCATAGTCAAGATTGGTGGGGACAGAAGGAACCCCAAAAAGATATTCGGATGCTGCAGCTCTAGGTCGGGTTCAAACCCCAATAGTTAGATGAACCCTATCCATATTATTCCCAACTGAGACAGAAGTGTTGGCCTGAGTATCAAATCTTCTTGGTGGCATGATCTGAATATAGCAAACAAAAATCAGAGGAATCAAAGACCTTAGACTCTATAACTTGAGATTAAAACATAAAAAAGGAAACATTTCCTAAAATGTCTCATAGCCTCTCTTATAACTACAGAGCGCTTCACACCCATAAAAGAGACTCTACTTGACATGATATTATGGACAACCAATTGATCATAAACCTGGCTCTAATATCAACTTGACACGCCTCGAAGCCAGGATATGTCGTATAGGCACCTCAAGCACACATGTACCAGAGATTGCCCTGATAACCTAATGCAATCATCCTTACAACCATTATAAGGGTCGGATAAATCCCGATAATATAATAAGATAGCATAAATACAACTAGGTATCAAGGCTTAAAAAAGTCTAAACATTTCATTAGATTCATCAAAATAAACATTATACCTACGTCCATAGTCATCCACAATACCTCTATACAAACTAAAGTTTAGAAATGTATATATCGGGAAAAGCCCTCGACAATAGACAAACCAAGTCAAAATATAGTAAGTCTGAAGATAAGAGATCCAGAATGAATGTCTTCTAAAGTAAGGAAGCTCACCACTCCAAGACACTGCATGAACCCCTTCGATCTTCTAATCACTATGCAGGAAAAGAACAAGATGCTTTGGCCCCTATGTTACGTAGAGACATAACATTCAGAGACGGTTAACAGTTGGAGCACTAGTATGTAACTCAAGTATAAGGATAAAATAACATTATTATTTAACAAGAAGTCATTATATTATATTCGATCATATTCATAACCTCATCCATACAAATAGGTATATCACATGCCAACATTAGATCAAGGCTTAAGGACAATTTCAACATTCATTCATTGGCCTTGAAATGAGAGACTTTGACTATCCATACTTATAGTTCGACAATTCACATTAAGCATAGGACATTAACCATGTTCACATACAATTAGGCTATGACTATAACAATGCACAAACATTCATTTGTCTAGGACTTTAACCACATACACATTCATTTCACAAAGGACTCCAACCATACACTTATTCATTTAAGTAAGGAACTCTAACCATATGCTTACACATTAGGTGAGGTATATTTACCTCAAGAGATATTTTTAAGCAAGGGACTTTAACCTCAAGCTATGTCACAATGCAAGAGACTTTAACCCCAAGCTATGTCATAAGGAAAGAGACTTCAACCTCAAGCCATCTCTTAAGGCTAGGGAATCCAACCTCAAGCCATCACGCCCATCACTAGTTGGCATTCAAACTTTAACCTCTTTTCCCATACATTGACATTCATCTCATACAAATCTTAAGAAATTTAACCATTTAAGCAATTCAACATTATTCATGACCACATGGTCCTCATTGGAGCCTTCCTTGCTCAACTATTTCATTAGGCCAATGCCTTCTTTAAATTCATTGTACAATTCAATTCATGGTCAAAAAGAACCACACAACTAATTCATATTTCCTTAACCATCTTATACAACATTCTCACACACTAATTTCAACACACAATTCTAAGTTCATTTTCATATTAAGGGACTACAACCCCTTATTAGTCATTAGCACAACAAGATCATCATCATAGTTTAAATGGTTTATAATAAATTTAACATATCATTTATCAATCATTCATACTCATTGGGCCATTGCCTTAGCGTAACACATCACTAATATATGACCAAACAATTCACTTAGACATTTTCACAAACACCTTATGTGCCTTTATCAAGGATATTTTCATGGTAGAACTAATTGAGATTAGGGTTACTCAAGAACTTCATGCTAAACCACACACAACAATCACTCACATATGAAACTTACCATCAATAGCATGTAACACAAGTGTAAGCAAGAATCATCATTATTCATCATTAGGTGACAAAACCCTTTTTATTTGATTCAAAACCACCATGTACACTTACTAATTCAAGTGTGAAATACATAGGCTTAGAGTTATTTAGAAAGGGGAAGAGATACATGCCTTAAACAAGATGACACACCAACAATCTTGACTCTTTCTTAGAACTAGATAAGCACCCTCCAAACCCTAGACTCCAATCTTACTTCAAGAAGCCTTTAGAGTGTTTTGGAGTGTTTGAGTCTAGTAAAAATGAAGACTTAGGAGGATACTATACCTTATACAGTGAGAGAGCTTAAGGTTTTAGGCAAGGAAAATGACCATAAGTCCCCTAGTTAAAAGCTAGAAAATGAACTCATGCTGGGGTACGACTCCCTTAGTGATCGTACCCTAGGGTACGAGTGATACCCTAACTCATACCATAGGATTCTCCTAGGTAAACCATACTGTTGTGGGTATGAGTGGACACCTTTGAGTCGTATCCAAGTGGTATGATTCACCCCCAGTCGTATATACAAATCGTATGACTCATACCCTAGTCGTATATACAAATCGTATACAAAATAGTCCACTCCAAGTAAAGACTACCCTCCATACAATTGAGTTGCATACGACTCATATACATGGGGTACGATCAAGGGAAGGTCATGTCATATAGAAAATAGTATGCTACCTAATATGTTTTCCAAGGTACGGAAGGGGGAGGGGAGAGTGGATACGACCCCTGTCCTTGGGTACGACTCATGCTTCAAGTCGTACACAACTCAGAGACACCAAAAGTTGTTGTTTTCTCAAGGTTCAAGACCTAGGTGTTTCAATCTCCATCACAAATATTTGCACAAAATACCATCAAATTCAAAGTTACACCAAAATAATGTTACTATTAAAAACTACAACAATGTTTTTATTAAATTTCTTAGCTTGTAAATTTTTTTTGTTTTGACCATAATTGTAGATCTTTCGTGGGAGACAACTTGTTCACATTTATTTTTCTCCATTTGATTATGAGTTATTTATTATTTGTTTCAGCATTATTAAAAACACATAAATTTACTTAACAACTCCAATTACCTCCATAATAATGCTATGAATGCTTAAATATTTACAAGAGAATTTTGAGATAACCTACAAAAATCGAGAGTAAATATCACATATTAATATTCTTCACAAGATTCACCACAAAATTACCACCATTATTGATGTTATCGAAATTTACAACAACAATCACCACAATTTTTTGCATTCACCATCAAAATCACAACATTATCATTTTCAATAATAATAAAAAAAATATCCTCTACTAATTTTTTCATCAATCACCAATTCCACCACCAAATAGTGAAGAATAAGCATTCAATTAGGGGAAAAATAGATCTAACGAAGTAAAATGACAGTAATAAAAAAAACAAAAAAGAAAAGAAGGACAACATGGAAAAAATAAAAGAAGAAGAACAGGAAAGGTTGCCAATAGAGGAGAAGAGGCTATGAATTATTTTTGTTGTTTTGATTTTGTCCGAATAGAAATAAATAATGTTCATGGAAGATCTGCTACTAAATTTATTTTCTTGTTGTTTAGAAGATGAGCTAACCTTGGAACTTTTTTTTAGTTTTTTTTATTGATAAAAAAGTCCATGTGACTACATTTTAAAAGAAAAAAAATAAAAAACATGCCTTTTTTATTTTTCTTTTTAGTTTGTTGTTATATCAGCTTTTGGGTTGTAATAAATTCACTTTTAACTAGCATAAGTGTGTAATAATCGTTTCAATAGTTTAGGTATGTCTTTGAATTTTTTGATATAATTTAGGATGAAAATGATGGGTTTTTCCATTAAATATATATAATCAATAACCAAAGAGATTAAGGCATGGTAAGGGTGGGTAACCAAAGACTAAGTAGATCCAAAATATTAGTAGTTAGATATTTTTTTAAATAAGATAAACTCAATATTATTTGAAGAGATAGGAAAGATGACAAATTCTTTTATATATCAAGAGAAAAAAATAATATATTTGCTTATTGTGTGTAATGACCTGAAAATTTGATGAAATATATGAAATTTGTGATTTTGTGTGATTTAACTGTTTTATTCCTCCCTGTAGTTGCATTATGGTATTTTTGAAGAGGGTTGATTAACACGATTCTCGACGTATTTTGGTACCATTTATGTGATATTATATTTTTTTGTGGCTCCGAGAGCCTTCTTTTGGACTTATGTGGATATCTTATGAATCGTGCTACGGATGGTTGAAAAAACTGCGCCAGCAGATCCAGAACATCAAATTTAGAGTGTTAGCATATTTGGTGTGATTTTAAGGCTTTTAAATCTCATTTCGACCCTCAGTTTGGAAAATTATAATTTTGGATTTCGGGGGTCAACTTTGTGAAAATTATATTTTTTTCAAAATTTTGATATCACCATTGAGTTCGGAGCGTCGAATTTAGTGTGGTTGTATAGCTCATTTGCGTATATTGGACTCCGAACAAATTTTGGACACCCCGTCGAAGTTCGTTTTTGAACTTAAAAGTCTGATGTAAAAATTCTGTAATATAAAAACAGTTTTTACCCCTCTTTTTTGTCCATTTTGCCCATTCTTTTATTTTTTCTCTGAAGAGTTAAATCCTAAAATAGTATGAGAGATTAAAAGTGAAATTTGTGAGAGCTTGAAAGCTAGATTAACATCTATTTCTTGGTTCTATTATGAATTTAAGGTGAGATTTCATCCTTTTCTACTCTAATTCTTGATTAATTTCTCAAAATCTCAAAAATCTTAAGGCTTAATTTTAAACATCAATTTTACTCCTTTTCACTTGAGTAATGTTTTAATTTTACAATTTCTAGTTTTCATCAATTTAACCTTCAACACAACTTTGATTCTTGATTTTAACACGGAATTTAAAGAATTTACTTAGTAAAGCTCAAAAATAATTTTTCTTCGATTCTAACCCTGTTTATGACTAAATTTGACTTGAGTTTTCAGCTGTAGATTTCTAAAAATATGGAGAAAACGTTTTTGAAGTAAAGTTATGATTTTGCCCTCCTTTTTTAAAAATTTATTTCGAGGGTCTGTTTTGACTCTGAATCAAAAGTAGGCAATATGGGTATCGTTAGATTTTTTTTATGGATAGATTCTATATTTCTTGGTTTTAGTTGATTTTGGTACCATTCGTTAGAAGTAGGACTTTGTGGTTGAAGTATTGCAGACCATTTGTAGTATTCGAGGTAGGTTATGGCTTAACTCTTTTAGACTAAGTTGGGTAGTAAATGATGGTACAAAGTGCATGTTAAGGGTGAGAACTAATCATGAAAAAGGTATATCTTTGTGTTGTGCTCATGTTGGGGCCTATATGTGATATAATTGTTGAAATTGAGATATTATGTGATATGTGTGACCGTGTGGGGTCCTATATGATGTTGATAGCCTTGAATACATGCGAATAAGTATATTGTGTTGTTGAAAATGCCTAATGTAGTACTATTGGTGTATTGTGATATATCCATCTTTATGGGCATATAAAATATGTGAAAATTTATGGATGGTTGAAAATAATTGTCACAACCTGAAGCTACCTCCTAGTCGCGACACGGTGCTTAAGGCCACAAGTGACCCTAAGCTAACCCATGAACTGGTACCTGTTGTATGCACTGAATAAAGTATTACTAAAATAACATGTGCGGAAGATAAACTGATGATATACGATTCAAAATAAAATATTGAACTGAATACAACTGACATGTCTAAAAACAACTGATAACATCTAAAAGATAAACTGACTAGTTTAACATTTAGTCTGTAAGTCTGAAAGCTTATAACATAAGGAGTTGATGGGACAAGCCTCCAATAAAATTTGACCAACTAACATAAAAGTAACTACTATAAATGGCTGAAATAATACTGTCCTCGATGGATGAGGACTCACCGCTACCGCTACTGGAAAAATATTGATCTGTCTAACTATCATCAGTGAACTTTGCGTCCAAACCTATGTTATAAGACAACATATCATAAGGGAAAAGTGTGTGATCAGTGATTTGAATGTACTGGTACGTGAGATAAGGACTACTAAAATACATGTGAAATCTGAACATGTAAAACTAAAAATGCAAAACCGAGTAAAGCATGTATTAAAATGATCTGAATAACTGAAAATCTAAGTACTTGATCAAGAAAACCTAAACTGAGATAAACTGATTACTGAATGAAACTGTGGAAGCTATCATGTAATCGATATGCCTTAATCCGAGCTAATCGGGGTCCAACCTATTACCCCAGTTGGAAGGGTATCAGTACCTTGCCATGAGTACTAACACTGGCTATGTGGATCTACTAATCTATTGTCCCTAAAGACTAGGGTGTCAAGCCTAAATAGATGGGAGACCCCTGAGATGAATTCAAGCCTAAACTAATGGGTGAACCCTCATATCCTACGCTGGCTACGTAGTTTTGGAACTTAGGGACTGCTACTAATGACTCTACCTAAACTGATGGGGAAGCTGCCATCCCTACATTCACTCGGTGCTAAATTCTTCTCCCAACTGAACTAATAGTGGTTCTGAATAAGGTCAACTAATTATCTCAACTGATAGCTCTCAACATGATCATAACAAACTGAGTATGATATTAAAAACCATGAGTAGACTAACTCGTTACTTGAAAGGTCTGAAGTGTAAGTAAACACATAGGTATCAAGTTTTCATAACCCGCCAGCATTGAATGATTACTAAAACACAGACAATTGAACCAATATAAGAATAGAATGCCTTCCGAAACAAGGGAGATTCACCAACTCTGGAGTTTTGGAAGTTATCTACAGCTGGCTTGGACCAGGAAAATCTTCCTTAGAACCTACATTACGAGACAATGTAGCCACCACGAAGGACGGTCAATACCTGTAATGTATTGGTACGCAAAACTAACCAAAATCAATATGTATTTCGTATAAAATAGACTAGAGCAATAAGAAAACCATTTAGCATAATATATACATAAAACACATAGGCATAATTTGATGAGCTTCAAAACATTTTCTTATAATCATGACTCAACTCTTTGTTTTACTTCTGAGCTAAATGGTACACCCTACATTTCTACAATCCCAATGGCTATATGGAATCCGCCCTTGACTTAGAGGCTATTCCCCAACCCAAGTTTGCCTCAAGTACTGGAGTCTCTACTCTCTAGTACACCAAAAGGTCGTACAGTCCCTATTTTGGGACATAATAAACCCGTATCAGCAAAACACGATTTCAAGCTATGAGTTATCCGAACTCAAGCCTTCTTCGGGTAACCAACTAGCTCTCTTTAAGCCCATTTTTAGTTCTTTAAAACTATGCTTCATGCTTATAAAACATTCAATTTTTGTTCTCTTAAGGGCATTTCATCTACGGGTATCTTCATACCCAAACTTACAAGTCATTCACATCATACCACATCGTATCTGCCCCTTCTTATTCAAAAACATGTATATGACTACCCAAAGATTTTATCAAATCACAAGAGATTTCTTATTTCAAAAGCATGTGCAAACACACTCTCTTTTCAAGACTTAAACATACGGTGGAAAATTCAATCATTAATCACATAGAGTTTCTTTATTAGGAAACCATAGCATTTAGAATAGAAATAATATCTTTGAAAAACATGTGAAACAACCATCTATAACAAGTGAAGAGGAATTTAAACTCATGAATCATTGTCATTCATAAAAACAACCCCAACATTAGTTATACATAAATCTCATGATAAAAAAAGGGCTTATAATTCATGCTTTTAAACCCTATTCACAATTCACACCATGCAAAGACCATAAATTTCATCACGGGGAAGAGAATTTCACAAGTCACATTCATAAATTACTTTTCAAACTTAAATCATGTATGAACCAGATTATAAATCAAGCTTATGGAAAAACTCCATGATAATTATGTACTTTCATCAAAACGGGTTTATGATGCATGATCCTTAAACAATTTCCAAAACCCCTTTATATATACATAAATAGATATCTTTATAACTTGTTAAAATCATAAAACCTCTACCCATGAGATTTAGGATAGTCCCACATACCTTTTTGATGAACAAAATTTGTGATATCTTGAATCTAAGCCTTGGAAGCATGAGTCTCGGGAGGAAATCCTAATTTTCTCTTTTTGAGGAGGGAGAGGAGAAGGAGTGAAGAAACTGGTATTTTATCTATAAATAGGGTTTAAAGTGTGATTTAAGTCTTGGGGGTAGGGTTTGAGGTCAGGAAAATACCAAAATACCCCTAAAGAAACCAAAGAAAATTGTAGAAATTCTTCAGTTGATGACAAGGTTGACGGTTGATGTGCTAGATTTTAGTAGCACATTTAAGACTTTTTAACTTGAAATAATTGTAAGTTCTTAAGTAATTATTGGTGTTTTTGGTGTTATTTCTTAAGATTTTGTAGGAAAGTCAAGGATGGGAGGAAAACATAGGAAAGATGAACAAAATAAGTAAAATCTGGTACAAATGAGCTGATATGAGTCTGAAGGCATTTCTTGCAAGCTGTCAGAGATGTGGTAACCCACTAGAAAAAGGCATCAGGAAGAACAATGAAGAATATTTGCTGGATGAAGGTGACGACATTCTCAATATGTTATAACAAGTGTGGTAAGCCGTCAGAAGATGTCGTCAAGTAGGACAGAACATGGTGAAATAAGCTGAAGGTATGACGATATTTGCTACACGTCATCACTCCTATGGTAAGCCATCGGAGGACATCATCAGAGTGAGGCAGAACAGGTTAAGAAGGCACGACTTCTGACGACATATCTAAGACACCGCCAGAAGCCTGACAATCAACACCAATATGCCGTCACCTAAATCCGAGCCCAGCTGTGATTTTGTTATTTTATTACCTTAATTAGGCTTTAGTATAAATATCAATTTTGAAGGTTTTTAAATTATCAAGTTTTCATTATTCAGAACAAGAACTTTGGAGAGAGAAACACGTACATTGTTCTCTTTTGTCAATTATTCTTAGTTTTCTTTCTTATAAACTATTATTGGGTTTCTAACTTGGGATTTAATTGAATAAATTGCTTGTTTTTTTCCATCTATACATAAGTTGATTATTATCATCATGAATTCAACTTGTGATTTCTTTCATCAAATCATGAGTGGCTAATTCCATTAACCTGGGTTATGGGATCCAAGGATTAGAGTTTGATATGATGCTAGGTGTTTAACGAATTCAAGGAGTAGTAGAACATCTTGAAATTTTGTGGTTTTAACTAAAATCTAGTTGTTGCAAACATTAGATTATGCCTTAGGTTTTATTTGTTTCTAACAGAGAAATAGACTAGAGGACGAAAATTATCAACAGGGACTCGAAAGCTACCAACCTTCTTTTTAATGATTAATGTCGTAACTGGATTAATCTACCTGAGATAACATTCTATTGGAAATAGATGAGTTATCTAAGTTCAAGAGAATTAGATAACAAATTGTCTGGTGAGGTCGAGAGATAAGCCAGATAGTATAGTCGTCAGGAATATTCTGGTGTTCTACTCATTTCGAGAATCTCTAGCATTACCTAGTATCTATCAATTCCCGAAACCCTTGGTGAACATAGCTCTGGTTTCCCATTTAGGCTGATTTCAAACACTAAAATATTGAAAGTAACTATTAACTCTCTATAAATCTTAAACCCCCATTTTATCTTTTTATATTGATTGTTTGAATTTAACTTGCAGCTATAATTTCAAACTAGTTTAATCACCACTCACATTGTTCCCTGTGGATTTGATCCTGACTCCAAAGTTGGGTAAATATATTGATGACGATCACCTTACACTAAATTGAGGTGTAAGTTGAGCGTTATCAAAAATGGTGCCGTTGCCGGGGAACAATTTGGCGTATTGAGTTGGTTTGGAATTTTACCTTACTTGCTTGAATTCAAACTTATAAATATTTGTTTGTGATTTCCTTTGTTTCGTGTGTTAGGTAGATTTTCTTTATTTTTTCTAATTTCTTACTATGGCATCATGGAATGAATGTGAGTTTGATGTTTGGAAATCTTATCTGGATGATCCATGTCCATATTGTAATGGACCCAACTTTTTGGCATGACTATAGATATGCTCCCCGGAGAGAGATGTGTGCACCATCTTCATCCTACCGGGAGTATAATTGTTCTTTATGTGGTGGCCAAGATGGATATTGGAGTGATTTCTCAAATTTCCCCTCCCCCTATTGCACTAACCCAAGTTCTAGTTCTTCTTATGAGTATGATAGGTCTTATGGTCAAGAAAAGAAAGAAAGCAGCACTTAAAAGAGTGACATTGAAGCTATGCTTCAACTAATGTTGGATCGTATAGATACCACGAATGATATCATATGTGACAAACGTCAAGACATTAGGTCATTTAACGAGGGAAGAGAAAGGATAAAAGAGAAGGATATCGAGGTCAGTCATCCAAAACACTTTTCTACATTATGTTTAGATGATATCTTGTCTGTGGAATCATTTAAAACAATGAAAGAATGTGATGATGAAGAGCAAGATTCCTATACTGATGATGAGCTTGATTTTGATCAACCCTTGGATATTTCCCAACCAACCGAGCCAACCATGAGGGATGATGCCAAGATTGAGAAAAGGGTGCTAGAGGCAAAAAAAGAAGCCAAGCCAATCTCTTATGAAGACTCTAGCACAATTCAAAGTAAAAATGTTGAGAAGATGAATAAAAGTGAGTGTGTAGAGGATAGTGTAAATTTTGAAGTAGGATTTGTTGGGCCACACTCGAAGAATTTTCCCACATTATGTTTAGATGATATCTTGTCTGTGGAATCATCTAAAATAGTGAAAGACTGTGAAGATGAGGAACAAGAATCCTATATTCTTTATTTTACACTTGATAAGCAACACAAAAACACATCTCACTTTAAAGCTGAGTTGTTTACCATGCATTAGCCATTACTCGGCTTCTTAATATTTGTACCACCTCCCTATGAGTGAGGCAAGAAGATGGACTCTAAGCTGGGGGTGAAGTTCATATCCTCAAGATGGAGGAAAAACCTGAGTTGGGTCGTTTCGCGACACTAAATTAGGCGCTTCTTAGGAGGCAACCCAAGGTATTTTGTTATTTGTATTTGTATTTGTATTGTGTGATTGACACCAAATCTTTGCACCCATGGTGCCATAGGTATGTTTCTAACTCTCTTGTTTTGGATTGACACGTTAGGAACACTGGATGATATTAAGTTGAGGGTGGGGCTACTTGTGGGTGTGATTTCCTCCTGGGGTTTTTGTTGCCGTACCTCTTTTCCCCTAAGTATTGTTCCTAGAAGAGCTGGCATATTTAGGCATATTATTTTTGTGTTCTGGTTAACTGGGCGAAAAATAAGTATCTACGGTAGTTGACATATTTTTGTTGATATTTCTTAGAATGATAAATACCTCTCCAATTGTCTATCTGTTAACTGTGTGATGTGCATCTATATGCGGCTATTGTGAATTTTTTTATGGAATTAGTACTGGGGACATAATAATCACTGCTAACAAGTGCACGAATTGGATGAGTAGTAGCTGGTAATATACTTGTGTGCCATGTGTGTGTGAGATCTTACTCAATTCCCTGTGTGTGATGAATCTAGAACTTGCCCGGTTAGTCTTATCTTGGTTGAAAGATAGGGGTTAGGAAAGGATCATAGGCCGTTTTGAG
The DNA here is from genome assembly GCF_002878395.1 of Capsicum annuum. NCBI lineage: Eukaryota > Viridiplantae > Streptophyta > Magnoliopsida > Solanales > Solanaceae > Capsicum > Capsicum annuum. The sequence continues at coordinate 38,508,195 of NC_061113.1, read as the reverse complement.
TTTTAAGTCACTTTTTTTTCCTAAATGACCTTCCCTATATGCATGATGTCTCTTGATCCCTATTTTGAGCCTGAATTGACCATTTCTTTCTATGACACCTATCACCTTCCCGTTTAGATCATAATGAACCTGTTTTGTCCCTGGTCCTCCTTGGACACTATGCACCTTGACTTAGGAAAACAACCTAAGTTGAGGGTGGCCATCATAGGGGTGCATGATGTAAACTGGGTATGGAGAAAGGTAGAATAAAAAGAAAAGAATAAGTGAAAAAGAATAAAAAGCTAAGTGGTGTGGAAGAAGAATAAGAAAAGAAAAAGAATGAAAAAGAAAAGCCACATCCATCCTGAATAATGTGTGATCAAGAAATGGAGAAAAAGAAGAAAAAAGTTAATAAGTGAACCCCAAAAGTTAAGGTAGTTCCAAGGAGGCTTACTCACTCTAAATGCCATTGAATATCATACCAGCCCTTAGCCTACATTACAAGCCAAAGAAAAGATCTATAGTGATCCTAACTTACCTGTTTGGACACCTTGGTAATGAAAATAAGGGCAAGCATATGGTATTTGACATGCATTGATTAGAATTTCTTTCTGAGAGTGAGTGTCTCTTGAGCGTCCCCGCATTGACATGCTTGAGTTCATATATGACTGAGGAGGTACTTCTTTGTTGTAAGAGCACATCGGTTGCATTGCTAGTTGTTTACTTGTTTGGGTAGTGTAACTTGTACATATGCATGGTTATTGTTGCTGAATTGATGCCATATCTTGATTCGTTTGGGTCACATTGTTAATTTTCATTGATATGCATAATTGGATTTATAAGTAATTGAATGTGGAGAGTGGCATGAGTTTTGAGCTAAACTTGATAATCAACTATGATAGGTATCTTATGTGTCTCTTGGTTAAGCATCGTAGTATGGTGTTATGTAGTTGCTTGAGGATAAGCAATTGTTTTAAGTTGAGGGTGTTGATGTGCTAGATTTTTGTAGCACATTTAAGACTTTTTAACTTGAAATAATTGTAAGTTCTTAAGTAATTATTGGTATTTTTGATGTTATTTCTTAAGATTTGTAGGAAAGTCAAGGATGGGAGGAAAACATAGGAAAGATGAATAAAATAAGTAAAATCTGGTACAAGTAAGTTGATATGAGTCTGACGGCATTTCTTGCAAGCTGTCAGAGATGTGGTAAGCTACCAAAAAAAGGCGTCAGGAAGAACAGTGAAGAAGAGTTGTTAGATGAAGGTGACGACATTCTCAATATGTCGTCACAAGTATGGTAAGCCGTCAGAAAATGCTGTCAAGTGGGACAGAACATGGTGAAATAAGCTGAAGGGTCTGACAACATTTGATACACATCATCACTCCTTGTTAAGTTATCGGAGGACATCATCAGAGTGAGGCAGAACAGGTTAAGAAGGCACGACTTCTAACGACATATCTAAGACGCTGTTAGAAGCCTGACAATCAACACCAATATGCCATCACCTAAATCCGAGCCCAGCTGTGATTTTGTTATTTTATTACCTTAATTAGGCTTTAGTATAAATATCAATTTTGAAGGTTTTTAAATTATCAAGTTTTCATTATTCAGAATAAGAACTTTGGAGAGAGAAACACGTACATTGTTCTCTTTTGTCAATTATTCTTAGTTTTCTTTCTTATCAACTATTCTTGGGTTTCTAACTTGGGATTTAATTGAATAAATTGCTTGTTGTTTTCCATATATACATAAGTTGATTATTATCATCATGAATTCAACTTGTGATTTCTTTCATCAAATCATGAGTGGCTAATTCCATTAACCGAGGTTATGGGATCCAAGGATTAGGGTTTGATATGATGCTAGGTGTTTAACGGATTCTAGGAGTAGTAGAACATCTTGAAATTCTGTGGTTTTAACTAAAATCTAGTTGTTGCAAACATTAGATTATGCCTTAGGTTTTATTTACTTCTAACGGAGAAATAGACTAGAGGACGGAAATTATCAACAGGTACTCGAAAGCTACCAACCTTCTTTTTAATGATTAATTCCATAACTGGATTAATCTACTTGAGATAACATCCTATTGGAAATAGATAAGTTATCTAAGTTCGAGAGAATTAGATAACAAATTGTCTGGTGAGATCGAGAGATAAGCCAGATAGTATAGTCGTCAGGAACATTCTGTTCTACTCATTTCGAGAATCTCTAGCATTACCTAGTAACTGTCAATTCCCGAAACCCTTGGTGAACATAGCTCTGGTTTCCCATTTAGGCTGATTTCAAACTCTAAAATATTGAAAGTGACAATTAACTCTTTGTAAATCTTAAACCCCCATTTTATCTTTTTATATTGATTGTTTGAATTTAACTTGTAGCTATAATTTCAAACTAGTTTAATCACCACTCACATTGTTCCCTGTGGATTCGATTCTGACTCCAAAGTTGGGTAAATATATTGACGACGACCGCCTTACACTAAAGTGAGGTGTAAGTTAAGCGTTATCAACAGTCCGTCAGTTAGGTGATGGCTCGTCACCTTAGTCATCACTTTCAAGCTGGGATTTTCCATTTATTTTCCTAGGATGATGACTAGAGTTGATGGATCATCACTTAGATGACGGCTCGACAGCTTAGTCAGCACCTAAGTGATGGCTTGTCAGCATAGTCGTTACTTGGTTGACAGACAGATGCTTTGAATTAAAATGAGCTTAACTTTGTACTCCGATATTGGATTAAGGTAAAACCAGTTGAGTTGGAAAGAAGCCTCAAAGATAGTTCATTTGATATATAGTAGGCCATATAACTCAATATATACTCAGAGTAAGGATCATTTGAAGTTTACCCATGTTGAAATATTCACTAAAATTTAACTAATAGAAATGTTCTCAACTTGTCTTTGAGTTAGGAGATTTTTGTGACCTCTACTCATATTAAAAAGTATTCCCACACTATAGAATTTATCATCACACATATATTAATAAGGAATCATTGGGTTCGGGACTATACGTGTAGGAACGATGGTTTGAATTCTTGCCCAATAATGCAGTGTGTTACATTATCCCTCCCTCCCCTTGGAATCATTCATCCTCGAATAATGGGTAGGAAATTGTTGTATCTCTAAAAGTATGGAATAAAGGACTTAACCTCACATTAGTAATTAGTATGGAATAAAGGACGTAACCTCATATTAGGAATTCAATTTATCCACAATGAAACATACATAGGAATTCAAGAAGATCTTTATGACATCCCCAAGTAAATCATGTAAGCATAAATTATGAAATAACGAGACTTGACATAGACATGATCTTGGCATGTGTTCTATGGCACATGATCATAACATTGTAAGGAGTAAATTTTTCCTAAGAATCCTCGTCCTGATTTAGATTGGTACAAGACTTGGACCGATACTCTCGCGGGACGTAAGAATAGAATAGAAACATTCTCTACCTCAAATAATACGTCTAATAACCTTTAAATTCTTGTGACGCTTCTCCACTTTGCTTTTAGCTATGAATACCATATTTCAACATCTCGATCTTATAATTCTCCTGCTAAATACATAACCACTAGAGCTTAAGTCTAACTACATCGAACTTCCATGTTGAAGTCTAACGCGGAGTAAAAAGGTGCTAACTTAAGCTATGGTACTCTATACTCTACATCCCTTTAAGAATACTTCTCCATCTTATCACTATAATCTAACCGCCTCAGGCCTAAAATCGAGGATTACTAACCACATAGCACATCGGTTTGTGTATCCATCAATCAAAACATTCAAGCCTATCTCCACTACACCCATTTTATAGATCTCCCTACTAAAACCAGCAACTTCAATCATTCTCACAAAGATTTTCGCTACATATCTCCTTCCTAACTTTTTCACATACTGAAAGTTAATCTTCTTCTTTCCCCCTTCACCTATCACCTTAGCTTGAGAAATCACATCAAAATTTTCACGTTCAAGAATATCTACTCCCCTACCTAAAACATTACAACATTTCTACAACAATTGCTATACTAACATACAGAGGGTCATTAAGGGACTAGAGCATAATCATCATGAATGGGAGTAACACTATTTGATTATAACTTATACTTATTGCACTATTCAAGATGGGACACGAGATGTAGATATGATATAATAGGCATGAAGTGCTTCATATATAAATGAATAGATCATAGATACAAAGCTATTCGGGTATATACACAGTACAATATGAGTCCATAAGACTGAGCTTATGGTGAGAAACATGAGCGCATATATCATGAGTTGTATAACATAAGGCCAAAATTCATGAAGTTAATGATTGGGACAAGGGTTGACACTTAAAGCTATTGCTTCTTGTTTTCAAAGCTGAGATAGTCATGAGTTTGCAAGGACCTTATCACTTTGGCTAATCCCAACATAACATAAATCGGCAACATATAAAAAGCATAGTTCCATAGAACTAAACATGATATGGGACATGAATCTTTGGGCCATGAGCATCACAACATAGAGATTTGAAAACTTGAAAGATTGGATTACTGAGAGACACTATTGTTTCTAGTCTGGAGGTCAGAACATGGATATAAGTGAATAGAGAACTCAAATCATAGGCATAGGCATGACTTGAATACATAACATAAGGCATTAGTAGAATGACCTCTTAAATTGAAGTATAAGGATCTTGCTTTAATAGGAATAGACTTTCCATGACTCTTCCTGGAAACTTGCCACCATGAGAAAATTCAAGAACTACCTTAGTCTATCAGATATCCTCCTTAGATCAAAGTCATAATCCTAATCTTGCGGGCATAACCTCTCATTAAATCTACAAGTATAACACTCAATACAGTGGGGTGTCATTATACACATAAATGCTAAACTCCTCCTGATAAACTATACTCCGAAGGCATTGCTTCTCGGGAATGTAACTCTTAACTTTTGTTTGCCTCTATAGACATCACCCTATAACTCAAACTCACACTCTCATGGGCATACATATCTGCCCTCCTTATCACATAATGATCTAGTCTCCACTCTTAATATACTATCATTAAACCTCTAATCACATATCCTTACAACTTAACAAAGTTTGTAGAACTACCAAAGGCGCACAATGCCTATCTATATTTTCCTCAATTCAGCTCTAAAGAACATCATATAACATTTCCGTAGTCTTCTCCATACTATGAAACTTGCAAACACAGGCTAGGTGTACATGACACTCATTCACATAAACCCTTATCTAAAAACATGCCACCTGGAGTTTCAACTTAATCTTATATACTTACCTTTTTCAACTTAATGACTCAACCATAATGATCTACTCCCTTTTCCATGAGTTACCAACCTAGGCTATTTCACACATTACATTAACCCACTAATTCATTCCCAAAAAACTTGCATTATCAATCTTAAGCTACTATGCTTACCACCATACTCCACATCTAAAGTTTAAGCCTATAGTCTAACATCAATCATGTACCACCGATAAAGCATGCCACATATTAAACTAGTCCATCAAATAGGGAAATAAACCCAAGTATTTTATTTCACTTAACTATGTCCCACGGTCATATCCGCTTCATGAAATTACTACTACACCTCAGAATCTACTGCACACCTTTTCACATGCAGTACTAGTTTACAACTACTAGCGAAAAGATAATGGGGGGGGGGGGGGGGGGGGGGGGTTAAAGTGACATATTAAGCATAGTCAATCTTAATCTCATAATATAACCCATTACCATCTATTAACATATTCTAATTTTTCACATCCTATTTTACTTACCCATACATGCATTCCTACTATCTTGAAATTCCATATATACCACTAAGTTTTTCCCCAAGTTAGTCTATACTTAAAACTTATTGGCTAACCTGCCCCATTTTCCGTTTACCATCTATAAACCACCATAACTATCCACCCTGTGCTCCTTCCCTATTTTGAATAACTAACAATCATAGCTAATCACTTCCCTTACGGAATACCATACAATTTATAACTCTTGCTACAATATTAGTCTATCACTATAAAATGGCAACCCACCCTCATTCAAAAGTTATACAACTAAGACTAGCTTTTTAACATAAAAGTTACCCTCACTATGACTTCATATCAATATATTTTTTACCATCTTACTACCAATAGGCCATGACACCTTATAACATACTACCACTCGAGCGGAAATACTATTCCAATATTCTGACACATGTCTTCACCCCTAAGCATGACATTTGCAATAGAAATTCTAAAAGGGATTGGAATACACTTCGTACCTTAGGCTCAAATGCATGATTGATACAGATAGGGGTATAAGCTTAAATCAATACATTTTGAAGCACTAACGGACTCCTCATAAGTCCTCGTGCAACTTCATAACCTCATTGATGACTAAATCAAAAAGGGCCACATCACTTAGACAATAAGATTCCACACTTGAATCATCTTGACAATGAACCATGGCTAATAGAATTAGAACAAGGAAGGAATTTGGATAACTTTCATAAGGACGACACAATAGCATGAACTAGAGTATGAAAGAATGAGAAACATCTCCTAAATGCCTCATAGCTTTCTTCTTATAAGTGTGGCTGGCTACATACCCATAAAAAGGACTCTACTTGACATGGCTTCATATATACCCTTGGATCATGAACCGTGCTCTAATACCAAGCTTGTCATGGCCAGAGCCTATGCCCCAACCCGTGTCAATGAAATATGACCATACAATACCCCACATCCGTCAATGAAGCCTCTACTGAATCACTAGTCAAACTAGACTGGGACAAGGCCCCCCAACCGGACTATAAGATAATTGAACAAGCATAAGAATAAAATGCCTTCCAAAACAAGGGAGGCTCACCAACTCTGGAGTTCTGGAAGTTTTCTACAACTGAGATGGACCATGGAAATCTACCTCAGAACCTACATTATGAGAAAATATAGCCTCCACAAAGAACGGTCAATACCTGAAATGTATTGGTACGCAGAACTAACCAAAAACAACGTATATTCCATATAAAATAGTCGAGACCATTAAGAAAACCATTTATAATAATATATACATAAAACACATAGGAATAATTGATAAGCTTCAAAATATTTTCTTGTAATCATGACTCAACTCTTTGCTTTACTTCTGAGCTAGATGGTACACCCTACATTTCTATAATTCCACAGGCTATATGGAATCCGCCCTTGACTCGGCGGCCATGGCCCCAACCCAAGTTTGCCGTAAAGGCTGGAGTCTCTGCTCTCTACTACATCAAAAGGTCATCGCTAGTGTACAATCCCTATTTTGGGACATAATAAACCCATATCGGCAAAACACGATTTTGACCAATGAGTTATCTGAACTCAAGCCTTCTTTGGGTAACCAACTAGATCTCTTTAAGCCTATTTTTAGTTCTTAAAAACCATGATTCATGCTTATAAAACATTCAATGCCTATTCTGTTAAGGGCATATCATCTCCGAGTATCGTCATACCTAAACTTGTAAGTTATTCATATCATACTACATTGTATCAGCCCTTCTCATTCCAAAATATGCAAATGACCACCCAAAGATTTTATCAAATCACAAAAGAGTTCTTATTTCAAAAGCATGTGCAAAATCATTCAAACACACTCACTTTTCAAGACTTAAGCATGCGATGGACAATTCAATCATTAATCACATATAATTTCTTTATTAGGAAATCATAGCATTTATAATAGAAATCACCTCTTTGAAGAACACACGAAACAACCATCAGTTACAAGTGAATAGGCATTCAAATTCAATAATCATCTTCATTTGTAAAAATAACCCAAACATTAGTTATATGTAAATCTCATGATCAAAAGAAGGCTTATAATTCATGCTCTCAAACCCAATTCACAATTCACTTCATGCAAAGACCACAAATTTTATCATAGGGAAGGGAATTTCTCAAGTTGCATTCATAAATCTTTTTTTGAACTCAAATCATGTATGCACCAGATTATAAATCAGGCTTATAGAAAAACCCCTTGATAATTATGTACTTTCATCAAAAAGGGTTTATGATGCATGATCTTTGAATGATTTCTGAAACCCCTTTACATATACATAATTATATATCTTTATAAATTTTTAAAAATGTATAACCTCTGCCCTTGAGATTTAGGATAGTCTCACATACCTTTTTGATGAACAAAATTTGTGATATCTTAAATCTAATTTTTCTTTCTTTGAGAAAGTAGAGGAGAATGAGTGATGAGAAACTAATATTTTATCAGTAAATAGGGTTGAAGTGTGATTTAAGTAGTGGGCATAGGATTTTAGGTGAGGAAAAGACAAAAATACCCCTAAAGGAACCAAAGAAAATTTTAGAAATTCTTCAGTTGACGACTAAGTTGACAGACCGTTAGTAATGTGACGGCTCATCACCTTAATCGTCACTTTCAGGCTGGGATTTTCCATTTACTGTCCTAGGATGATGATTAGAGCTGATGGCTCATTACTTTGTTGACGGCTCGTCATCTTAGTCGTCACCTAAGTGATGACTTGTCAGCGTAGCCTTCACTTAGTTGATAACAGATGCTTTGATGTAAAATGAGCATAACTTTCTACTCTGATAGCAGATTAATATGAAACTAGTTGCGTTGGAAAAAATACTTGAAGATCTTTCATTTGGTATATAGTAGGCCACGTAACTCAATATATATTCAGAGTAAGGATTGTTTGAAATGGACCCAAGTTGAAACATTCACTAAAACTTAATCGATAGAAACATTCTTAACTCATCTTTGATTTAGGAAATTTTTGTGACCTCTACTCATATTCAAAAGTATTCACACACAATAGAATTGATCATTACATATATACTAATAAGAAATCATTGGGTTCAGGACTATACACGTAGGAATGATGATTTGAATTCTAGCCCAACAATGCGGGGTGTCACAGATGGACATTGTATTTGTCACACCCCTAGTCGAGGCCCTAGATGTGACACTAACCCAATACTATTGCTAGTACGAGCGAACATTCTATCACTTTACATGAGAATACAACTAACATGAAAGAATATAACTAAAACAATATGAAATTATAATAAGATTTCTTAAAAGAGAAATATTTTCATCAAGGTTTATTAACACCACTTAATATTATACAATACTGATAGTCATGATAAATACTAGAAATTAAAAAGTTTGTTTGACAACTACACTAGCCCATGAAGCCTCTAATAAGTACCAATACTGAGGGGAAAAAATATAAAGAAATCATCATATCTCATCTAACCTCCTAGTAGGAAAGAGGCTCCCCAATGGTAGAAGATTAAGATCCTAATGAGGTGCCTGACTGCAGACTTGAGATCCAGAACCTACATCATGAAAGGATGTAATGCTAGAGACATTCAATACGTAGAATGTACTGGTATGTAAAATCATTTCAGGAGGGTAATACAGAATTAAAAGTGACAATAAAACTTAAATGTAAGTGAAGAAAACTATAAAGGAGCAAGGTTATAAGAAAAATTTTATAATTGACCAAGAAAGGTAGATTTAATTCCTTTGATTATTTGTGGAAGAAAATAGTAAACTATCATAAACTACCATGTAAGTGCATGGAGTCTGATCTCGGCCTGATCAGCTAAGCCATCCTATACCTTGCTGGTCCTAGGACATGACATGACATAATTTCCTAGCAAGTATCTATGGTTGGCCTGTCACAACCCGGAGTCACCCCCTAGTTGTGACACATTGCTTAAGGCCATAAGTGACCGCAAGCTAACCAATGGTCTGGTACCTTCTATGAGCACTAATAGAATGATAATTAAATAACATGTGCAAAAGAAAAACTGATAAAGTACTGTCAACTAGAAAACTAAAATAGATATAAAACGACAAATCTGAAGTATCTGATAAATACTGGAAACTAGACCGTCTATCTGAAAGCCTCTAAAATATACAAAGTTGATGGGAAACCCCCAACTAACTCTAACTAATTGAACATAAGGAAATATTAAAATAACTAATATAACATGTCACGTCCTCGATGGATGTGGACTCACCACTACTGATGTGGGGGAACTACTGAGCTATTTAGGGACGGTCGAGAAACTGTGCATCCGAACCTATGATATAAAATAACATAGAACAAGACAAAAGTATGTGATCAGTACTTTGAATATATTAGTGCATGAGGTAAGTGCTAACAGAGATATATATGGAAATCATACATAAATGCATAAAAATGTAAAACTGAGAATGAAAGACCAAGTAAGGCATGAACTGAATTTAATCAGTAAAACAAACTGACTGTGTAACTGAGGATCGAACTACTTGGTCAAACAAACTTGAACTTATATAGACTGAATACTGGCTGCATTTTTGGGAGCTATTATGAAACCGACATGCCTCAATCTAAGATAATCGGTATCCAACCTGTAGCTCCAGTTAGAAAGGTGTTAGTACCTTGCCATGAATAATAACACTGGCTATGTGAATCTACTAAACTAGTGTCCTGAAGAACTAGGGAGTCACCCTCTACTGGCATGTGCCCTTAAGAGAATTCCCACCCTTAACTGGAAGAAATACATATCAAGACCTACACTAGCTACATAGTTCCAAAACTCAGGGATTGCTACTAAAGTCACACCCTCTACTGGCATGTGAGCCCCCATCCCAGGGTTCACTCGGTGCTAAATCCTACTCCCAACTGAACTAACATTGGTAATGACTTAAGTTCAACTAAACATCATAATTGATAGTGCTTAGCATGATCATAACGACTGAGTATAATGATGAGAATCACTGTTTAACTAACTTATTACTTAAAAATCTGAAATATGAGTAAACACATAGGTATCGAGTATTCATAACACTTTAGCACTGAGTGATACTTTAAATATGATAATCATCATCTAACACATTAGTATGAAGTTATAATTTGGGGGACCCAAAACATACTATATTTAAATAACTGATAGTTTCATGAATTACAACATGGGGGTAAGTTAAACTTGAGGGGATATCTTGTTTACATGATTTAATACATAAATTTGCCAACTTGACATGGTATTAGCCAAATATGACATGGAAGTTTGGAATTTAATTCGTATAGTATCGTAATTCACATGGAAAAACTAATAACATAACTTTAATGTAAGAATTCATAAGGAAACATGGATAAATTTTATGATTTCACTATGTTAAATCATAACAGGGAGTAAAATTCATACTCAAACCAAAAAAAAGATTTTTGGGACTCAATGGGTGGAAGGAACCCATTGATGAATACCCCATACTTGGAATTGCTTCATTTATGAAAAGTGCTTGAATTTTTGAGACTTGAAAGATGACTTAGTGAGGGAAACCCGAACATGATTTTCTTGAAGATGTGAGAAGGTAAGTGTTGTTAATTAATTGGAAAAGGAAGGAAAATAATGCCTCTTTAAGGGTTATACGTCTTGGGTATAAGTTGTAAGAGAGGAAAGGACCAAAAAGCCCTTAGCTGAATTTTGCAAAAAATAATCATCAGTCTTTACGAGTTTAACATACGACTCTGTGGAAGGGTACGACTAGTCTTTATGACTTATAGGCTTGGCAGATCTAGGAGGGTACACACTGGTCAATATACCAATTCCACCTACGACTAGTACCATCTTCATACGACTCTTATCCCCCCACTAATATCTTAGATAGAATCTCAAGGAGTCTACACTGATAAACTTATGAATTACCTTCATACGACTCGTAACTTACTTAATGACTTCTAGGGATCAAGTCATACCTACAACAAAATGTCTATCATGCCGCACTATCCTGGATGTAATTTTAACTACCACTCTTATATTGTTTGTACGACTCAAGGGCATGAGTCATAGTATAGTGGTATTTAGGTATGGGGTATTGTAATATCTCCTTCTTAGAAATATTCATCCTTGAATGTGACTGGTTAGGCTAAGAGTACCAAGGAAATTGAGATCGTGTACTAAATGGTTATGAACAAAAACATAATAAATGACTGAGTTTGAGTCATAATACATAGATTGAATCAAATTCATAAATGCATGCTATGACACGAGGATGACTGTAACGACCCAGATTCTGAACCTCGGATGCTACACGGTGCTTATGATCCCGAAGGACCACAAGCTAACCCTTTTTTGGTACCTATGACTGAGCACTGCATAATATACTGTAAAAATGTAGAAAACAACTAATGGAAACTTTCAATAAGGTTCAAAACTAAAATACAACTAAATAAAGTATCAAAAGTCCTAAAGCAACTATCTGAACATCTAGTCTGAAAGCCTCTAAACAGTCTGAATAAGGAGTTGATGGGATAATCCCCCAACTAACTCCGTCTACTAAAATACTGAATCTAGAAATATAATGAAATAATGAACATCCTCAAATGATGAGGACTCACTGCTAAGTCTACTGCTTCTGGCTGAATCTGAACTGCTAAGGGTGCTCTGGATCTCGTGCTTCTGAACCTATGGTATAAAACACCATAGCATAGAAAAGCATACATCAATACGTAAGAATGTACTGGTATGCTAGATAAGGTAAGGCTAAATACAAAGGCTCATATGCATGAACTATAGCTGACTGAATAACATGAATAAACTGAATGAGGATACATGCATGGATGCATAAACTATAATTGAAATTATAGTAATACTGAATACTGAGTGCTAATAACTAGATTATTGATAACTGGGTTTACTGATAACTGCTATCTGAGTTTACTGATACTGAATTTCTAATAACTGAGTCTACTAATACTGAAACTTGAGATCAAACCTATCTAGCGGGTGATCCTTGAATCTGCTGGTACTTATACTTATTGACTGAATCTTAGATCAAGCCTATCTAGCGGGTGATCTCTATATCTATATGAAATAAAAAGAATTGGCTAAATATGATATCAAGCCTATCTAATGGGTAATCTCTGAATCTACTGATAACGAATATGATTGACTAAAGTTGGAGATCAAAACTATCTAACGGGTGATCTTTGAATCTACTAGAACTATCTAATTTCTTTACTGAGCTAAGTAACTGTATCTGACAGTCCTGATTTCTGTATAACTGAACTGAGTTCTATCACCAAAACTAAATCTGAAACTGAGACTGTGAGAGGTAATCATCTAACCGACATGCCCCGAATTTGAACTAATAGGGTCCAACCTGTAACCCCATCTGGAAGGGTGTCAGTACCTTGCCACTGGTAAAGACACCTCTATGGTCAAGCCTATCTAATGGGTGACCCTAAATAGAAAGTCAAGCCTAATCTAATGGGTGACTTCTGGGAGGTATCCAAGCCTTAATCTAATGGGTGACTCCTCATCCTATGTTATTTATGCAGTTCTGAAGTATAGGGACTACTACTAATGACTTTGCCTCTCTAATGGGGAAGCCGTCATCCCTGCCAACTGAATAGACTCTGAATCGGTGTTGAATCCTACTCCCAACTGAATAGACTCTGAACTGATTCTTACACTGTACTGGACTAAACTGAATCTCTTACTGATCATACTGATTAACTAAGCTGAACTAAATCTACTGAGTTTTGTTGACTGATGGAATACTACTGAATTCTGTTATCTGACTGAATGCTACTGAGTTCTAAACTTAATACTTAAATACTATTGAGGTATGAACTGCATACTAAGCTGGAATAGACTTCTACTGAGATTATTGAGTCTTTCTAAGTTCTGTAGCTGACTGAGTTCTACTAATTATGGCACAACTGAGATTATCTTTAAAACTGAAACTGGCTCTAGACAGTCAACTAAATTATCGGGTATTAAATACCCATTATCGAATACTAGACAATGATCAACAGCTCATAATACAATCAATGAGGCAGTTCATCAAGCACTTGAAAGCAATAAACTTATACATGAATAGGCATGCATACTAACATATCATAATTCATTCACTACGAACTTTCAACAAACACTTAGCATGCATTAACTTTTACATAAAAGGGGATTTCATATTAACATGCTATAATGGCACTATCTTATTCACATAGACCTTTTATCAAACATATGGGGAGCATACTTTGGTTATACAACAATTTCTACATCTAATTAACATGGTTACATAAATCAACACGCAACTTGAAGGGTTTATCATGAAAATTACGTAAATCATCACATACTAGGACTAAATCATGAAACTTATAATCTAAAACATGAATCAAAACTCAACAATAACATGAACATGAACTTCAACTCACATAAATCATAAAAACACATAAATATACAATCTTTATAATTTAAAAAGTATTCTTGAACTTATTGGGTGGAAGGAACCTAAGAATCAACATCTAACATACCTCAAAAGCATGAATCTTGAAGGAGGTTACCTTTTCTTGAAGGTTCTTGAATGGTGACGTTTTAATTCTTGAGTTTTTTAAAGAAGGGTTTGAATCTTGTTCTTGGGTTTTGATATTGAAAGAAACCCTAATTTTGATGTTATAGATGAATGAAGAGTTATGTGCTTTGATTTGTTGTAATTAGGGGTTAAAAAGGGTGGAAAACACCCAAAAATCCCTTTAAAATGTCATTTCAGCGTTGTTTCGGGCAAAGTTGACGGTCTGGGTGACGGACCGTCACTCTGGTGACTGACCATCACTCAAACTGTTAGTTTTTGGAAAGAAAATGGCCTTACCATCTCAGTTACGATGGCCTGAGCGACATTCCATTGCTGACTTGACGGTCCGTCAACTTGCCCATCGCCTAGGCAGTTTGAACAGCTCTCAATAAAATACCCGTAACCTTTTACTCTGATACTAGATTTTGCCAAAATTAGTATCGTTGGAAAGATAACTCAATTATATATCTGTTTATGGGTCATGAACTAAAAAATTCTTTGTAGAAAGGGAGATATAATCATTTGAAGTTGACTATGACAATATCCTTCTCAAGAATTCAATTGGTAAGGGATGTTTTGATTCGTCTAATAGCTAGGACATATTTGAGGCCTTAATATACATCAAACTTGATCATAAAACTACCAAACCACTAAAATTTATTTCTCATGATCTTGAAGCATAGTTCTACTATTGGTTGGGATTCTTAGGATATCTAATAGACTAAACTTACTTAAAGGACGTGAACATTTGAAACATGTCTATATGACTAGAGCTACTGATATACTGAAATTTCATACTGAACATGCATATCTGATGCATGGATATCTGACTGAGTTATTCTCATGAATGCATAACTGAAATTATTGATAAGTTGAGTTTCTCCTACTGAACATGCATATCTAATGTATGAATATTTGACTAAACTGACTCTTGAATGCATGGCTGAATATGCAATGCTAACTGATGCTAAGTTTGTAACAAAAATCTGAGCATGAAACTAAATAAGTTTAAGGACATGAAAGCATCGGGGAATTATAGAGTATCTCCCCCTTGGGACACTATGTCTCTCTAAGAATGCTTACTTTACTAGGATACTGGGAAAACTGAGGTGATGCACAAGGAACCTAAAAATTGGATTATAACTAAACATCTGGGACCTAAAACTAATGCATGACTCATGAACTGAGTTGATATTGCAACTACTAGGACTTTCTATCTTAGAATAGTTACATTCCTGAGATTTCTGATAGCATGACTAAATGGAAAGATGAGAAAACAAACTATACAAATCTAACTGTCTGACGGCTAAACTAACTTGCTGGCTTTAATAACTAACTCATGCTAAAAACTTAAGCTAAAATAGGAGCAAGGGATCTAATAATGCATATCATGAAAATGAAGGGCTTATAACGTACCCGAATCTATGTTAGGGAAACTTCCCTGATCATGGTGAGTTTGGAGTGCATAAAATCTATTCCAACGCTGACCACTAGTGGTACTAGAAGTGGCGCCCTACTGACGTAAATATCTACCCCTCTGAGCCATTACTCTACACTCCCTAAACTTGTGTCCTGGCTTACCACATCAAAAACATACCTTACTACCTGCTCTGTATCTACCTAGGTGATTCTTACCATACTCTCCACAAACCAGATAGGTACGATGATTTCTCACACTACCTTAGGTTTTGGAGCCTGCTGCCCCATCATGACTATCATTCCTAAACTTTGGTACTGGTGCACTAGCTGAGGATGGAAACAGGACTAAAAACTTCTGACTATGCTGAGAATGGCTTCCACCCTGTGACCCTGGTTGAGAAAAACTAAAACTACTTGTTCTGGATTTCTTATTCACACTCTTTCTTTCATTAGATTTCTCTGCCTCAATCTGCTGAGCGTGCATCATTAACCTAGAAAGATCCATGTCCTTGTTGATCATAGCATTCCTACACTCCTTAACCACCAACCCTGACACACCATCACAAACTTACTCATACTTGACCTAGGGTCAGCCATCTACTCAGGGACATACTTAGACAACTGATTGAACTTAAGGCAATACTCTTTCACTATCATGGAGCCTTGCCTTAATTTCATGAACTCTTCTACCTTAGAATCCCCCATCTTAAGTGGGAAAAATTTATCTAAGAACGCATCCTGAAATATCTGCCAAGTCATAGGGGCTACAACCTCCCCTCTACTCTTCTTCTACATCACTACCCAATCATGATCAACATTCTTCAACCTATAGGATGCCAATTCTACACTCTCCTCTTATAATACATGTATAACTTGGGTGATCTTATTTACCTTATTAAGATAAAGCTATGGGTCCTCACCTGTTATTGACACAAAGAATTTAGACGGGTTCATTCTCTTGAAATCTCTTACTCTAGCTGCGGCTAAATTCCTATTTTGCTGAGGTATGGCTGCAGCCTGACAGTTACCCTAAACATTAGTTTTCACAGCATGGTTTAGCACCTAAAAATCTTCCCTAAACTCTGCATATGACACATTCTCATTTAAGAGATCTACAGGCTGAGGTAGCTGGTTATCCTCCCTACGGGCACTAGCTCTGCGAGGAGGCATATTCTATAAATGAAAGGAAGAAATGGATTAGACTGAGAGATTAACTTGAGCTCATGATCACTTGCATGATATGAATACTGAAAGAAGGGAAACTATTTCTAAAACATCTAATATCCTCTTGTCCATAAGTGTGGAGCGCAACACACCTATGCACAGGACTCTACTAGATGCGGCTTTCATACTTCATAGGACACTATTGAAACTTAGTCTCTGATACCAAGTTTGTAACACCTAGATTCTAAACCCCGAATGCTACACGGTGCTTATGATCCCAAAGCACCATAAGCTAACCCTTTTCTGGTACCTGTAACTAAGCACTGTATAATATACTATAAAAATACAGAAAACAACTAGCGAAAACTTTTCATAAGGTTCAAAACTAAAATACAACTAAATAAAGTATCAAAAATATTAAAGCAATTGTCTGAACATCTAGTCTGAAAGCCTCTAAACTGTGTGAATAATGAGTTGATGGGACAATCTCCGAGCTAACTCCTTCTACTAAAATACTGAATCTAGAAATATAATGAAATAATAGAACATCCTCGAATGATGAGGACTCACTTCTAAGTCTACTGCTTCTGGCTGAATCTAAACTGCTAAAGGTGCTCTGGATCTCGTACTTTTGAACCTATGGTATAAAACACTATAGCATAGAAAAATATGCATTAGTACGTAAGAATGTACACAAAGTCTTATATGCATGAGCTATAGCTGACTAAATAAAATGAGTAAACTGAATGAGGATACATGCATGGATGCATAAATTATAACTGAAATCATAGTAACACTGAATACTGAGTTCCAATAACTGGATTACTAATAACTAGGTTTACTAACAACTGCTATCTAAGTTTACTGATACTGAATTTTGATAACTGAGTCTACTAATACTAAAATCTGAGATCAAGCCTATCTAGCGGGTGATCCTTGAATCTGCTGATACTAATACTTATTGACTGAATCTTAGATCAAGCCTATCTAGCAGGTGACCTCTGTATCTATTTGAAATAAAAAGGATTGGTTAAATTTGAGATCAAGCCTATATAATGGGTGATCTTTGAATCTACTGATAACGAATATTATTAACTGAAATTAGAGATCAAGCCTATCTAACGGGTGATCTCTGAATCTACTAAAACTATTTAATTTCTTTACTGAGTTAAGTGACTGTATCTGACAGTCCTGATTTCTATATAACTGAACTGAGTTCTATCACTGAGACTGAATCTAAAACTGACACTATGAGAGATAATTATCTAATCGACATGCCCCAAATCTAAACTAATTAGGTTCAACCTGTAACCCCTTCTAGAAGGGTGTCAGTATCGTGCCACGGGTAAAGATATTTCTATGGTCAAGCCTGTCTAACGGGTGACCCTAAATAGGAAGTCAAGCCTAATCTAATGGGTGACTCTTAGGAGGTAGCCAAGACTTAATCTAATGGGTGACTCCTCATCCTGCTCTAGCTACACAGTTCTGGAGTATAGGGATTGCTACTAACGACTCTGCCTCTCTAACAGAGAAGTCATCATCTCTTCCCTCACTCAATGCTGAATCCTACACCCAACTGAATAGACTCTAAACCGATTCTTAGACTGTACTGGACTAAACTAAATCTCTTACTGATCATACTAATTAACTGAGCTGAACTGAATCTACTGAGTTCCATTGATTGATGGAATACTATTGAATTCTATTATCTACCTAAATGCTACTGAGTTCTAAACTGAATACTTGAATAATATTGAGTTCTGAACCACATACTGTGCTGGAATAGACCGCTACTGAGATTATTGAGTCTTTCTAAGTTCTGTAGCTGACTGAGTTCTACTAATTATGGCACAACTGAGATTATCTTTAAAACTGACACTGGCTCTAGACAGTCAACTAAATTATCGGGTATTAAATACCCCCAGGACTCGATAGCATAAAAATAAATAAGACATGACAATTCTTGAATACTTGACAATGGTCAACAACTCACAATACAATCAATGAGGCAGTTCATCAAGCACTTGAAAGTCATAAACTTGTACATGAATAGGCATGCAAACTTACATATCATAATTCATTCACTAAGACCTTTCAATAAACACTTAGCATGCATTAACTTTTACATAAAAGGGGATTTCATATTAACATGCTATAATGGCACTATCTTCTTCACATAGATCTTTCATTAAACATATGGGGAGTATACTTTGGTTATACAATAATTTCTACATCTAATTAACATGGTTACATAAATCAACATGCAACTTGAAGGTTTTATCATGAAAATTATGCAAATTATCACATACTAGGACTAAATCATGAAACTTATAATCTAGAAACAGAATCAAAACTCAACAATAACATGAACATGAACTTCAACTCACATAAATCATAAAACACATAAATATACAATATTTATAATTTAAAAAGGATTCTTGAACTTCTTGGTGGAAGGAACCCAAGAATAAACATTTAACATACCTCAAAAGCTTGAATCTTGAAGGAAGTTAACTTTTCTTGAAGGTTCTTGAACGGTGACGTTTTAATACTTGAGTTTTTTGAAGAAGGGTTTGAATCTTGTTCTTGGATTTTGATCTTGAAAAAAACCCTAATTTTGATGTTATGGATGAATGAGGAGTTATATGCTTTGATTTGAAGTAATTAGGGGTTAAAAAGGGTGTAAAAGGATCCAAAAAGCCCTTTAAATCGTCGTTTCAGCGCTGTTTCAGGCAAAGTTGATGGTTTGGGTGATGGACCGTCACTATGGAAACTGACCATTACTCCAACCATCATTTTTGGGCTATTAAAAAGCCTTAATGCCTCAGTTGCGATGGGCAGAGTGATGGTCCATCGCTGACTTGACGGTCCGTCAGCTTGCCCGTCGCTACTGGGCAATTCGGACAACTTTCAGTAAATTGGCCATAATTTTTTAATCCATTACTGGATTTTGACAAAATTGGTATTTTTAGAAAGATAATTCAATTATATATCTGTTTATGGGTCATGAGTTCAAAAACTATTTATATAATGGGAGATATGATCGTTTGAAGTTGACTATGACAATATCCTTTTCAAGAATTCAATCGGTAAGGGATGTTTTGATTCGTCTAATAGCTAGGACATATTTGAGGCCTTAATATACATCAAAATTGATAATAAAACTACCAAACCACAAAAAATTTATTTCTCATGAGCTTGAAGTGTGCTTCTACTATCGGTTGGGATTCTCGGGGTATTACAATGACTATATGAGTAAAATAGAAAATAAGAGTCAACTTATGAATAATCATTACCTCCAACTGGATTTGAGTTCGTGAATAATAGATGAGGATATTTGGTTTGAATATCTTCTTCTACTTCACAAGTAGCTCCTCCAATGGACTAATTTCTCCATAGAACTATAACCAAGGGGACCTCTTTATTCCTCAACCTACGAACCTATCGGTCAAAGATCTCAACTGGAATTTCTTTAAAGAAGAGACTATACTTCACCTCCAAGCTCTCTAAGGGAATAACTAAAGATGGATCGCCAATACATTTGTTTAGCCAAGAGACATGAAACACCAAATGCACTAATTCCAAATCTGCTGGAAACTATAACTCATAAGCTACCTTCACAAAATGGCTCAAAATTCTTTATTGGCCAACATAATGAGGACTGAGTTTCCCCTTCTTGCTAAATCTTTTCACTCCCTTCATAGGTGAAATTTTCAAATAAACCAATTCACCAACATCAAACTTAATATCCTTTATCCTCACATCTATATAGGATTTCTGATGACTTTGGGCTGCCTTCAACCTCTTTCGAATTAGCTAAACTTTCTCCATTGCCTCAAACACTGAATCTGGACCTATTAAAGTAGCCTCACCAACTTTAAACCAACTAATAAGAGATCTACCTCTCCTCTTATAGAGAGCCTCAGATAGAGCCATCTAAATACTAGAGTGATAGATGTTGTTGTAGGGCAAACTCCATTAAAGATATGTGGTCATCCCAACTACCCTTAATATCAATAACACATGCCCTCAAAATTTTCTCAAAAGTCTAAATGATCCACTCTTCCTGACCATCTGTCTGAGGATAAAAAGTTATACTGAGATGTACTTGGGTACCAAGGCCCTTCTGAAAAGCCGTCCAAATGTGAGAGGTAAAATAAGAACCTCTATCTGAGATGATAGTCAATGGAACTCCATGTAACTTCACTAACTAAATAAGATAGATTCTAGCATAATCCTCAGCTATAACTGAAGTATGAACTGGAAAGAAATGAGTTGACTTGGTCATTATATCTACAATGACCTATATCGAATGATGCTAACAATGCGTCCGAGGTAATCCTATCATAAAATCCATGTTCAACACCTCCGACTTCCAAGTAGGGATGCTAAACTCCTGAAGTATACCACTAGGCCTTTGGTGTTCAACCTTAAACTGATGATAGTTCAAACACTTAGCCATAAACTCTATAATATCTTTCTTTATACCACTCAACCAATAGGTCTCCCACAAATCATGATACATCTTAGTGGCCCCTGGGTGAATAGAATACCATGAACCAAGCACTTCAGCTAGTACTCATTTTCTCAGATCATTAACACACAAAACACACAGTCAGCCTTAACAATGAAGCATACCATCTCCTCCTTAGGAGAAAACCTCCACTTTTTGGTCCGCAACTGCCTCTATCAACTTGACTAAACTAGGATCCCTATCTTGTTTTCCTTTTACCTCGGCAACTAATGAAGATTTTAAACCATTCTAAACCCATATGCTACCTTTGGCTAAATCAACCAACCAAACTCATAATCTAGAAAGCCGGTGAACCTCATGAAATAACACCTTCTTGTCATTCTCCACGTGTACAATACTACCCATAGACAATCTACTAAGGGAATCTACCACTATATTGGCCTTGCCCAGATAATACATAACACTCATATCATAATCTTTTAACAATTCAAGCTATCTTCTTTGACGAAGATTTAGATCTTTTTACATAAACACATACTATAAACATTTGTAATCCGTAAACACATCAACATGAACCCCATAAAGGTAATGCCTCCAAATCTTTAAGGCAACTACAATAGTTTCAAACTTAAGATCATGGGTTGGATAGTTCTTCTCATGAGGCTTAATTTGTCTGGAGACATAGGCTATTACCTTACCTCTCTGTATTAGTACATAAACAAGAATAATTCTAGAAGCATCACAATACACTACGAACCCATTTGTGCCATTTGGCAAAGTTAATATTGGAGCAAAGGTGAGTCGAGCCTTCAACTCCTGAAAGCTCTTCTCGGGGGAATCTGACCACTAAAATTTGAATTTCTTTTAGATTAGTCTAGACATTGGAGAAGCAATAAAAGAAAACCCTTCAACAAACCATCTATAATAGCAGGCTAAACCCAAGAAATTCTTAATATCTGATGAAGAGATAGGTCTCAACCAGTTTCTCCTACTTTGGTCTTTTGAGGATCAACTCGAATGCCATCAAAAAAATGATGTAACCTAGGAAGGATACTGACCTTAATCAAAATTTGCACTTACTGAACTTAGAAAAAAATTAATGATCTCTAAAGGTCTGCAACACAACCGTCAAATGGATCACATGGTCATTCTCACTACGGGAATAGACAAGGATATCATCAATAAAGACTATGACAAATATGTCCAAGTATTGCTTGAACACCCTGTTCATCAAGTACATAAAAGCTATAGGGGCATTCGTTAATTGAAAAGACATAACTAGGAATTCGAAGTGACCATATCGACTGTTGAAGGCTGTCTTTGGAATGTCATATTCTCTATCTTCGAGAAATAACTTTCACCCTAAAATTGGTCAAACAAGTCATCAATCTTGGGAAGAGGATACTTATTCTTAACTATGACTTTGTTCAACTGACGGTAGTCAATACCAATTCTTAGAGAACCGTCTTTCTTGTGCACAAATAGAACTGGGGCACCCCATGGTGAAATATTGGCCTGATGAAACCCTTATCCAAAAGATTCTTTAACTATTTTTTTAGTTTCTTAGGCTCAGCTTGAGCTATTCTATAAGGTGAGATAGAGATAGGCTGAGTAGCTGGAAGAAGATCTATTCCAAAGTCAATTTCCTTTTCAGGAGGAACTCTGGGAAGAACTTTTAGAAACACATTAGGGAACTCATTCACTATTGGAACTGACTTAAGACTCAAAGTTTTAGAATTTGAGTCCTTAAATTAGATGAGATGATAAATACACCCCTTGGATATCATCTTTCTTGCCTTAATATAGGAAACAAATCGACCCTTAAGCATGGAAGTACTACCCCTCTATTCGATAACTAGTTCATTAGGAAACTGGAACTTAACATTTTTATTTCTACAATCAACTGAGGCATATCATGATTGGAGCCAATCCATGTCTAAATTGACATTAAAATCAGTCATCTTTAACTCCACAAGATCAATTGAAGCAACTTTTTAAGACACTATGACCGGGCAATTTTTGTATACCTGTCTTTCTACAATAAACTTACCCCTTAGGGTAGACACTGAGAAAGGCTCTACTAATATTTTAGGACTGACACCAAAGTCTACAGCTATATAAGGATTCACAAAGGAAAGTGAAGCTCAAGGGTTTAACAATACATAAAAATAAAATGAAAGACTTGTAACGTACCTATAACCACGTTAGAAGAACTTTCCTGATCATGTCAAGTCTGGAGAGCATACAGTATATTCTAGAGCTTCCCATTGATAAAACTAGAAATGGCACCCTACTGAGTTGGGTGACCTATTGGAGCTGATGATAAGTTGGACCGACCCTACTGGTGAGCATCTTTACCCTTTTGACCAACCATTGGTCAATCCTTGATCTTGTGGCCTAGATTTCTAGACCCAAAACATCCATCACTGTCTACCCTGTACTCTTCCTTATAATTCCAACCATATTTTTTTACAAAGAAGATTGGTTCGACCACTGTTTATGCTACCATGAATCTGAGAGCTTGGCCACCTACCTCAATTGTCTTACCAAAACTTAGGCACCAAGGAACTGGATGAGGATGGGAATGGAGCAAAAAATTTTAATGGAACTGAGAACGGTCACCACCTTCTGACTTTGGCTAAGAAAAGTTAAAGCCACTTGTTCTTGCTCTCTTATTCTCTCTTTCTTTCTCCTTAAGTTTCTCTTTTTCAATCTTCTAAGCATGAACAATAAGTCTAGATAGGTCCATCTTCTTAATCAATATGGTGGTCCTACACTCCTTAACCACACAATCAGATACACCAGATATGAACTTACTCATATTGGACCTAGAGTCAGCCACCATAGTTGGGGCATACCGCCAATTGAGTAAACTTAAGTGAGTACTCCATCACACTCACACCACTCTACTTTAATTTTATAAACTATTAAACCTTGTCTTTCCTCAACTCAGTAAGAAGAACATGCCTAAGAAAGTTATGGCAAACTCTTCCCACTCAATAGGTCCCATATCAACACCCCTATCTTCTTTCCACTTCTTGAACCAAGTGTGGGATACTCCCCACAACTGATAGGCAGCTAAGTATGCACTCTCACTCAAAGTGACACCCATGATATCTGTCACCTTTTGTACAGCATCCAAAAACTCTTGTGGATCCTCCTCAGACTTGGATCCAGAAAATGAAGGGGGATTCATCCGAGTAAAATCACAAATTCTAGTTGTAATTGTATTCACCAAAGAATTAGTTGGGGCAATAAGTTCGCCCAAAACTACACCTTAATCGGAAGTGTAATGTAGTCATGCAAATATAATAACCCAACTATGTTGGGGTTGATCCCACAGGGAAAACATGAGAAGTTGCTTGCCTTGATTTAATCCTCGAGTAGTGCAGGAAAGTAAATAGGGCTATTTTGTTATCAATATCAAACATTAACCAATTCTTAAGTAATTTTTGAGTTGAAATCTATAAGAGATGAATGTTAGGTCTATGTTCCCCCTGGCTTCTCAACTCCATAGACTTATCGTGATTAACCCACTTCTCAGTTGGTCTGCATGTAAACCTATAAGATCGGTATTATCAGCCGTCTTTTGAGCACGAAGATAAATTTCACCCTTAGACTTGGTTATCAACATCAGGTGTTGCCTTTTTGTACCTTGCAATAACGTCAGTTCACTTGATACTTGGTTATCAGATCAAGTGATAAGATGGATTACGAGGACTATAAGGTGGAGGTAGAAATCCTAAATTACTGTTCTAATCTTGTTTTCCCAATGACAACCTTCTTGGTTATTGAAAGAATGTGAATATAGGCTTTTATCTCAAGATTCTACAGTTACTTGAAATCAATTATAGTGAAGAAGAATTAGGATACATGCATAACCCTAGAACAGATATGTGTCACATTTTCTCTATGTAGCTAATCCGCCAGGGTTCCCACAACCCTAGTTAAGGATATTAGCCACTCATGTTTGTGTAAGCAATCATGATTATCAAAGAAGAACACATAAAATCATTTGCACAAGAGTAAGAAGTCCAAAGTCTTTAATTGAATAAAACACTCAAATATTAAGAATAATTGTAAAAGAATGTCACTACGCGTAACCTAATAAAAGATAAACCCTAGGGTATTTATAGTATCTCAAAATAACATAAAAATCCTATTAAAAATGAGAAAGGTAAAGTTAAGTCGGCAGTCGGTACGACTCGGACTTCACTCGTATCCTTATCTTACGAGTTGTACCCCACTTTGTTGTAACTATTCCAGTGTCTAATATTCCCGTGGATTCAATTCTCTGTTCAACTTACGACTTCGGCTTATGAATTGTAACTATGTATACGACTCGTATCCTTGATTTGTATCCACCTAGGACTTCAGTATTTTTTGGTCTTGAACGCTGGTTGGTATACGACATTCCTATTCGAGTAGTACTCAGAATTCCGATTCATATCCTTATGATACTTCAATTCCTGGATTATAGCTTGGATTTTGTTATCCTCACTGCTTCAGCATATGATTAGTAACCTGCCTTATGACTGGGATACCTGAGTCGTATCTTCTTCATACTTGGTTTCTTGATTAGGATTTTGGTTCTGTTCCTTATAGGATTCAGCATATGAGTCATATCGAATGGTTACGACTCAAGATCAGACCCGTATACTGATTGCAGTTGGTATTTTTAGGTCTTTTTCTCCTCTTTTCATTCAAGTAATGTTATAAACTTATTTTACCTGCAATGCACACCAAAGCACATTGTATCTAACAAAACAACCTAAGTTCACACATAAATTCATGGTTTTAAGAATCAAAAGTGTCATGTTTCCACGCCACATCAACACCTTCAACTTAGACTTTTTCTTGTCCTCAGGCAAACAAAACCAAGTATTCTTTATTAAGCCAGAGGCAATGCTTAAAATAGGAAGATCTAAAACAACCCATGGTAGTGATTTTGGATTCAATTCTAAATTTTGTTGCTACCCTCTCAATTATCAACTTTTCAACTCATACTTGCGTATAGCAATTCTGAACATGTAGAAACATGAAAGAATCCGATGATGGCATTACATTAACAATAGCCATGTGTACTCACAATTAATAAAATCCCATTTACTCCTCATGGATAGACTTCTCTATTTAGGGATATACAAATGAATCTGTCACACACAAAAAGTATCACCGGTGTGCATAAAATACCATAAGCTTGCCATTATGCTCTTTTCCTAAGTTGTCAGTAAGTCACAGTAGGAACACTATAGGACTTTTCTTTAGCTTGTAATGTAGGCTTGGGGATGATATGATATGTATGGATTTTTGAAGTGACTAAACCTCCTTGACACTGCATTAACTTTTGGGGTCCACACTTAACCAATTTTTCACTTTATTTCCACTTTTATTTCTCCCTTTTATTTTAAAGCATATTCGGGTTGGGTGTTGTCTCCTAGTAACTTTTCTTTTTTTCTCTTTTTCTTTTCTTTTTTTCTAACACACCCAGCCTTACTTCCTTTTCTCTTATTTTACCATTCTTCGTACCCCTTTTATATCATGCACCCCTATGATAGCCACCCTCAACTTAGGTGATGTTCCTGAGTTGAAGTGCACAATGTCCAAGGAGGACCAAGGCCAAAATAGGTCCATTATAATACAAAATGGGAAGGTGATAGGTGTAACAAGAAAAATAGGCATACAGGTTCAAAATTGGGATCAAGGGATATTCACGCATGGAAGGTCAATTTGGCTAAAAGTGGACTAATATAAAAAATGGCCTATGATCCTTTCCTACCTAAATATCCTTAGATCTAGGAAAAATCAACCGGGTAAGTTCTAGATTCAAACACAAATGGGCACTAAGTAAACCTTACATACACACTTGCACAGGGCTATCTTACTAAGTACTAGTTATCCAATTATGCGACAGTTTTTGTCTCGAATTGTACTATCCCTAATCCTAATGCCATTATCAGATACTCAATAGTCTCACATAATGTAATTCATAAAACAATGATTTCAAGGGGAATCAATATTTTTAATTTTTGAACACAGTTCACACCACTTTTCACACTCTCATTTCAGACATCAGCATAAAATTAGCAGTGTTCATCAATCACAAAACAAACATCGATCAGAGTCAAAAATCTTCAAATACTTCCCAACTTTAAAAAAATCCATAAAAATCATCATCAAAATACACAAATATCCACTGCCATAGGTGCGCTGATCTAGTCCTTATCTCAGTTCCCTGCCTCAGACCTGCAAGTTATAACAGACTTTCAGTTTTTGATATATCTGAAAAAAATTCAAACTGCTCCCAATATTTATTGATACCCCCACCCCCAAAAACTATCCTCAGTGCTAAAAATATAACAAGAGTAGGGATAAAAATTCATACCTAGGTGCTCAAGGCGCCAGAGCATCAACACCAGAATATATGCCATCAGATTGGGTCTCAGTCTCCTCATCAACTGTCCTAATCGGGACTGGATCATCAACTGGCAGGGGCGCGACATCAACCCCCTTAGCGTCAAGAATTAAAGCACTTAAACTACCAGCTCCTATAGACGTCTCTTGAACCCGTGTCTGTCGGTCCTGCTCATCCTGGATACTTTTACGTCTGGCTTTCTTCATTACCTTCTTGTCTTCCTTTATCTTTCTCTTCTTTTCTCTTTTATCTTCCTCGATCTTCTTAGCTTGCTCATCTGCTGCTATTGCCAAAATATTTGGCACCTCAATTATGGAAATCATAGTCTCTACAATGGATTCAACAACCATTGGCCTCTTATACAGCTCTGTGACCACCTTTTTTAACTTCATAATCTCTGCTCTGACATCGGCAACATTAGGCATCTATCCATTTCCCAACTATCGAGTAATCCTCAAAATTAGAGCTGTCGATATGGGACAGGTCCGTTGGGCTAGCCCAGCTCAACCTGTAATTTAATGGGAAAAGGACATGGGCTAGCCATTTAAAAAAAAATGGCCCATAATTGAAAAGGTGGACAACCTTAGCCAGTCGGCCCAATTTAATTCTCTTTTTTAGCCATTTGGCCCAATTGGGCACATGCAGTCTCTATACTCAATTGATACACTTTTATACCAAATTGATACACTTTTATACTATATTGATACACTTTCTAAAAAAGAGAAAGGAAATTCTATGCAAGCACATGCAGTCCCTATACCCAATTGATACTCTTTTATACCATATTAATACACTTTTATACTACATTAATACACTTGCAGTGCCCATATACTCAATTGATACTCTTTTATACTAGGTTAATACATTTTTAGAAAAGAAAAAGACATCCGTTGGCTAATAGCCAAGATAATGGTCCAAGTTTGATCAATTGGACATATTGTATATCCTCGATCCATTTTATTTCTATTGTGTATCCTATCAACTATAATTAACTCCATTTTGCAGCTTTTACATGTATACCTTTCTTTTGTCATTTTCTTTTCAAAACAGGTTTTCTCCTCCATTTTTTTTATTGATCTATATATTATTTTTGCATTTACCCCAATTTTTATTCTTGCTTTTCCTCCGCTGTAAGCTCGATGTGATTTCATTATTTATGAGTTTATGATGTAAAAAAGAAAAATCAAAGTGTTTTATGGTATTCTCTTTGGATGATAAACAATTCAAATTTAGATGTTGTTTAGGGTGTAGCTACACAGTTGGTTTACCAGCAACTATTGTCCATTTTAATGGTGAAAAACGGTGGTGGAAGGGTGGCAAAGGAGTCAGACGATGTTAATGGTGTTTGGGTTGATTACATGTTTCTTTTAATAAAAGATTTAATGATGTTTATGGAATAGATAAAATAAAGAAGATAACAAAAAACTACTGATCTTTCATGGTGGAATATGAGTAGTGGTTTCATGAATGGTGAAAGTATAGGAAAATACGTGAAACAGTGACAAATGTATCCTAGCTTCTCGCGTGCATTCCTTATTGGCTATTTACCGGATTTTTAAATTTACGTGCTAGTTTTGTGAAATTATTTTAGTTTTACGTGTTATTTTTGTCCTTTCCCCTAATTTAATAGGATTGGGCTAAGATTTTTGCAATTCAATTAAGAATAGGGTTTTTTAGCCAGTTTTAGATAAACCCACTTGCCTGTGAGCCTTGAGCAATGTGAGTTGGATCGGTCCGTGGGCCAAACAAATAATAATTAAAAAAAAATAGAGTACTGAATTAACAGAGGATTCCCAAACTGAAAGTCTACTTAGACTATCATAAATATGTAAATATTAATTATACTTATAAAATAGGTAATAATTAAAATATAAAATTATTAAGTTTTTAAGTGATCACTATTTACCATTTGGGATTTAGTCGCTTTCACTCTTGAGACCTTGATCATTGCAATCTTATTCTCCAATATGCAAAGTTTGACCCATTACTATTGGATCAAAATTAGGTTAATATTTCTATATAACTAGTTATATCATTACTCATTAGCTGTATAGTTTGCTTATTAATATTTTTGTTTAGTTCAAACGATATTATATCAAAAGTTATTCAATTTCACAGACCATTAGAATATTTTTTGTCAATTTGAGACTTGATTAGCTAAGTAATAACATCATGTAGTATTTGTCTTGTAAATATTTGTATTATTAACATGTTAAAATTTAAATTAAAAGAATTATAAAAATAATATTTTTAAGAAAATGGATTGGCCCGTCGAGTCCCACAGAGTGATAGGTTGAACTTGTTATTTTTTGGTCCATCAATTTAATGAATCAGCCTAATATAACTCATCACTCTAAAAATTTGTGTAAATTAGTTCGAATAAATTGAGTCGGCCCATATTTACAGCTCTTGAGTTGCCACCAACATATATACATGAAAAAAGGAAATACTAAAACCCTAAGTAAACGCAAGTCCCAATGAGTCCCCACACAAGAAAAAACACCGACTTTGGAGAGGATGTGATCACTTGCATCCTCTCAAAACTCCCCGTTGAATCTCTTCTACGTTTCAAAATTGTGCACAAATCATGGTGTTCAATAATCAATGACCCCAATTTCATCAAGTTGCAAATTGAGGAATCGTCATCCGACATTAATCAACAAAAAATCCTCTTAATTTCATCGAAAATAGCTCCATCTCCTTGTCTGGAATATAACATGTTAGTGTTCAACATCGGTTCAACAAATGCATCATCATTGAGTGCTAATTCTCAAGTTGTTTCTCTCCAACCACCGGACTTTTTTATGTCTCGAGATGTTTCATATCCATTGGTGAGTTCTTGTAACGGGTTGTTATGTATGGTGTGCAGCTTCAAAATATTTATATGGAATCCAGCTATTCAAAAATACAAAATTGTTCAAAATCCTGATCCTTATGTGTTGAAACGTGTTAAAAGTTATGAATCAACGCTATATGGTTTTGCGTATGATTCTATTAATGATGATTATAACATAGTCTGTACATTTGTGGTTAATGCAAAGGGTAGCCGTTACATTGTTGGAATATACTCTGTGAATAATGAGTTTTGGAAAAAGATTGACTCTATTCCGGCTGGTTATCGCTTGTTCGACCAAAATCCAGTTTCATTAGATGGTACTGTTAACATGATGGCAACTAGATCAGTTCAAGAAAATGGTGATAGTGCATTTAATAAGTTTGCGATTGTTTCTTTGTTCGTGGCTGATGAGAAATTTTCTGTAACGCCCATCCCATTGCAATATTGTGGGAGTCATATGAAATTGTCTAATTTTGCCAATCGTCTCTATCTTTCTGTGTTTGTTGAGATGGATTTTCTGGTGTGTTCCCTGGAGAAAGATGGAGAATTGTGGACTTGGACTAATGTCATGAAAAGTCCTACATTAGGATCATCCATTGGGCTTGGGAATCACAATTGCTACTTAGATGATATAGTATATTTGAAGGAAAATGAGAAAATCTTGTGGAGAAAAACAGATGGTGGTTTTCTAGAATATGATAAGCGGAAAGAAGAAGTGACTGAGTTTACCATGAATCAAATTTCGCCTGCTACAGAATTATCCATCTTGTTCGCAGGAAGTTTAGCTTCTTTGAGAATTCCGTGGGACTAGAAAATTTGACTATCTAATCAACTGTATTTTGTTGTATTTTATTTTTACGCCCTCTGATGCTTGGATTTCTGTGTTGCAGATGTTTTAGCTTCCTTCAAAATTTGACTATCAAGTTAGCTGTATTTTGTTGCATTTTATTTTAAACTTTTGGGTGGTTATTGATGAGATTCTTATGCTATCTGATGCTTGGATTGCTGTGTTGCAGATGTTATTTTCTTGCAATGTGATTTTTCACGAAAAGAGGTTTCAAATAATTAATCGTGGATATTATTGCGGCGTTGATGGTGATAATTTCTTTCATGAAAATTATAACCTTGGATCAAAGAGTAGACAGTTTTACCAGAAAGTTGATAGGAGAACTCTGCATTTGCTTCGGAGAAGCAAATATTGCGGGCTGTGGCATATGTAGAAGCAAAATAAGTATCAATTTTTTTCTCCAATTAAATTTATATTATAATGTACAGAACCTTTGTTTGTCTTGAGCCAAGGTCTTTCGAAAACAACCTCTCTACCTCACCTCTGAGGTAGAGTTACAGTATGCATACACTCTACCGTCCTCACACCCCACTCATTGGACTACACTGAGTATGTTATTGTTGTCATTATTATTGATAGTTGTAGAATTCACAAGGCTTTGTTATATAAACTTGTAACTATCTCTTCTATGAAGGTTACACAATACAAAAGAAAGTATGATCTTACTTTGCCAATTCATTTGATTAAAGACTAGATTTCAATCAACTCGGAGCACTTTTAAGAACCCGGTGACTATACTAGTACGATACAGACCCTTCATTTTATGATCATATCTGACTTAGTTTCCTGGGAGTTGCAGAAACAAACATTTCTAGACTTATGCATGAAATTGTCTTTAACACAGATTTATACACGCAAATATTTCTAACAAATTAGCCTTGTATCTACTTGGAAAGACAATTTATGGATGTTGATATCATTTTAAATCTTAACGGCATCGTATTCCAATTAAATGGAATAAAGCCTGTCCATCTTACCTTGGAAGGAGAAGAAAGCTGGAGTTGGGGGATCACAAGAAAGGAAGACAGATTAATGGTCCTGACATGCTTTGAATGTTATAGGTGTATCCAACAGAGTATGGTCTTTGTGTTGCCAATTCATTTGGTTCAACAGAATTATATTTTCTCCTTTAGTTGTTCCCGTTTGAGAAGATTGAGTGTACACTCGGCATTCCCCTTTAAACGATCCGTAGTATTTGATTTTAGCTCTCTATCTTCGGGTACGATTTATTCAAAGGATATCGATAAGGCTACATACAATAAAACTTTGTGGTCCGGCCCTTCACCAAACTTCGTCCACAGTGGAAACTTAATGCACTGGACCGCCCTTTAAGAAGAGAGGGAGAAGCTTATTGTACGTCTTTTTTTGTACTGTCATAACACTTTCTACATATTGATGTGTTCCTTTGACAGGTCAATCATGAGGGTGTTTCACGTGAAATCTAAGTGGCCAATTCTTCTGTCTATCTTGTGTTGCGACTAGCTAAATTTGAATGCCTAATTGACAAAATTAGAGGCGTAACTTCCCTATAATCTCCTTTTTTTTTCCCAAACAAGCACAGATCAGTGAGTGTACAATTCAGTAAGATTAGTATTGTAGTTAGAGTTGAATGCCAATTTTATTAGTACAAAAATATACAATAGTTAGAAATTACTCCTAAGTTTGCTTTGAGTTTTTCAAAGTTTAAGCAAATTGTGTAACAAATCTTTGTGACATTGACCTTATCGAACCTCTCCTTAAAGGCTTCTATACCTTTTGCGCGTTGGATGAGTGAACAATTTCGCTTCAAGTTTCTGGGCAACTGAGCTCTTAATCCATGATTGAACAATTGGATGAATTAACACTTTTCCACTGGTACAATTGAAACACATTTGTTTCGTAGTTCTCTCTTTTGCAAGTTCCGCTGATTCTGTTCTTCATCGATTTGATGAAGCTCAATTGCTTGTGAAAAAGATATTTTGCGAAAATGCATATTGTGTATCAGAAATCCAAAGAACAATGATATATAGCTTCTGTTCCTACAACTAACTCCACTAACTGAAATCCAATGAACAATGACATATAGCTTCTGTTCCTATAGCTAACTCCACTAACTGACATCCGGCTACGTACTTCTAGAAAAACACCCCTTAAATAGCTTACTGCACCACCATAGATGGCTTATATATTTCAACACACTGATGTGACAATAGTAGGAATGGCTCCCATTGTACTGATACGTGTAAAAAAGCTAAAAGTGTGTCCAAATAGAGTGGATTTTCATAGTTGACCTAACTTTGTTTCTGCTTCTGTGAATGTTTTTCTATTCCTACTTCTCAGACTTTGGTATATTCTTTGAATCTTTTAGTTAAAAAAGGAAGAACTTGGGGTCACTGTTCTTTGTTTTTCTCCAGTAATTAAGCTGCAATAAGTTCCTTTTAGCTCGACCTAATCGCAAAATCCAACTACAATCTTGGTGACAAAGTTGCAGCTACAGGATACTATAAGGTGGTTGCTGATTTTCTTTATGGTGATCAATCTGGATACAATCACATAGAAAAGTATGTGTTCAGAATTTAATTTGTTGAACTTAATCTTTGACTTTTTAAAACATAGCCATAGATTTGCCTCTAGAGTGTCGAAGGAGGTCGGGCCATCGGTATCTCATTTGTCAATTCATTAACAATAGAGGAAAGACTCTAGCCCACATTTAGCACATCTGTACCTGTAGTTTACATGGATCAAAACCACTTGGATGAAGGACAAGATTACTTAGGAGCCGAGACATTGTGAAGACATGAGCCAGTGAACACCAAGAAAAAAAGAACTCTGTAGTTATAGCGTGGTGTCCATCTCGTTTGCCATCCAATATAAACCGAAGAAGTCTGTTTTTCATCTTCTGAGATGCTCACAAGTGCTTCATGTTGCTCCCAAATGCACACTTATCCTGAAGCATTCACCTGGCTGCGCTCTGTATGGGAAACAATTGCAGTGGGCCAACTATTCCCAAGTTAGTTTGGTTTTTGGACCCTATTGATGGTGCGTAAGAGTGAATCTTGCCCACATTTGGCACGTTGGTAGCTGTAGTTCAAAATGGTAAATCAGTAACTGGTTGCATCAGTGATCCCATTGCAGGGATCAAAGCCATTGGGATGAGGGGCAAGACTATTTAGGAACCGAGACCTTGTGAAGACACGAGCTTGGAAACTATCATATAATGATGTCAACAACCCCAATTACAACAAATATGCCTATGATAAGCTGGCATACAAGTTGGAGAAACTTTCTTCAACTGGCTACAGGATAGTGTTCCAGGTCCTCAATATCCCTTTGAATGGTGATTTCTTTTTCGTTTCCAAAGATGAATTCATTGGAAGATGAATAATTGAGATAGTAATTTTTTGGTGGGATATTGGACTGATAAAGGAGCTTTATCTCAATTAATACCAATGACTGGCAAAAAATTCAAGATTCAAGTTAGTGAATACATGACTGACGGAAAATGGACCCTCAGTGAGATTGTTCCAAGTCGCATGCTTCAACACAAGTGATGACATAGACGTTGGGAAAACACAACCGCACGCAAATTATTCTATCTGGAAAGACACAAGGAATGGACAATTCTCTAACAAAACCGCTTGAGATAAACAAATGGATCTTGACTACTCTCTACAGGGATGAGCATCCTCTTGGCGCCAATTTTTATTTGTTTAGAAATGGGATCATTTGTTTGGTACGGAACCGTTCATCTGCATCGAGTGGTTGCAAAACTTACTTTACCATTTTAACTTACAAACATTTAAACACTTCCTTTAGTTATATTTAATTCACTTTAAAGTTATTAAGGGATGTTTAAATACCCATAAAATCAAGGGAAAAAACTCAAATATGCCATTAAACTATCAGAAATGATGTCATTTGTTAAAAATTGAGCTCATTTATACCATCACCGTAACAAAACTGGTTCATCCATGCCATTACTTTTAACTGTCGATTTTTAGAAAACAGCTTTACCACGTGGCAGCATATTAGAGGTCCACGTCATTTTTTTTTTAAAAAAAAAAAAATTAATGTTTTTTTTATCCATTAAAAAGAATCCACCCAATCTATGACGATTAGGTTAATAGTAGAGTCAAAATTTTCATTAAAAGATTTTAAAATAACATAAAAATACATATGAAGAAATCAATGAACATATATATATATATATATATATATATATATATATATATATATATATATATATATATAATATACATTAATTTATTTTATACTCCCACACAAATATATACTCCCATATTATCTAACTTAACAAAAATATATTGGATTTACTTTTGTTTTTATATATGCCAACTGGCCTTAGACTATATTATACAAATTTCATGTCATCTTCATTTTATTCTTTCTTCTTAGACATTTTATTTCATTAAAGAGAAAAGAACAATAAAATTTTGGAATTAATCAATTCATTGAATTAAGTATATAATAAAATGATAAAGACTATACATACATAATACTTGTGAGTTGTAACTTGCATGCATGACTTATACACTATTTTTATTCAATTTCTAATTAGGATAGGACCACTTAAAATTAATTAAAGAGTAAATACATAATTACCCCTTGATGTTGGCCGGAATTTTTGAAAAGACACCTAAACTTTGAATTCGACCTATTACCCCACGATTCTTACTCAATCCGTTGCAAATAAACCATTTTTCGCTGAATCTAAGTCACAACAAAGAGATTGAACACACGCACCAATCAGGTGCTTCCACGTGTTAAATGTATTTAATTTCATATTTTTTTTAAATAAATTTTTTCTTTTTATTTAATTTATCACCCACCCCACCCCCTCTTCCCCCACCTCCCACATCCAGCACTTCTCTCTCTCTCGGACGTCCAACAGCTCCCCTCTACCCCCACCCCTATTCAGAACCCCCACCCTCCGTCCAACACCCACACCCCGTCAACATTTCCCCCTAAACCACCTACCCCACCCCACTCCATCAAAATTTCTCTTCCCGTTCATTTTTTTTTTTGTTTAAATCAATTCAAAAATTTGTTTTATAATTGAATTGAGTTTTAAGGATAGTTAAATGATTGAATTGAGTTTTAAAGATAGTTAAATGAGCTTTAATGGAGCTTTAATGAAGGAGATTTAATGGATTTTTAAAGATATTTTCTTAAAAAAAAAAAAAAAGCTTCAATGGACCTTTAATGAAGGAACTTTAATGGTGTTGAACAAGATATTGTGTTGAAGAAGACATTGCGTTGAACTTTAATGGAGTTTTAATGATATTTAAAAAAAAGATTTCAATGAAGCTTTAATGGTGTTGAAGGTGTTGAAGAAGAAAGGGTGGGTTGAGCGAGGGGGGAGAGGGGGGTACCAGTAATTTAAAAAAAAATATATTTTTTTTAAACAGAATATAAATTATATATTAATTATTTACACGTGAAAGCTTTTTATTGGTCAAAAAAGTCAATTTTGAGCCCTTTCACGCGCCTGTGGTGCGTGTATACACACAGATGTCTAAAATGGTGTATTTAGAATGGAATAAAGAAGAATCGTGGGGTAATAGGTCGAACTTAAAGTTTAGGTGTCTTTTTGAAAATCTGGGTTAACATCAGGGGAGTAATTATGTATT
Organism: Capsicum annuum; assembly: GCF_002878395.1. Lineage (NCBI taxonomy): Eukaryota > Viridiplantae > Streptophyta > Magnoliopsida > Solanales > Solanaceae > Capsicum > Capsicum annuum. Next base: position 38,471,075 of record NC_061113.1, on the reverse strand, counting down.
TACTCTTAATTATATAAGGATATAAAACTGTGATGTCTCACCAATTTTTAGGTAACTATATCATTAAATCAAATTGTAATTTAAGAAAAGCATAATTGTAATTTAGACAAATATTCTACCTCCAATGATTAATGTTGATTGTCAAATAATTATCTTAATATATGATTGTGTCAAAACATTAAACGACATATTAAAAAAGATGAAAGGGAGCACTATAATGAGTATTTGAGAGAACAATGTCCCACGTGAAAGTAAATAAGAAATAAAATTATTTATAAAATGTCGGATATTTAAGGTCTCTTGAAAAAATATGTCAATTTGGTTCAAAGCGAATGATATCATACAATATTAAAAGTATTTTATGGTAATTAATTAGCACAATAATTGATATCAACGCCACTATACTGAAATTTTTGCAGGATGGGTATGAGGATGATAGAGTGACGGCATGAGATGTATTGTCTTATTGTCTTTGCTTGTCTATGGATCAATTTACTATATTTGACCACAATTTTAAGCCGCATACAACCAAAAAAAAAGTCGATGAGTTTGGTAACTATAAATACTCGGATGATATGAGGCGATACAAATAATCTCAAAATTAACTCATTAACAGTAATTAATCAAGTAAAACTTAGTTCAAAGGGAGATGATCATATTATTGATATGTATTGTGAACAGAGTCACACGTGAAAGCCAGAAAAGAAAAAAAAACTATTGATATGGGGCAATATACAAATAATCTCAAATTTTAAAAGCATAGATCAAACTAATTTTTAATGGATCAAAAAGTTGGGTGGATTCTTTTTAATGCATCAAATTTTTTATTTTTATTTTTAAATTTTCATTTCAAAAAATAAAAAAATGACATGGACCTCTAATATGCCATCACGTGGCAAAGCTGTTTTCTAAAAAATGGTTGTTAAAAGTAATGGCATGGATGAGTCAGTTTTGTAACGGCGATGGCATGAATGAGCCCAACTTTTAATGGATGGAATAAATGAGTCATTTCTGATAGTTCAGTGACATATTTGAGTCTTTTCCCTAAAATCAATATATCTATATATATATTATAGAGTAGAGTACGAAGCACCAGAAAAAGTCATGTGTCAGCACAATAGAAAGTCATGTGGCAATTTTCGGACAAGGATATAAAATATGGCAATAAAAATTTTGAATTAAAAAATTAGAGATGTTTACATTTGAAAATATTAGGTTTTATAAAGAAAACTACCATTAACTTGAAACTAATGTTGAAGATTTCTCGATGAACTCTAACTATTCATAACTTATCTCTTTCAATATTATAAAATACTAGATTAGTGTACGTGCGTTGCACGTGTGTTTCGCATCAATATAAAAAGTTGTGAACAAAAACGAATTATACAAAAAGAAAACGTGTAAATTTTTTATTGTTTATTAAAAGTACATGAATATCTATTATTAGATGCTATGACAAGTTTATGCATGGGGTTTACCTAGTGCGGTTTTCATTTTCTTTATATTTTGCAAGCTATTGCATAGTGACCAGGTTAATTACCGCAAAGTGTTCATCACAAAGTACTCACTTTAAGGGCAGAGATTGTGGGTTTCCTCGAGTGTTCTAACCAAAAAAAATTTACGATAAAAGATGTTGATATTGACTTTTTTAAAAATAGAAATGTTTATTCCTTATACTAAATCATCTTAACATTTCAAAAACAAAAAAGTGAAAAAAGTAAATGTTAATTTGATGCTAATAATCCTAAAGAACAACAATAATATTATATTGATTGTTAAATTGCATAAACTTTTTTAATTGTTGGATTGAAGCCTGATACTATTAATTATTGAATTCAAAACTCATGCTACTTTTCTTTTTTTTATTCGGTGACAATATTAGATTAACTTTTTAATATATATATATATATATATATATATATTTTTTAATTTTTTTTTTATTTTTATCCAATGATAATGATACATTAATTCTTGAATCCTAAAACTAATTTTGTTGAATAGAATAAGTATGCTATTTTAAAAATTGTTGAGGGACTTAACATGGGGCTTTGAGTTGTAGGTGACAAAAAAGTTTGAAAATGAGGTGTAGGTGACTCAAGTCTTAATAATTGAGTGTAGGTGACAATTATTTTATTTAGAATTAAGAAAGTTGAAAAAGTTTGAAAATAACCCACAAGTTTTTAAATTTACATTTTGATCCAAATGTTAGTTAATATAACAGAAAATGGAGGAAAAAAGACACGCTTCTCTCTCTTCTCATCCGTTGTTGTTTTCTCTCTCTTCATAATTATTGTTGTTCATTGCTGTTGCTGCTTTATTCATCATCTTCTGCTTCATTATCATCATCTTCTACTTCATTATCATCTTCATCTTCTTCTTGTCGACCATTGTTATTGTTGTTTTTACCATTACTACTGCTAATTGACCAAGTTTTTAGGTGAAATTTTATTTCATACACCACTTTCCACTTCGACATTACTTCATAGGTGACTTTGGTAAGTAAAATTTTAATTTTTAGTTGAATTTGTCATCTGGGTACACAACTACTGCTGTTTTTTCCAACAATGGATAGAACCCGATTATGAATCCAACATAAGAACCCACAATTTAAACAGATCACTCATTTTTTGCATCAGATGAGTGATCTGTTGCAACGGAAGACTCATATGTTGGATTCATTTTTATGGTTTTATAGTGCCCGTAACATGAATCGAACATATGGATAATCTGTTGCAACAGAAGAGTTATCTATTGTAATAGACTTTTATCTGTTGCATCAGACTGATTATCTGTTGCATCAGACTGATTATCTGTTGCAACAAATGAGTAATCTGTTTGGAACCGCACAAATCAGTTCTTGCCACAAACCCAACAGATAACCAATATGTTTCAACTCTTGCTATTGCTACTGGATTCAAAATTAAACCTTACATCCAATCATCGACATGCTTGTTGAGATGATAATAGAAAGAATGAAAATTAAATATGAACTAAAACGTCAAAGTCAACCAATCATAATTTTTTTATTAAACAAAAACAAATAAAAATACATAGACTAAAATAAAAAAATATAATAATAATAATAATAATAATAATAATTATTATTATTATTATTACCAGCCGGCCAATCTTCAACCGGCAACAGTAGGGCCCTCCTCAGCCTGTGGATCTCTTGGAGCATCCTTGCTCTCACTGCTCCTAACTCCCACTGCAGGTCACGAACCTGCATCTGAAGTTCATTAACAGTGTCTTGCAGAAAAACAACGTCCCACACTGGATCGGTCATATCTAGAACACACATGAATTGACAAAAAACATAAAAATAAAAGAAAAGAATTTTTTGAATGTAATACAACGTATACTACAAATTGGGTATATTTACACACAAAGCAAGAAAAAAACTTACCTGGGTCAGGAAAGAGAAAGTGGTGAAAGGTGTAATATGAAAGACAGGATGCAATATATAAATAAAGTGTAGTAGAATGAACGATTGAGTAAGGAGGGACCTATTTATAGAGGATTGAATTTGAATGAGTTAGGCAAAAAGGCGCAACTGTTCACCTCTATTTATTAATTACATTTTTAATTCATGTGAAAAGTTATGACTTAATTAAATTAAGCAATATTGTGATAAGTCATGAGTTTTCAGCTTATTATTATTAATTAGTTCTTTCCAAAAATCATTTTTATTTAGTTGTGACAACAGATTCTATATTTGTTGCATCAGATAACTCATCTGTGACAACAGATATATCATCTGTTGCAATAAATATACAACCTGTTGCATCAGATAATATATCTGTTACGACATATAATCTATCTTTTTTTAATAATCATCATATCATTAAACCAAATTTGGTGACTTTTTTATTATATAAATTAAAAAAATAGATTTAAAAATAAAAATGGAGAAAAATCACTACTTGTCGCCTATTTAGTATTAACGTCAATTATTCAAATTAAATAATATTTTTTACGATTATACATTATGTTTATCATTTATTTTCTTATTGTTTTCTGTGAAACGAAATGACTTAATTAAATCAAGTTGGAGAGTTTTTCATTATTGCCACAAGTCTTTCAGCTTATTATTATTAATTAGTTATTAAATTTAAATAACCTTTTTGTCAATAAAAAATCGAAGATACCTTTTCTATAACCATTTCTTTAATGAAATAATAATCATTTTTATTGAGTTGTGGCAACAGATTGTATACGTTGCATTAGATAACTCATCTATGGCAATAGATCTACCATCTGTTGCAATAAATCGACCATCTATTTTAGGAGCTTTTTTTATTTCTTCAAATAGTTGATTCATCAGTCACAACAGATGGGGAATTTGATGCATCAATAACATTGAATGTGTTGGAGACAAAAAGTCACAACTGTTTACCTTTTATTTAACAATCATCATATACCTTAATTAATCCAGTGTTGTGACTTTTTTATTATATAATAAATAAATAATTTAAAAAAATAGATTTAGAAACAAAAATGGTGAAAATTCACTATCAATTATTAAAATTAAATAACTGTTCTTTTACGATTATAAATTGTTTTTATCATTTATATCATTACTATTTATTTACGAACTATTTTTCATATTAAATAATCAAAAAGTCATGACTTTTCAGTCTCTCAATAACAATAACCCTTTTTATTAATAACCGCCTATTGCAATATATGATCCATATGTCGCATCAGATTAACAATCTGTTGCAACATACGGTTTATCAGTTGCCACAAATGTTCAATCCCTACCTCCAACCGTCGACATATTGAGAAAAGAAATAGACAGAATGATAATTAAATATTAAATAAGAATTAAAAATTCAAAGTCAACTAAACATAGATTTTTGAATCCATTATATACTGATATATACAATTAAAAAACATACCCTTGGATAGATCCGATATAAAAAAAGAAAACACAAACGCTAAAAGAAAAAAACATTAACCTAATTATTATTACTACTATTATTAGTATTAGTATTAGTATTAGTATTAGTATTAGTGTCAATCGACCAATCGTCATTCGGTGGTGGCAGGGCCCTCCTTAGCCTTGCTCTAAAGTCGCTCAACTCTCTTCAGAGTTCATCAATCTGCCTTTCAAGTTCCCGCAAGGACTCAAAATGAATCACCTTGTACAAATCAGGATCAGTCATATCTAGAAGTGAAGTAGAATGAACGAGTAAGGAGGGACCTATTTATAAAGGATTGAATTTGAATAGGTTAGTCAAAAAGTCAGGACTGTTCACCTATTTTTAAATAAAATTGGTGACTTTTCAAGATTATGTAAATTAAAAAAAATGGATCTAAATACAACATTTTATCTTTATTGTATTTCGAAAAGAAAAGAAAATTGCTTTAAAATAGATCCAACAGATGGGTAATATGTTGCAAAATATATCTCATCTGTATGTTAATTTACAACATATTGACAATCTGTTGCAACGATGAATATATTTATTTGATTTTTCCAACAAATAAGTCATATGTTGTATTAAATTGATCATCTGCCGTAACAGATGTCTATAATTGTTTGATAATTTAAACAGATGTGGCATCTGTGTTGCAACTAGTTAGTCATCTGCTTATTCAATTTAAGCCATAGATGGGCTAAGAATAATAAGGTACGTGCAGATGAATGGATGCATTTTCGTGTGTGGGAGTTAAATATTACTAATAAGGTCATCGAAACAACACACATAAAGTATATTTTTTTGTGAATGTAATTTTTAACTGATTAGGCACTGATTATTCAAACAAGATCCTGGATTGTACAGTTAAGGTTGATAGGTTCAAATTGATAAGGCCGAGGGCCCCATGAAGATGGTGCTGATACCCTATTACGAATTACTGACCGTTGTTGCTCATGTTTATGTGGGTAAGTTTTGAGAAGGGATCAATAATTGGTGTCATTGCAGAAATCCAATAGCGATTAGACTTAACTTTAAGTGTACATTGGACTCTTAGAAGGCCTTTTGAAGCCTCGCACATCATCAAACAAGAACAAAAAACTAATAAAAATTTCCCTGGCCCAAATTTATATGGAAGTGTTGTTCCAAAAGATAATTATACTCCAGAAGGAGAATGCCTGAGGGAAAGGGGGGTTGATGAAAGACTATATCATCTGAGAGCTAATTAAAGAGAAAACATAGGGTAGCAAGGAACTTCTAGCAAATCTAGCCGTTGAAACTGAATTAAAACATGAGAAATCTAAATCAAGTGCAAATATGAAAGTATATCCCGTAATGAAAATTCGTCTGTTGTTTCTCTGAAAGAAAAATAATGCAGATGGACACTTTGCTAGGGAGCTGCGCCTAGGTAGCGTGGTCGGGATGATCACCTCTATAGAAAACACCAGAATACCAAGAAAGCAGCTTTATGGGCACCGAGGGTTGAAATAATGTATAGTAAGCGAGAAAACTTACGTCAATAACAGTTGCAGTTAAAATAAGAAATCTAAGCGAAGGCAACAATTTCTGAATTTTAAATTGTATCCCATGCCATCTTGTTTGTCGTTTTGATTATGTCCACTGCTATTGACTTGATCGAAACCACAAACAAGAGTGAAAGACAGATTCAGTATCATTACTTTGTTAGAAATTTGGATTAATTGATTATGTTTTCTTGCCTTAGCATTCTTTCAACATATCTTGGAGATGATCAGAGGCTTGCTGTAGTATGTGAATCCCGATAAGTTTCAAGCTTGCCTCCAACTTGCTGATTTAGTGTTCAAGCTGGTTGTTGCCATCTTTGAGGTCATTATAGAGTTCCTAATCTTTTGTGAGCTCATCAATGAAGAACACTTTTTTTGGAGTTGTGGCATTGTAAAAGGCCTTCAGAAGGCTTCCAGAACACTTTCTTCAGTAGGCTTAAATGATACATAGAGGGTTTGATATGTTTGTTTTAGGTTAAAATGTATTGATGCACACTCAAGCAGTGATCCTAACAATCAAACAACTCACTTTTATAGAGCGTTGTTCAATGCAGCTTGCTCAACAAACCTTCAAGGGATTTGATTAATTAATTAGCTTGGAATTATGTAATGTTTGATCTTGATTCTACTAATCTTATCAAACGCTACGTAACTCCAGGCTCGTTAACCTATAAAAACCTTTGCTCGAGTTAGTGTACAAATCGAACGAGCTCAATCTCTTAGCTCTTAGTATAAGAGTGATCAGCAAAAAAGCTAAGAAATTGAGCTCGTTTAATTTGTGCACTAACTCAAGCAAAGGTTTTGATAGGTTAATGAGCCTGAAGTTACGTAACCTTTGATAGGATTAGTGGAATCAAGAATAAACATTACGTAATTCCAGGCTAATTAATCTATCAAATCCCTTGAAGGTTTGTTGAGCAAGCTGCATTGAACAACGCTAGCTAAAAGTGAGTTGGTCAACTATTGGGACCACTGCTTGAGTATACATCAACACATTTTGACCTGAAACAAACATAGCAAACCCTCCATGTATCATTTAAGCCTTTTGAAGAAAGTGTTCTGGAAGCCTTCTGAAGGCTTTTTACAATGCCATAACTTTGAAGAAAGTGTTCCTCATTGACTAACTCACAAAAGACCAGGAACTCTATACCAACATTAAAGACTTCAACGACAAGCTGGAATACCAAATCAACAAGCTGGAGGCAAGCTTGAAAATTATTGGGATTTACATACTACAACAAACCTATGATCTTCTCCAAGATATGTTGAAAGCATTCTAAGGCTAGAAAACACAATCAATTATATACATATTGCTAAGGAACTAATGATACTCAATCTGCCTTTCAATCTTATTTGTGGTTCTGATCAGGTCAATAGAAGTGGACCTAATCAAAACCACAAACAAGAAGGCATGGGATACAATTTAAAATTTAGAAATTGCCACCTTCACTTAGATTCGTTATTTTACTGCAGCTATTATTGGCATAAGTTTTCTCAACTTATTGTACATCATTTCAATACTCGATGCCCATAAAGCTACTTTCTTTGTGTTCTGCTATTTTCTATAAAAGTGATCATCCCGACGACGCTACCTAGTCGCAGCTCCCTAGCAAAGTGTCCATCTGCATTATTTTTCTTTCAGAGAAACAACAGATGAATTTTCATTACTGGATACACTTTCATATTTGCACTTGATTCAAATTTCTCATGTTTTAATTCAGTTTTATCAGCCAGGTTCGCTAGAAGTTCTTTACTAGGTATCATGCACCCACGATTTCAGTCACTATGTATGTATATTTATACTCTTACGTTCATGTCATTTACATAGTTAGCATTGTTCATGAATGTAAACCCTGTTTATATTTAGCCTACCTCACTCGTATACTCAGTACATTCCCTTGTACTAACGCATTTGCGCTATGGTGATTTCTTTACATGTCACACCATAGGTTCAGAGACACGAGCTCCAGATCAGTAGCAGTAGCATTTCCAGTCACAGAGATTCAGTGTGTCCTCTTCATTCGAGGTCAATATGATTTGATTTATTTATTATTATTTTAGCCAGTTATCAGTTTACAGAGTTAGTTAGAGATATGTTCCTTCAACTCCTTATTCAGACAATACTTAGAGGCTTTCAAATTTAGTATTCAGACTTATGTTTAGATTTGATTCAGTTTTCAACTGTTTTGTGTATCTTTCACCCATATGGATATTATGTTTTGATCGATTCTTTATTCAGTTAAACCTTATGGCCTACATATTTAAGTTTTCCGCATTATTATGTTATATATGCAGTGTACAAGTACAAATATCAGTTATGGGTTAGCTTGTGGTCCCTCGAGGTCATGAGCACCGTGTAGCATTCTGATTCAGAAAATCGAGGCATTACAAACTTAGTATCAGAGCCTAAGGTTCAATAGAGCCCTAGGAAGTCTGAAAGCCACATCTAGTAGAGTCTTGTACATGGGTGTGTTGCACACCACATTTATGTACAGGAGGCTATGAGAGGTTTTAGGAATAGTTTCCTTTCTTCATTATTCATTTCGTGCTAGGAACCATAATTTTAAGTCAGTCTCTCAGTCTAATCCACGTCAGCAGATTTAGTCGAGTTAGAGATGACTGATTTTAATGTCATTCTCAGCATAGATTGGCTGCATTCCTGCTATGCCATAGTCGACAGTAGAAACAGGATAGTTCAATTTTAGTTCCCGAATGAGCCCGTCCTAGAGTGGAAGGGTAGCACTTCGTCTTTCAGGGTTCATCTTGTTTCCTACCTTCGGTTAATGAATATTCAGACGTCTGAATCTCCTACCTCGAATCAATCCCAGTGGTTAATAAATATTCAGACATCTTTCCCAAAGATCTTCCAGGCATTCCTCCCAAAAGGGAAATAGACTTCGGCATAGACCTTCTCCCAGATACTCTGCCTATTTCTATTCTTCCATACAGAATGGCTCTAGCAGAACGCAAGGAACTGAAATATCAGTTGAATGATCTCTTAGATAAGGGATTCATCAGGTCCAGTGTATCCCCATGGGGTGCGCCAGTCTTATTCGTGCACAAGAAAGACGGTTCTCTTAGAATATGTATTGATTACTGTTAGCTCAACAAAGTCACGGTCAAGAACAGGTATCCACTGCCTAGGATAGACGACTTGTTTGACCAACTTCAGGGTGCCAGTTATTTCTCCAAGATAGACCTCAGATCAGGCTATCATCAGCTCATAGTTAGAGAATATAACATTTCAAAGACAGATTTTCGTACTCAGTATGGTCACTTTGAATTTCTAGTCATGTCCTATGGTCTTACCAATGCCCTTGCAGCTTTCATGGACTTAATGAACCAGGTGTTCAAGCAGTACTTGGAAACATTCGTCGTAGTCTTTATAGATGATATTCTGGTCTATTCTCGGACATAGTGTGATCATTCCGACCATCTCATAATTGTTCTTCATAGTTGGAGACATGTTCCATCAACTCCTTATTCAGACAGCACTTAGAGGCTTTTAGGTTTAGTATTCATACTTACGTTCAGATTTGATTCAGTTTTCAGCTATTTTGGGTATCTTTCACCCATATGGATATTATGTTTTGACAGATTCTTTATTCAGTTGAACCTTATGGCCTCCATGTTCATGTTTTCTGCATTATTATGTTATATATGTAGTGTACAGGTACAGATATCAGTCATGGGTTAGCTTGTGGTCCCTTGGGGTCATGAGCACCGTGTCGCATTCCGATTCAAAAAATCGAGGCGTTACACAGATGAGGAGTCTATTACAACAAATGTAGAGTTTGTTGGAATATATCAAACCAACCTTGATAGTGGTTTGATTTGTTCCAATAGTTGCTCTATATATTGCAACATCAACAATAGCATAAACTACAAAGAAATAATAAAGAAACAACATCAACAACAAATAAACAACATCATTTGTTCCAACACCATCAACAATAGCATCAACAACAAAGAAGCAACATCCTTTGTTCCAATACCATCAACAACATCACACCACAAGTTCCAACAACACTAACCCCACCAATAACTTCAATAACAGCATCAACAACAAAGAAACAAACAAAATACATAGAAAAAAATAATACTGCCAACAAAGCTTTTAAACTTCTCCCAACAGATGACTTTTTTTTTTGCATATTGTAATAAAAACAACGGTTCATTCATTCAAGACTTAAAAGTTTCTTCAATTTTTTTAAATAAATATGATATGGGTAAATGTTAATTAAATAAGAAAATAGATATAAATAACTTGCAAAGAAGAAGGCGAGAATAAAAGAGCAATAGTGAACCATACCTACAATGTCAAAAGTAAGGGGATCAAACAACAATTTCAGTCGAGGAAAGATATGGATTGATTTAGATCCGAAAGGGTCTTTATGAGAAAGAGGAGATAAAAAAAGACACTTTGATAACCCTAAAGAGAAGAGAAAAAAAAAGATGAGAGATGAATAAATTTAGGGTTGAAGGAGAGATAATTCTAGACACGGGTTTAAATATTCATTAATAAGTTGAGGGGCATGAGGAAGATAGGTGACATTGAAAAAAAAAAGACTAGACTACTCAATGAGATTTTTGAGTTATCCAAGAAATATTTTTTACCGTCTTTAGTAGGACTATTTTACTATATTTCTTCTTCTTCTTTCGGATTGAAGATTGCTTAAAAATTAAAAAAAAAAACAATTCAAACTAATATGTCATTTATTGCAACAGATATAAATATCTATTTGAAACTTTCCAATAGCTCAGTCATCTGTCAAAATAGATGCAAATGTCTATTTGATAATTAATTCAGATATGTCATCTGTTGCAACAAATATCAATATCTATTTGAAATTTTTGAACAGCTCAGTCATCTGTCAAAATAGATGCAAATGTCTATTTGATAATTAAATGAAATATGTCATCTGTTGCAATAGATATCAATATCTATTTGAAAATTTCCAATAGCTTAGTCGTCTGTTGTAATAGATTTATTTGCAATACATAAGGTGACCTACAACTTCAATAAATATCACTCTGAGTCGAAACATTTCGTATTAACTTATTATTAAGGCAATACCTAAATTGATTTAGGTAGAAGTAGGGATGAATAAATTAGGGTGAACTACAACTTTAATTGAGTCTTTGCGATTGCATGATGTTAGTATTGCGTTCCTACCAACCCAAGTCACAGTCATCGATAGATCACTCTGAGTCAAAACATTACGTATTAAATTATTATTGAGGTAATACCTAAATTGATTTTAGATATAACTAGGGATGAGTACATTACGGTGAACTAAAACTTCAATTGAGTCTTTGTGATTGCCTGATGCTGGTATTGAATTTCTACCAACCCTAGTCGAAGTTGTCGATCGATAATATTTTGTATTAACTTATTATTAAGCTAATACCTAAATTGATTTAGATAGAACCAAGGATGAGTACATTAGGGTGAACTACAAATTCAATTGATTCTTTTCAATTGTATGATGTTGTATTGCGTTCCTACCGACCCGAGTCAGAGTCGTCGATCAATCACTCTAATTTAAAATATTTTGTATTAACTTATTATTGAGGTAATACCTAAATTGATTTAGATAGAACCAGGAATGAGTATATTAGGGTGAACTATAACTTCAATTGAGTCTTTGTGATTGCATGATGTTGGTATTGCGTTACTACCGACCTGAGTAAGAGTCATCGATCGATCATTCTACGTCGAAAAATTTTGTATTAACTTATTATTTAGCTAATATCTAAATTTATTTAGATATAACTAGGGATGATTATAATAGGGTGAAGTAAAATTTTAATTAATTCTTTGCGATTGCATAATGCTGGTATTGCATTTCTACCGACCCTAGTCGGAGTCATCGATCAATCACTCTAAGTCGAAATATTTTGTACTAACTTATTATTGAGATAATACCAAAATTGATTTAGATAGAACTAGGGATGAGTACATTAGGGTGAAGTACAACTTCAATTGAGTCTTTGCGATTGCATGATATTGGTATTGCATTCCTGCTGATTCAAGTTGTCGATCGATCACTCTGAGTCGAAATATTTCATATCTTTTAAAATTTTAAGAAATAATTAAGATCAATTTGGACCAAATTAACATTTTCAAAACTTGTCAATCTTTTCTAAAATACAAACCCATACAAATTATTCATTTAGGGAAAAACGTTACATAATTTTAAATCTTGATTTTTTTTTGCTTTTTTCTCTCTCTCAACAATACAGACAACAACTACTCAACAAATTGCTCAACCCTTCATAACAGATCAATTTTCTTCCTATTTTCGACCACATAGGTTTTATTTTTTACTCCATTCTTGCTTGTATCCATCGTTTTCTCTGTCTTCGTAGGTAACAAAGTTCAAGAAGAGTTCTAGATTTGTTATTTTTTCTAAAAATTAAGGCTTTTTAGTTAATGATGAAAATGAAGACTTTTAGTTCTATTATCTTCGAGAATGGGTTAACAATTTTGAGTTTTGATGCTAAAAACGTAGGAAGAACCTAAGAAAACCCTAGTTTTTGTTGCAGTGTCTCCTTGTCTATCATAGTATTATTGGATGGTGTTTGTGGTATTATTAGTAGCTGTTGTTGGTGGTGTCGGTATTGGTGGTCCTGGTGGTGGTGTGGGTTGTCTTGGTGGTGGTGGTGGCAGTTTTGGCGGCCTTAGTGTGGGTATTGGTGGCATTGGTAGTGGTGTTGGTGGTGGTCTTGGTGGTCCATCTGTTGCAATAGTGAAACATACGCTGGGAGATATTAAATAAGTGTTCAAACAGATTCCCCATCTATTTCAACTGATGGGTTATCCATTGGAGTATTTATTTGTAATGTGGCGTATAGTAATTTATTGAAATTTTTCATAGCTTATTTTCTTAAAAAAATTATGTAGACATCAAATGTAATGTATCTTTTGTTTTTCTATTGTTTATAGTTAAAAGATGTCTCCTAAAAGAAAAGAAATTGAAAGTGGATCAACCTCTGACCACCCAACAAAAGAGGCTAGAGTACAGATTGATTTGGAGGAACTTCCTGAACAATCTCAGATAGGGAAAAATGAGGCTGAGAAAAGTTATGAAAAGAGTGGTGGAGAAAGGTATGTAGAGGTTGGTGAGGAAAATAAAAGTGAGGAGAAATAAGAAGATAAAATGCCTCACCAATGGGGCATGAAATAAGATCGAAATCCCAGCATAAGGCTATCAAAATTATTAGTATTGACAGGTCTCAAGTTGTGATGTCGATAGATGACCCTGCAAAACCAAATGGTGATCTTGTACTTAAATGTCAGTTTGGGAAACCTTTTGATTAATTTATGGGAATTATGAAGAATGGAAACATAAACAGATTTTTAAGAAGAGCTGCTTTGGATGCTTTCTTGAGCTGCCTGAGGACCATACTAACCATTTCCAAATGAGCATGGTATATGGTCTTCTCAAACACAGGATCAAGTACGTGGGGGATGATAAAGAATTGAAGGAGGGCAAAAAAAAGATGGATGAAATTTGGATCAACTACTGTGGCATGCCGGTATGTTTTGGCTTGAAAGAGTTTGCCATAGTGACGGGCTTCAGATGCGATCGTTTAGAAGAACCTATCATCAAGGAAACACCCCTTGAAAGGTCCAAGGCAAGCAAGACAATCAAACCACCACCATCAAATAGACGAAAGACATTGTCCAAGCAACCACCCACCAAAATGAACAAACGAAAAGAAAAAATAGATGGGTTATTAGACATTGTTGGACGTATCTACAAAGTGGAAAATTTGATAGAAGATCTCAAGTATAAAACCTACCAAAGTAGTACAGAAATCAATTGTTCTTAGTTTGGTTTGCCCATGCCGTTATATTGGCAAGAGACGTCAACAAAGTAATAGAAGATAATTTGTTAAAGCTTGTTGATTATTTTGAGAAATTCAATAATTATTCCTTCGGATATGACAGCTACTACTTTATTGTCAAATATTTACTGACAAAGCTATCCCCAAGGAAAATCACATTATATAGCTTTCCTTGGGCTTTTATGGTAAATTTAATCACTATTTGTTTACTCATCCATCAATTTATATTGAATAATTATTATGAATTTTTTTTTTGCTTCTTATTTACATATTTTAGACTTGGGCATTTGAAGTCATTCCTTCCCTTCAAAAGCAGGTTAAGGATTACTCGGACGAGGTTTTCCATCCAAGGATCCTTAGGTGGTTGGCTGCAAAGAGCAACACAAGAATTAAGAGGGATGACCTCTTTAACCCTCCAAATAATGCAGTACGTCTTCTTTTGAGTAAAATAATTTGACTCAAAGAAAGATATTAAAATAGATGTGCCACCTGTAGCGATATTTGGGTCGTCTGTTACAACAGATTACCCATCTACTACAACTGGTGCAACAGATGGGTAATCTATTGCGACAGACGATCCATATTTCACAACAGATTAACCATATGTTGCTCAAGTTCTCTGAACCCGACTCAACAGATTACCCATATATTGTAAATTATACAACAGATGAGTAATCTGCTGCAACGTATTATTAATCTGTTATGACATACACATCAGCTATTGCGATAGATAGATCATCTATTGCATAAGTTGACTATGTTAATATGTAACCAAACTGACTGCAAATTATTATTATATGATTTAAATGTATCTATCTTTTTAATAGGTTGTGCATCCTTGGATCGTGCCTACTGAGTAGGAGTTGGGGATAACTTCTTTTATTACTCTAGGTCTTGTTGATATAATAGCAGACCCAACGGTGGAGTTAATAAAGAAGGAATTGGCTAGAGCAACAGCCATAAGAAGAGTAGTTAGAGGGTCAACCTAATGTTGAAGTTCTTTATAACAACCCTAATGCAACAGATTCAGGTGCTTTTTTATGGGTGTTACTGGTGGAGCCATCCTGATACCGATGCTACTGCCAGTCATGATGATGAGCATGTTGATGCTCAAGAAAAAATAAATACGTTTCAAATCACCCCTTACACAGGTCCATCTAGCCCATACACCGATCCCTTCCACCCTTATAGTAGTCTCTCTCACCCCTCTTTGCACTCATATTCTCATTAGAAATGTACTATATGTAAGGATATATAGGATAAAATTCTCAAAAACTAGAGGCTATCTCTGAAGCTACCGAGAAACTGAAATTCAAGAGGGGTGTCATACCACCCAAGAAGGTGAGGGAGCCATACACTCCTACAGTGGAGGTTAGGAGAAAGAAAAGAAAAATTAGCCAAATATTCTCCAGTCTAAAAAAAAATTACAACATCTCTCTCTCCAAAAATTGTTGAAGTTCCAGGGCTACTAAAGAAGGTGGACATATACGTGAAACTTGGTGATGAAGAGAGGATGGAACTGTGAAATGCCAAGTATTCCAAGAAGAAGGAACCTGCAGAAGAATACACCATGCATATGTTTGACTACGATGACTTTAGGAGTATGACTAAGTTAACTTTTCCTAATCTAACATTCTAATCTACTCTATGAAGAAGAAGCTACACAACAGATGTGTCGTCTGTTGGAACAACTGGGTATTCTGGTGCAACTGGTGGTTGTTCTATTGCAATAGATTAAATATCTATTGCATAAGTTGCATTAGCTGGGTAATCTGTAAATTGATTTAGAGAAGCCTCTACAATAGATGGACCATCCGTTGCATCTTTTCACTATATTTTTATTCTTTACAATTACTAACTAATTTATAAATTATCTTCTTATATCACAGTATGTTGATGAAATTTTCTGCCTCATGAGTGGCAGGTAATTAGCGTACCCGGATGCTTATGATGCTGCCAATAGGATAATGGACCTCAACTTTTAAAAAAATTTCAAGAATAGGTACAATAGGCTCTGTAAGCTGGTGTCAACTCCCGGTGGCATGGGATTTGATAGTTAGTTTCTACGTACAAATAGGAGGAAGATATGATTAACTACGTTAGAGAGAAGAGGTCATATCCACATGGCAAGCGATGGACCAAGGAAAAGAGAATTTTTGTTGTCATGAACGTGGAAGTCAAACATTTTCTCGTTGTTGAGACACTTCTCGAGGAAGTAAAGATTAAGGTTTATGACTACAAATTGCCTGTCTTCAAGGACACCACTTTTTTTATCCACGTGTAACCACTGTTGGAGTTGCTCCCCAGCTTGTTGAGGCAGAGTAAACTGATAGATCATTTGCCAGCGGAAGTCTTGATGAAGAAAGCATGGGATTTTGAGCATCAAAACAAGGGCATGCAACTTCAAAAAATAAAACTGGTGCCGCATGTGGGCTATACTTGCTTGTATACATCGAATATTTGCTGACCGACACAGAAATGTCTGATTTGTGTAACGTTGTTGTGGCAGAGAGGAGAGAGGTCTGGGCTTATAGGGTACTAACTAAATGGTTGGAGCCTGTGTATAAAGAAGAAGATGTACCAAAAAAAGTACCATAACAATTTTTTATGTTTGATGAATGTTGATTTTTTATAATGCAACAGATTATCTATCTGTTGTAACAGATAGTATATCTGTTGTGATAGATTGATTATCTATTGCAATAGGTTTGTCATTTGTTGCATTATGCAGATGCCTCTCAGTCTCTGTCGCAATAGATATACAATCTATTGTAACTTATGGTCTATCTATTGCAACTGATAGGTAATCTATTGGAACAAATAAAAAAAAGTAGGAAGACCTGTTTGATAATTTCCAAAAGATGACCTACATGTTACAACATATGTCTAAATCTGTTTGATAATTTCCAGCAGATATGTTGTTTGTTGCAACATATGCATTATCTGTTGTGATATTTGAATCTAGTATTCAATTTCAATTAATAAGTTCAAAACTAAGGATTAAATTATATTCACAGACAATATTAAATAAATTGAAGCCTTCAGAAATTACATGAAATAACTCAACAAATAAATGAAATGTAAAAAAATATTATGGGTACAAATGATTTACTCTACAAATAAATTAATAATTTAATCTTTGGTGCCAACAATTACCAATGAGAGGTTATTACTTTGACAGACTCAAGCTATAAGGATCTACTCTATAGGGACAAGTTATTCTTCATTCGATGCTATGGAATTCGGTTTTGGTCGTCGTGGAACTTTAATGTCTCTTGTGTACGGTTTCTGAGCTTTCGTTTCTCCGTATTTCCATAAAAGAGTAGCATATCTTTTGTGGAGTAATTCATCATCAAGTCCATCATTTGGTACTTATAATCCATCTCTCAAATACTCGGCGTAAGCGGCAATAAAAAAACCGCTATCCCTGCATTTTAAAAAAAAATAGATAATCCATATCTTGTAGTTCATGTAAGCATTGTAAAATTTATAAAATAAAACTAAATCATGATACTTACAGGCTACCAATGGATTGTTGAGCAATTCCTTCAACATATTCTACATCAAATGGATTACTCATTTTATGCCGGTATGCTTCAATCGTCGACCAATCAGTACGAACCTTTTGGTCCAAAAATCCACTCATATCAAGGTAAGTAGCAAATATTTTAGCCATCTTTTGTATCTCCGATGATGGTTAGGAATGTCCCCCTCCCGACATTGAGTCATAAACTCGGATGCACCTCTCTTTTAGAATGACGACAGCCAATACCCAATGAAATTCATCACCGCAATTGATTGAGATGTACACTTCATCGATCAAATGCCAAGGTAAGCCAGCAAGAATGTTAAAACCTTTGATGATGTTGATTAAGCATTCCTCAGTTCGAAAAACTTTTGACTGTTATTGACTAAATCTATCGTAGGCCTTATTGATGTAAGCTTTGTACAAATAATTGCCTAGCGTGTATATGTAAAGTTCTTGTGTTTGCAACTTGGCCTTTTTTCGGAGGTAGTAAAAACTGACATCGATGTGCTGCATATATTATCAAACATTTTAGATTATGTGACAATAAAATTAATATACAGATACAATTAAATAAAGTATTAATTAATCATAATATGTATGACATTTAAACTTCATCATTCTAGTAATTTGGGGGTGCGACATCAAATAGAACCAATCCTTTTTTCGAGATGTGCAACAACAAAGCAGAACATATCAAGACCAAGAATCTATTTGTTCACTTTGTAGTGTCCGTCATTTTATTTTCTACATGATTTATATGTGTTAATGTCATGTTTTTACAACAAGAATTGTATAGATCAATATCTTTAAGAGCTGATTTATGTACCTAATGGCGTGATGCTTTAACAACCCATCGATAATCTATTCTGAATAGTCATTGATCAACGTTGTTAGTTTTTTTGGAGCATCGTCCGAGATGTTGAACCTTTCAAATGGGTAATTATTTCGTTCTCCCAAACTGACAGTCTCTACTTTTTCTTTTTCCATGGAAGTAGATAATAAATTATAGACTGTGATATTATGTTGTTCAGCAGTAGCTTCTACTGTGACATCCACCTGGAAAGGTAAAATTGTCAATGCTAATAATCACAGATATAAAACAGGTTATCTATCTATTGCATTAGATGGATCATCTGTTAGGACAAACTCAAATCGGTAAAATAGAGTTGTATGATAATTTCAAATAGATGGTCCATTTGTTGCAACATATGACTCATCTGTTGGTACAAATTAAATTAGTACTAAGATCTGTTTGATTTGCTAAAATAGATGAACATATGTTGCAACAGTTAACGTATCTGATGCAACAGGTTATACGACAGTTACAACAGATGTATATATCTGTTTGATAATTTTCAGTAGATGTATAATCTATTGAAATAGATGTGTCTGTTTATTTGTTGGAACACATGATATACAATTACTTTCTTCAGCTCATGTTGCTCTTCGGTGGCCCTTATAAATTGATCAAAGGTGCAAGTCAGAGACAGAATAATTATAATTTTACTTTTTTTTTTAATGATTGATGATGTCTTGGAAATTTCTTTCCTTCTCTTCTTAGCCACCTTGATCTCTAGTGGAGTGTATGGATATGAAATCTTCTTTGATGGAATGACACCTCTCTTAGATGTTATTTCCTTTACAGAAGCAGTTAATGTATTAATAACATTAATCATTCCATCATGTTTCTCCTAGAAGTCTTGACATTTGCATGCAGAACATTCGCTAGAAGTGGCAAAATCTATATAACTAGTATGATCATAATCATAATGGTCTATAAGAGGAGCACTACTACCACTACCACTACCATCATCAACAACAACAAGCCCACCCTCCAAAATTATTTTCTTGTGATAGTTGTTGCTCCAAACAATTTCTCCTTTATTCTATCATTGACCTTAGGGTCTGATAAAGTTTGTACGTACTATAAAGTAAGAAAAATGGGCATCTTCAACTCTCGATTGGTTGGAATAAGCCACGGATGGAAAATCAAAAATAAATCAATACATATATTAGAATGATGATGAAATCATTTTTAAAAATTATTAATTAAAATAATAACTTAATTAGAATTACAGTTACTACTTCCTTCGGGAGGTTGAAAAGATCAAGAATTTTTATATTTTTATCAGTTTTGACCGACAACCATCTCAGAATTCTTGAACATGAAAATTTTTTCTGGTAGTTCACTTGTTGTCTCAAATAAGGAATGGCTCCAAATGCCCCAGCCTATAAAATGAAGCTAATAAATCAAAAGCATTATTGAAAAATAAAAAAATGAATCATGTCATGATAAAAGAAATATTTACCATGAACTCATGGAAAGCCATA